>NW_027512975.1:0-309471 GCF_048772815.1 Callospermophilus lateralis | reverse complement strand
AGAGTGAAACTTAAAATTCAAACTGTTACTGGAAATGAACGCTTCAACCTAGAAGAATAAAAATTGGGCATCCAAGTGGGATTAGTGAACTTATCATCGCCACCAAGTATCATCACGATTTGGTGAAAAAATGTTTGCTGAGATTTCACCAAACTAGTAGTTTTTTGGAAGCTTGGCCACCCATTTCAAACGAAAGTGTTTTTCGCCAGTCTCTGCTTGGGGTACCTCAAGAGGAAACAAACCATACAGATAGAACTTAGAACTACTTCATTTGGTCAAGTTTCATGGAGCTAGCACAAACCGTGTTTGATTTAGAGTTTCAAACACATCTAACTATATAGCAGAAAACAGAGTGAAACCTAAAAATTCAAACTGTTACTGGAAACGAACGCTTCAACCTAGAAGAATAAAAATTGGGCAGGGAAGTGGGATTAGTGAACTGATCATTACCTCCAAGTGTCATCAAGATTTGTTGAAAAAATGTTTGCTGAGATTTCAGCAAACTAGTAGTTTTTTGGAAGCTTGGCAACCCCTTTCAAACGAAAGTGTTTTTCCCCAGTCTCTCCATGGGGTACTTCAAGAGGAAACAAACCATAGAGATAGAACTTAGAACTACTTCATTTGGTCAAGTTTCAAGGAGCTAGCACAAACCGTGTTTGATTTAGAATTCCAAACACAGCTAACTATGCAGGAGAAAACAGAGTGAAACCTAAAAATTCAAACTGTTACTGGAAACGAATGCTTCAACCGAGAAGAATGAAAATTGGGCAGCCAAGTGGGATTAGTGAACTGATCATTACCACCAAGTATCATCAAGATTTGGTGAAAAAATGTTTGCTGGGATTTCACCAAACTAGTAGTTTTTTGGAAGCTTGGCCACCCCTTTCAAACGAAAGTGTTTTTCGCCAGTCTCTGCATGGGGTACTTCAAGAGGAAACAAACCATAGAGATAGAACTTAGAACTACTTCATTTGGTCAAGTTTCAAGGAGCTAGCACAAACCGTGTTTGATTTAGAGTTTCAAACACATCTAACTATATAGCAGAAAACAGAGTGAAACCTAAAAATTCAAACTGTTACTGGAAACGAACGCTTCAACCTAGAAGAATAAAAATTGGGCAGCCAAGTGGGATTAGTGAACTGATCATTACCAGCAAGTATCATCCAGATTTGGTGAAAAAATGTTTGCTGAGATTTCACCAAACTAGTAGTTTTTTGGAAGCTTGGCCACCCCTTTCAAACGAAAGTGTTTTTCGCCATTATCCGCATGGGGTACTTCAAGAGGAAACAAACCATAGAGATAGAACTTAGAACTACTTTATTTGGTCCAGTTTCAAGGAGCTAGCACAAACCGTGTTTGATTTAGAATTCCAAACACAGCTATCTATATAGGAGAAAACAGAGTGAAACCTAAAAATTCAAACTGTTACTGGAAACGAATGCTTCAACCTAGAAGAATGAAAATTGGGCAGCCAAGTGGGATTAGTGAACTGATCATTACCACCAAGTATCATCAGATTTGGTGAAAAAATGTTTGCTGAGATTTCAGCCAACTAGTAGTTTTTTGGAAGCTTGGCAACCCCTTTCAAAACAAAGTGTTTTTCGCCAGTCTCTGCATGGGTACTTCAAGGGGAAACAAACCATAGAGAAAGAACTTAGAACTACTTCATTTGATCAAGTTTCATGGAGCTAGCACAAACCGTGTTTGATTTAGAATTCCAAACACAGCTATCTATGTAGGAGAAAACAGAGTGAAACCTAAAAATTCAAACTGTTACTGGAAACGAATGCTTCAACCTAGAAGAATGAAAATTGGGCAGCCAAGTGGGATTAGTGAACTGATCATTACCACCAAGTATCATCCAGATTTGGTGAAAAAATGTTTGCTGAGATTTCAGCAAACTAGTAGTTTTTTGGAAGCTTGAAAACCCCTTTCAAACGAAAGTGTTTTTCGCCAGTCTCTGCATGGGGTACTTCAAGAGGAAACAAACCATAGAGATAGAACTTAGAACTACTTCATTTGGTCAAGTTTCAAGGAGCTAGCACAAACCGTGTTTGATTTAGAATTCCAAACACAGCTATCTATGTAGGAGAAAACAGAGTGAAACCTAAAAATTCAAACTGTTACTGGAAACGAATGCTTCAACCTAAAAGAATAAAAATTGGGCAGCCAAGTGGGATTAGTGTACTGATCATTACCACCAAGTATCATCAAGATTTGGTAAAAAAATGTTTGCTGAGATTTCAGCAAACTCGTACTTTTTTGGAAGCTTGGCAACCCCTTTCAAACGACAGTGTTTTTCACCAGTCTCTGCATGGGGTACTTCAAGAGGAAACAAACCATAGAGATAGAACTTAGAACTACTTCATTTGGTCAAGTTTCAAGGAGCTAGCACAAACCGTGTTTGATTTAGAATTCCAAACACAGCTATCTATGTAGGAGAAAACAGAGTGAAACCTAAAAATTCAAACTGTTACTGGAAACGAATGCTTCAACCTAGAAGAATGAAAATTGGGCAGCCAAGTGGGATTAGTGAACTGATCATTACCACCAAGTATCATCCAGATTTGGTGAAAAAATGTTTGCTGAGATTTCAGCAAACTAGTAGTTTTTTGGAAGCTTGAAAACCCCTTTAAACGAAAGTGTTTTTCGCCAGTCTCTGCATGGGGTACTTCAAGAGGAAACAAACCATAGAGATAGAACTTAGAACTACTTCATTTGGTCAAGTTTCAAGGAGCTAGCACAAACCGTGTTTGATTTAGAATTCCAAACACAGCTATCTATGTAGGAGAAAACAGAGTGAAACCTAAAAATTCAAACTGTTACTGGAAACGAATGCTTCAACCTAGAAGAATAAAAATTGGGCAACCAAGTGGGATTAGTGAACTGATCATTACCATCAGGTATCATCAAGATTTGGTGAAAAAATATTTGCTGAGATTTAAGTAAACTAGTAGTTTTTTGGAAGCTTGGCAACCAATTTCAAACGAAAGTGTTTTTCGCCAGTCTCTGCATGGGGTATTTCAAGAGGAAACAAACCATAGAGATAGAACTTAGAACTACTTCATTTGGTCAAGTTTCAAGGAGCTAGCACAAACCGTGTTTGATTTAGAATTCCAAACACAGCTATCTATGTAGGATAAAACAGAGTGAAACCTAAAATTCAAACTGTTACTGGAAACGAATGCTTCAACCTAGAAGAATAAAAATTGGGCAGCCAAGTGGGATTAGAGTACTGATCATTACCACCAAGTATCATCCAGATTTGGTAAAAAAATGTTTGCTGAGATTTCAGCAAACTAGTAGTTTTTTTGAAGCTTGGCAACCCCTTTCAAACGAAAGTGTTTTTCACCAGTCTCTGCATGGGGTACTTCAAGAGGAAACAAACCATAGAGAAAGAACTTAGAACTACTTCATTTGGTCAAGTTTCAAGGAGCTAGCACAAACCGTGTTTGATTTAGAATTCCAAACACAGCTATCTATGCAGGAGAAAACAGAGTGAAACCTAATAATTCAAACTGTTACTGGAAACGAATGCTTCAACCTAGAAGAATGAAAATTGGGCAGCCAAGTGGGATTAGTGTACTGATCATTACCACCAAGTATCATCAAGATTTGTTGAAAAAATGTTTGCTGAGATTTCAGCAAACTAGTATTTTTTTATAAGCTTGGCAACCCCTTTCAAACGAAAGTGTTTTTTGCCAGTCCCTCCATGGGGTACTTCAAGAGGAAACAAACCATAGAGAAAGAACTTAGAACTACTTCATTTGGTCAAGTTTCAAGAAGCTATCACAAACCGTGTTTGATTTAGAATTCCAAACACAGCTATCTATGTAGGAGAAAACAGAGTGAAACCTAAAAATTCAAACTGTTACTGGAAACGAATGCTTCAACCTAGAAGAATGAAAATTGGGCAGCCAAGTGGGATTAGTGAACTGATCATTACCACCAAGTATCATCAAGATTTGGTGAAAAAATGTTTGCTGAGATTTCAGCAAACTAGTAGTTTTTGGAAGCTTGGCCACCCCTTTCAAACAAAAGTGTTTTTCGCCAGTCTCTGCATGGGGTACTTCAAGAGGAAACAAATAATACAGATAGAACTTAGAACTACTGCATTTGGTCAAGTTTCAAGGAGCTAGCACAAACCGTGTTTGATTTAGAATTCCAAACACAGCTATCTATGTAGGATAAAACAGAGTGAAACCTAAAATTCAAACTGTTACTGGAAACGAATGCTTCAACCTGGAAGAATAAAAATTGGGCAGCCAAGTGGGATTAGAGTACTGATCATTACCACCAAGTATCATCCAGATTTGGTAAAAAAATGTTTGCTGAGATTTCAGCAAACTAGTAGTTTTTTGGAAGCTTGGCAACCCCTTTCAAACAAGTGTTTTTCGCCTGTCTCTGCATGGGGTACTTCAAGAGGAAACAAACCATAGAGATAGAACTTAGAACTACTTCATTTGGTCAAGTTTCAAGGAGCTAGCACAAACCGTGTTTGATTTAGAATTCCAAACACAGCTATCTATGCAGGAGAAAACAGAGTGAAACCTAAAAATTCAAACTGTTACTGGAAACGAATGCTTCAACCTAGAAGAATGAAAATTGGGCAGTCAAGTGCGATTAGTGAACTGATCATTACCACCAAGTATCATCAAGATTTGGTGAAAAAATGTTTGCTGAGATTTCAGCAAACTAGTAGTTTTTTGGAAGCTTGGCAACCCCTTTCAAACGAAAGTGTTTTTCGCCAGTCTCTGCATGTGGTACTTCAAGAGGAAACAAACCATAGAGATAGAACTTAGAACTACTTCATTTGGTCAAGTTTCAAGGAGCTAGCACAAACCTTGTTTGATTTAGAATTCCAAACACAGCTATCTATGTACGAGAAAACAGAGTGAAACCTAAAAATTCAAACTGTTACTGGAAACGAATGCTTCAACCTAGAAGAATGAAAATTGGGCAGCCAAGTGGTATTAGTGTACTGATCATTACCACCAAGTATCATCAAGATTTGTTGAAAAAATGTTTCCTGAGATTTCAGCAAACTAGTATTTTTTTATAAGCTTGGCAACCCCTTTCAAACGAAAGTGTTTTTTGCCAGTCCCTCCATGGGGTACTTCAAGAGGAAACAAACCATAGAGAAAGAACTTAGAACTACTTCATTTGGTCAAGTTTCAAGAAGCTAGCACAAACCGTGTTTGATTTAGAATTCCAAACACAGCTATCTATGTAGGAGAAAACAGAGTGAAACCTAAAAATTCAAACTGTTACTGGAAACGAATGCTTCAACCTAGAAGAATGAAAATTGGGCAGCCAAGTGGGATTAGTGAACTGATCATTACCACCAAGTATCATCCAGATTTGGTGAAAAAATGTTTGCTGAGATTTCAGCAAACTAGTAGTTTTTTGGAAGCTTGGCAACCCCTTTCAAACGAAAGTGTTTTTCGCCAGTCTCTGCATGGGGTACTTCAAGTGGAAACAAACCATAGAGATACAACTTAGAACTACTTCATTTGGTCAAATTTCAAGGAGATAGCACAAACCGTGTTGGATTTAGAATTCCAAACACAGCTATCTATGCAGGAGAAAACAGAGTGAAACCTAAAAATTCAAACTGTTACTGGAAACGAATGCTTCAACCTAGAAGAATGAAAATTGGGCAGCCAAGTGGGATTAGTGAACTGATCATTACCACCAAGTATCATCAAGATTTGGTGAAAAAATGTTTGCTGAGATTTCAGCAAACTAGTAGTTTTTTGGAAGCTTGAAAACCCCTTTCAAACGAAAGTGTTTTTCGCCAGTCTCTGCATGGGGTACTTCAAGTGGAAACAAACCATAGAGACACAACTTAGAACTACTTCATTTGGTCAAATTTCAAGGAGATAGCACAAACCGTGTTGGATTTAGAATTCCAAACACAGCTATCTATGCAGGAGAAAACAGAGTGAAACGTAAAAATTCAAACTGTTACTGGAAACGAATGCTTCAACCTAGAAGAATGAAAATTGGGCAGCCAAGTGGGATTAGTGTACTGATCATTACCACCAAGTATCATCAAGATTTGTTGAAAAAATGTTTCCTGAGATTTCAGCAAACTAGTATTTTTTTATAAGCTTGGCAACCAGTTTCAAACGAAAGTGTTCTTTGCCAGTCCCTCCATGGGGTACTTCAAGAGGAAACAAACCAGAGAGATAGAACTTAGACTACTTCATTTGGTCAAGTTTCAAGAAGCTAGCACAAACCGTGTTTGATTTAGAATTCCAAACACAGCTATCTATGTAGGAGAAAACAGAGTGAAACCTAAAAATTCAAACTGTTACTGGAAACGAATGCTTCAACCTAGAAGAATGAAAATTGGGCAGCCAAGTGGGATTAGTGAACTGATCATTACCACCAAGTATCATCCAGATTTGGTGAAAAAATGTTTGCTGAGATTTCAGCAAACTAGTAGTTTTTTGGAAGCTTGGCAACCCCTTTCAAACGAAAGTGTTTTTCGCCAGTCTCTGCATGGGGTACTTCACGTGGAAACAAACCATAGAGATACAACTTAGAACTACTTCATTTGGTCAAATTTCAAGGAGCTAGCACAAACCGTGTTTGATTTAGAATTCCAAACACAGCTATCTATGTACGAGAAAACAGACTGAAACCTAAAAATTCAAACTGTTACTGGAAACGAATGCTTCAACCTAGAAGAATAAGAATTGGGCAGCCAAGTGGGATTAGTGAACTGATCATTACCACCAGGTATCATCAAGATTTGGTGAAAAAATGTTTGCTGAGATTTAAGGAAACTAGTAGTTTTTTGGAAGCTTGGCAACCCCTTTCAAACGAAAGTGTTTTTCGCCAGTCTCTGCATGGGGTACTTCAAGAGGAAACAAACCATACAGATAGAACTTAGAACTACTTCATTTGGTCAAGTTTCATGGAGCTACCACAAACCGTGTTTGATTTAGAGTTTCAAACACATCTAACTATATAGCAGAAAACAGAGTGAAACCTAAAAATTCAAACTGTTACTGGAAACGAATGCTTCAACCTAGAAGAATGAAAATTGGGCAGCCAAGTGCGATTAGTGAACTGATCATTACCACCAAGTATCATCAAGATTTGGTGAAAAAATGTTTGCTGAGATTTCAGCAAACTAGTTGTTTTTTGGAAGCTTGGCAACCCCTTTCAAACGAAAGTGTTTTTCGCCAGTCTCTGCATGTGGTACTTCAAGAGGAAACAAACCATAGAGATAGAACTTAGAACTACTTCATTTGCTCAAGTTTCAAGGAGCTAGCACAAACCTTGTTTGATTTAGAATTCCAAACAGAGCTATCTATGTACGAGAAAACAGAGTGAAACCTAAAAATTCAAACTGTTACTGGAAACGAATGCTTCAACCTAGAAGAATGAAAATTGGGCAGCCAAGTGGTATTAGTGTACTGATCATTACCACCAAGTATCATCAAGATTTGTTGAAAAAATGTTTCCTGAGATTTCAGCAAACTAGTATTTTTTTATAAGCTTGGCAACCCCTTTCAAACGAAAGTGTTTTTTGCCAGTCTCTCCATGGTGTACTTCAAGAGGAAACAAACCATAGAGAAAGAACTTAGAACTACTTCATTTGGTCAAGTTTCAAGAAGCTAGTACAAACCGTGTTTGATTTAGAATTCCAAACACAGCTATCTATGTAGGAGAAAACAGAGTGAAACCTAAAAATTCAAACTGTTACTGGAAACGAATGCTTCAACCTAGAAGAATGAAAATTGGGCAGCCAAGTGGGATTAGTGAACTGATCATTACCACCAAGTATCATCCAGATTTGGTGAAAAAATATTTGCTGAGATTTCAGCAAACTAGTAGTTTTTTGGAAGCTTGGCAACCCCTTTCAAACGAAAGTGTTTTTCGCCAGTCTCTGCATGGGGTACTTCAAGTGGAAACAAACCATAGAGATACAACTTAGAACTACTTCATTTGGTCAAATTTCAAGGAGATAGCACAAACCGTGTTGGATTTAGAATTCCAAACACAGCTATCTATGCAGGAGAAAACAGAGTGAAACCTAAAAATTCAAACTGTTACTGGAAACGAATGCTTCAACCTAGAAGAATGAAAATTGGGCAGCCAAGTGGGATTAGTGAACTGATCATTACCACCAAGTATCATCAAGATTTGGTGAAAAAATGTTTGCTGAGATTTCAGCAAACTAGTAGTTTTTTGGAAGCTTGGCAACCCCTTTCAAACGAAAGTGTTTTTCGCCAGTCTCTGCATGGGGTACTTCAAGAGGAAACAAACCATAGAGATAGAACTTAGAACTACTTCATTTGGTCAAGTTTCAAGGAGCTAGCACAAACCTTGTTTGATTTAGAATTCCAAACACAGCTATCTGTGTACGAGAAAACAGAGTGAAACGTAAAAATTCAAACTGTTACTGGAAACGAATGCTTCAACCTAGAAGAATGAAAATTGGGCAGCCAAGTGGGATTAGTGTACTGATCATTACCACCAAGTATCATCAAGATTTGTTGAAAAAATGTTCGCTGAGATTTCAGCAAACTAGTATTTTTTTATAAGCTTGGCAACCCCTTTCAAACGAAAGTGTTTTTTGCCAGTCCCTCCATGGGGTACTTCAAGAGGAAACAAACCAGAGAGATAGAACTTAGACTACTTCATTTGGTCAAGTTTCAAGAAGCTAGCACAAACCGTGTTTGATTTAGAATTCCAAACACAGCTATCTATGTAGGAGAAAACAGAGTGAAACCTAAAAATTCAAACTGTTACTGGAAACGAATGCTTCAACCTAGAAGAATGAAAATTGGGCAGCCAAGTGGGATTAGTGAACTGATCATTACCACCAAGTATCATCCAGATTTGGTGAAAAAATGTTTGCTGAGATTTCAGCAAACTAGTAGTTTTTTGGAAGCTTGGCAACCCCTTTCAAACGAAAGTGTTTTTCGCCAGTCTCTGCATGGGGTACTTCACGTGGAAACAAACCATAGAGATACAACTTAGAACTACTTCATTTGGTCAAATTTCAAGGAGCTAGCACAAACCGTGTTTGATTTAGAATTCCAAACACAGCTATCTATGTACGAGAAAACAGACTGAAACCTAAAAATTCAAACTGTTACTGGAAACGAATGCTTCAACCTAGAAGAATAAGAATTGGGCAGCCAAGTGGGATTAGTGAACTGATCATTACCACCAGGTATCATCAAGATTTGGTGAAAAAATGTTTGCTGAGATTTAAGGAAACTAGTAGTTTTTTGGAAGCTTGGCAACCCCTTTCAAACGAAAGTGTTTTTCGCCAGTCTCTGCATGGGGTACTTCAAGAGGAAAGAAACCATAGAGATAGAACTTAGAACTACTTCATTTGGTCAAGTTTCATGGAGCTACCACAAACCGTGTTTGATTTAGAGTTTCAAACACATCTAACTATATAGCAGAAAACAGAGTGAAACCTAAAAATTCAAACTGTTACTGGAAACGAACGCTTAAACCTAGAAGAATAAAAATTGGGCAGCCAAGTGGGATTAGTGAACTGATCATTACCACGAAGTATCATCCAGATTTGGTGAAAAAATGTTTGCTGAGATTTCAGCAAACTAGTAGTTTTTTGGAAGCTTGGCAACCCCTTTCAAACGAAAGTGTTTTTCGCCAGTCTCTGCATGGGGTACTTCAAGTGGAAACAAACCATAGAGATACAACTTAGAACTACTTCATTTGGTCAAATTTCAAGGAGCTAGCACAAACCGTGTTTGATTTAGAATTCCAAACACAGCTATCTATGTACGAGAAAACAGACTGAATCCTAAAAATTCAAACTGTTACTATAAACGAATGCTTCAACCTAGAAGAATAAGAATTGGGCAGCCAAGTGGTATTAGTGAACTGATCATTACCACCAGGTATCATCAAGATTTGGTGAAAAAATGTTTGCTGAGATTTAAGAAAACTAGTAGTTTTTTGGAAGCTTGGCAACCCCTTTAAAACGAAAGTGTTTTTCGCCAGTCTCTGCATGGGGTACTTCAAGAGGAAACAAACCATACAGATAGAACTTAGAACTACTTCATTTGGTCAAGTTTCATGGAGCTAGCACAAACCGTGTTTGATTTAGAATTCCAAACACAGCTATCTATGTAGGAGAAAACAGAGTGAAACCTAAAAATTCAAACTGTTACTGGAAACGAATGCTTCAACCTAGAAAAATGAAAATTGGGCAGCCAAGTGGGATTAGTGAACTGATCATTACCACCAAGTATCATCCAGATTTGGTGAAAAAATGTTTGCTGAGATTTCAGCAAACTAGTAGTTTTTTGGAAGCTTGGCAACCCCTTTCAAACCAAAGTGTTTTTCGCCAGTCTCTGCATGGGGTACTTCAAGAGGAAACAAACCATAGAGATAGAACTTAGAACTACTTCATTTGGTCAAGTTTCAAGGAGCTAGCACAAACCGTGTTTGATTTAGAATTCCAAACACAGCTATCTATGCAGGAGAAAACAGAGTGAAACCTAAAAATTCAAACTGTTCCTGGAAACGAATGCTTCAACCTAGAAGAATGAAAATTGGGCAGCCAAGTGCGATTAGTGAACTGATCATTACCACCAAGTATCATCAAGATTTGGTGAAAAAATGTTTGCTGAGATTTCAGCAAACTAGTAGTTTTTTGGAAGCTTGGCAACCCCTTTCAAACGAAAGTGTTTTTCGCCAGTCTCTGCATGTGGTACTTCAAGAGGAAACAAACCATAGAGATAGAACTTAGAACTACTTCATTTGGTCAAGTTTCAAGGAGCTAGCACAAACCTTGTTTGATTTAGAATTCCAAACACAGCTATCTATGTACGAGAAAACAGAGTGAAACCTAAAAATTCAATCTGTTACTGGAAACGAATGCTTCAACCTAGAAGAATGAAAATTGGGCAGCCAAGTGGTATTAGTGTACTGATCATTACCACCAAGTATCATCAAGATTTGTTGAAAAAATGTTTCCTGAGATTTCAGCAAACTAGTATTTTTTTATAAGCTTGGCAACCCCTTTCAAACGAAAGTGTTTTTTGCCAGTCCCTCCATGGTGTACTTCAAGAGGAAACAAACCATAGAGAAAGAACTTAGAACTACTTCATTTGGTCAAGTTTCAAGAAGCTAGCACAAACCGTGTTTGATTTAGAATTCCAAACACAGCTATCTATGTAGGAGAAAACAGAGTGAAACCTAAAAATTCAAACTGTTACTGGAAACGAATGCTTCAACCTAGAAGAATGAAAATTGGGCAGCCAAGTGGGATTAGTGAACTGATCATTACCACCAAGTATCATCCAGATTTGGTGAAAAAATGTTTGCTGAGATTTCAGCAAACTAGTAGTTTTTTGGAAGCTTGGCAACCCCTTTTAAACGAAAGTGTTTTTCGCCAGTCTCTGCATGGGGTACTTCAAGTGGAAACAAACCATAGAGATACAACTTAGAACTACTTCATTTGGTCAAATTTCAAGGAGATAGCACAAACCGTGTTGGATTTAGAATTCCAAACACAGCTATCTATGCAGGAGAAAACAGAGTGAAACCTAAAAATTCAAACTGTTACTGGAAACGAATGCTTCAACCTAGAAGAATTAAAATTGGGCAGCCAAGTGGGATTAGTGAACTGATCATTACCACCAAGTATCATCAAGATTTGGTGAAAAAATGTTTGCTGAGATTTCAGCAAACTAGTAGTTTTTTGGAAGCTTGGCAACCCCTTTCAAACGAAAGTGTTTTTCGCCAGTCTCTGCATGGGGTACTTCAAGAGGAAACAAACCATAGAGATAGAACTTAGAACTACTTCATTTGGTCAAGTTTCAAGGAGCTAGCACAAACCTTGTTTGATTTAGAATTCCAAACACAGCTATCTGTGTACGAGAAAACAGTGTGAAACGTAAAAATTCAAACTGTTACTGGAAACGAATGCTTCAACCTAGAAGAATGAAAATTGGGCAGCCAAGTGGGATTAGTGTACTGATCATTACCACCAAGTATCATCAAGATTTGTTGAAAAAATGTTTGCTGAGATTTCAGCAAACTAGTATTTTTTTATAAGCTTGGCAACCCCTTTCAAACGAAAGTGTTTTTTGCCAGTCCCTCCATGGGGTACTTCAAGAGGAAACAAACCAGAGAGATAGAACTTAGACTACTTCATTTGGTCAAGTTTCAAGAAGCTAGCACAAACCGTGTTTGATTTAGAATTCCAAACACAGCTATCTATGTAGGAGAAAACAGAGTGAAACCTAAAAATTCAAACTGTTACTGGAAACGAATGCTTCAACCTAGAAGAATGAAAATTGGGCAGCCAAGTGGGATTAGTGAACTGATCATTACCACCAAGTATCATCCAGATTTGGTGAAAAAATGTTTGCTGAGATTTCAGCAAACTAGTAGTTTTTTGGAAGCTTGGCAACCCCTTTCAAACGAAAGTGTTTTTCGCCAGTCTCTGCATGGGGTACTTCACGTGGAAACAAACCATAGAGATCCAACTTAGAACTACTTCATTTGGTCAAATTTCAAGGAGCTAGCACAAACCGTGTTTGATTTAGAATTCCAAACACAGCTATCTATGTACGAGAAAACAGACTGAAACCTAAAAATTCAAACTGTTACTGGAAACGAATGCTTCAACCTAGAAGAATAAGAATTGGGCAGCCAAGTGGGATTAGTGAACTGATCATTACCACCAGGTATCATCAAGATTTGGTGAAAAAATGTTTGCTGAGATTTAAGGAAACTAGTAGTTCTTTGGAAGCTTGGCAACCCCTTTCAAACGAAAGTGTTTTTCGCCAGTCTCTGCATGGGGTACTTCAAGAGGAAACAAACCATACAGATAGAACTTAGAACTACTTCATTTGGTCAAGTTTCATGGAGCTACCACAAACCGTGTTTGATTTAGAGTTTCAAACACATCTAACTATATAGCAGAAAACAGAGTGAAACCTAAAAATTCAAACTGTTACTGGAAACGAACGCTTCAACCTAGAAGAATAAAAATTGGGCAGCCAAGTGGGATTAGTGAACTGATCATTACCACGAAGTATCATCCAGATTTGGTGAAAAAATGTTTGCTGAGATTTCAGCAAACTTGTAGTTTTTTGGAAGCTTGGCAACCCCTTTCAAACGAAAGTGTTTTTCGCCAGTCTCTGCATGGGGTACTTCAAGAGGAAACAAACCATACAGATAGAACTTGGAACTACATCCTTTGGTCAAGTTTCAAGGAGCTAGCACAAACCGTGTTTTATTTAGAATTCCAAACACAGCTATCTATGTAGGAGAAAACAGAGTGAAACCTAAAAATTCAAACTGTTACTGGAAACGAATGCTTCAACCTAGAAAAATGAAAATTGGGCAGCCAAGTGGGATTAGTGAACTGATCATTACCACCAAGTATCATCCAGATTTGGTGAAAAAATGTTTGCTGAGATTTCAGCAAACTAGTAGTTTTTTGGAAGCTTGGCAACCCCTTTCAAACCAAAGTGTTTTTCGCCAGTCTCTGCATGGGGTACTTCAAGAGGAAAAAAACCATAGAGATAGAACTTAGAACTACTTCATTTGGTCAAGTATCAAGGAGCTAGCACAAACCGTGTTTGATTTAGAATTCCAAACACAGCTATCTATGTAGGAGAAAACAGAGTGAAACCTAAAAATTCAAAATGTTACTGGAAACGAATGCTTCAACCTAGAAGAATGAAAATTGGGCAGCCAAGTGGGATTAGTGAACTGATCATTACCACCAAGTATCATCCAGATTTGGTGAACAAATGTTTGCTGAGATTTCAGCAAACTAGTAGTTTTTTGGAAGCTTGGCAACCCCTTTCAAACGAAATTGTTTTTCCCCAGTCTCCTAATGGGGTACTTCAAGAGGAAACAAACCATAGAGATAAAACTTAGAACTACTTCATTTGGTCAAATTTCAAGGAGCTAGCATAAACCGTGTTTGATTTAGAATTCCAAACACAGCTATCTATGTAGGAGAAAACAGAGTGAAACCTAAAATTTCAAACTGTTACTGGAAACGAATGCTTCAACCTAGAAGAATAAAAATTGGGCAGCCAAGTGGGATTAGTGAACTGATCATTACCACCAGTTATCTTCAAGATTTGGTGAAAAAATGTTTGCTGAGATTTAAGCAAACTAGTAGTTTTTTGGAAGCTTGGCAACCCCTTTCAACGAAAGTGTTTTTCGCCAGTCTCTGCATGGGGTACTTCAAGAGGAAACAAACCATACAGATAGAACTTAGAACTACTTCATTTGGTCAAGTTTCATGGAGCTACCACAAACCGTGTTTGATTTAGAGTTTCAAACACATCTAACTATATAGCAGAAAACAGAGTGAAACCTAAAAATTCAAACTGTAACTGGAAACGAACGCTTGAACCTAGAAGAATAAAAATTAGGCAGCCAAGTGGGATTAGTGAACTGATCATTACCACGAAGTATCATCCAGATTTGGTGAAAAAATGTTTGCTGAGATTTCAGCAAACTAGTAGTTTTTTGGAAGCTTGGCAACCCCTTTCAAACGAAAGTGTTTTTCGCCAGTCTCTGCATGGGGTACTTCAAGAGGAAACAAACCATACAGATAGAACTTAGAACTGCTTCCTTTGGTCAAGTTTCATGGAGCTAGCACAAACCGTGTTTGATTTAGAGTTTCAAACACATCTAACTATATAGCAGAAAACAGAGTGAAACCTAAAAATTCAAACTGTTACTGGAAACGAACGCTTCAACCTAGAAGAATAAAAATTGGGCAGCCAAGTGGGATTAGTGAACTGATCATTACCACGAAGTATCATCCAGATTTGGTGAAAAAAAGTTTGCTGAGATTTCAGCAAACTAGTAGTTTTTTGGAAGCTTGGCAACCCCTTTCAAACGAAAGTGTTTTTCGCCAGTCTCTGCATGGGGTACTTCAAGAGGAAACAAACCATACAGATAGAACTTAGAACTACTTCCTTTGTTCAAGTTTCAAGGAGCTAGCACAAACCGTGTTTGATTTAGAATTCCAAACACAGCTATCTATGTAGGAGAAAACAGAGTGAAACCTAAAAATTCAAACTGTTACTGGAAACGAATGCTTCAGCATAGAAGAATGAAAATTGGGCAGCCAAGTGGGATTAGTGAACTGATCATTACCACCAAGTATCATCCAGATTTGGTGAACAAATGTTTGCTGAGATTTCAGCAAACTAGTAGTTTTTAGGAAGCTTGGCAACCCCTTTCAAACGAAAGTGTTTTTCGCCAGTCTCTGCATGGGGTACTTCAAGAGGAAACAAACCATAGAGATACAACTTAGAACTACTTCATTTGGTCAAGTTTCATGGAGCTACCACAAACCGTGTTTGATTTAGAGTTTCAAACACATCTAACTATATAGTAGAAAACAGAGTGAAACCTAAAAATTCAAACTGTTACTGGAAACGAACGCTTGAACCTAGAAGAATAAAAATTGGGAAGCCAAGTGGGATTAGTGAACTGATCATTACACGAAGTATCATCCAGATTTGGTGAAAAAATGTTTGCTGAGATTTCAGCAAACTAGTAGTTTTTTGGAAGCTTGGCAACCCCTTTCAAACGAAAGTGTTTTTCGCCAGTCTCTGCATGGGGTACTTCAAGAGGAAACAAACCATACAGATAGAACTTAGAACTACTTCCTTTGGTCAAGTTTCATGGAGCTAGCACAAACCGTGTTTGATTTAGAGTTTCAAACACATCTAACTATATAGCAGAAAACAGAGTGAAACCTAAAAATTCAAACTGTTACTGGAAACGAACGCTTCAACCTAGAAGAATAAAAATTGGGCAGCCAAGTGGAATTAGTTAACTGATCATTAGCACCAAGTATCATCCAGATTTGGTGAAAAATGTTTGCTGAGATTTCAGCAAACTAGTAGTTTTTTGGAAGCTTGGCAACCCCTTTCAAACGAAAGTGTATTTTGCCAGTCCCTGCATGGGGTACTTCACGAGGAAACAAACCATAGAGATAGAACTTAGAACTACTTCATTTGGTCAAGTTTCAAGGAGCTAGCACAAACCGTGTTTGATTTAGAATTCCAAACACAGCTATCTATGTAGGAGAAAACAGAGTGAAACCTAAAAATTCAAACTGTTACTGGAAACGAATGCTTCAACCTAGAAGAATAATAATTGGGCAGCCAAGTGAAATTAGTGAACTGATCATTACCACCAAGTATCATCAAGATTTGGTGAAAAAATGTTTGCTGAGATTTCAGCAAACTATTAGATTTTGGAAGCTTTGCAACCCCTTTCAAACGAAAGTGTTTTTCGCCAGTCTCGCATGGGGTACTTCAAGAGGAAACAAACCATACAGATAGAACTTAGACTACTTTATTTGGTCAAGTTTCATGGAGCTAGCACAAACCGTGTTTGATTTAGAGTTTCAAACACATCTAACTAAATAGCAGAAACAGAGTGAAACCGAAAAATTCAAACTGTTACTGGAAACGAACGCTTCAACCTAGAAGAATAAAAATTGGGAAGCAAAGTGGGATTAGTGAACTGATCATTACCACCAAGTATCATCCAGATTTGGTGAAAAAATATTTGCTGAGATTTCAGCAAACTAGTAATTTTTTGGAAGATTTGGCAACCCCTTCAAACGAAAGTGTTTTTCGCCAGTCTCTGCATGGGGTACTTCAGGAGGAAACAAACCATAGAGATAGAACTTAGAACTACTTCATTTGTTCAAGTTTCAAGGAGCTAGCACAAACCGTGTTTGATTTAGAATTCCAAACACAGCTATCTATGTAGGAGAAAACAGAGTGAAACCTAAAAATTCAAACTGTTACTGGAAACGAATGCTTCAGCGTAGAAGAATGAAAATTGGGCAGCCAAGTGGGATTAGTGAACTGATCATTACCACCAAGTATCATCTAGATTTGGTGAAAAAATGTTTGCTGAGATTTCAGCAAACTAGTAGTTTTTTGGAAGCTTGGCAAACCCTTTCACACCAAAGTGTTTTTTGCCAGTCTCTGCATGGGGTACTTCAAGAGGAAACAAACCATAGAGATAGAACTTAGAACTACTTCATTTGGTCAAGTTTCAAGGAGCTAGCACAAACCGTGTTTGATTTAGAATTCCAAACACAGCTATCTATGTAGGAGAAAACAGAGTGAAACCTAAAAATTCAAACTGTTACTGGAAACGAATGCTTCAACCTAGAAGAATGAAAATTGGGCAGCCAAGTGGGATTAGTGAACTGATCATTACCACCAAGTATCATCCAGATTTGGTGAATATAAATGTTTGCTGAGATTTCAGCAAACTAGTATTTTTTTGGAAGCTTGGCAACCCCTTTCAAACGAAAGTGTTTTTCGCCAGTCTCTGCATGGGGTACTTCAAGAGGAAACAAACCATAGAGATACAACTTAGAACTACTTCATTTGGTCAAATTTCAAGGAGCTAGCACAAACCGTGTTTGATTTAGAATTCCAAACACAGCTATCTATGTAGGAGAAAACAGAGTGAAACCTAAAAATTCAAACTGTTACTGGAAACGAATGCTTCAACCTAGAAGAATGAAAATTGGGCAGCCAAGTGGGATTAGTGAACTGATCATTACCACCAAGTATCATCCAGATTTGGTGAACAAATGTTTGCTGAGATTTCAGCAAACTAGTAGTTTTTTGGAAGCTTGGCAACCCCTTTCAAACGAAAGTGTTTTTCGCCAGCTCTGCATGGGGTACTTCAAGAGGAAACAAACCATAGAGATACAACTTAGAACTACTTCATTTGGTCAAGTTTCATGGAGCTACCACAACCATGTTTGATTTAGAGTTTCAAACACATCTAACTATATAGTAGAAAACAGAGTGAAACCTAAAAATTCAAACTGTTACTGGAAACGAACCCTTGAACCTAGAAGAATAAAAATTGGGCAGCCAAGTGGGATTAGTGAACTGATCATTACCACGAAGTATCATCCAGATTTGGTGAAAAAATGTTTGCTGAGATTTCAGCAAACTAGTAGTTTTTTGGAAGCTTGGCAACCCCTTTCAAACGAAAGTGTTTTTCGCCAGTCTCTGCATGGGGTACTTCACGAGGAAACAAACCATAGAGATAGAACTTAGAACTACTTCATTTGGTCAAGTTTCAAGGAGCTAGCACAAACCGTGTTTGATTTAGAATTCCAAACACAGCTATCTATGTAGAGAAAACAGAGTGAAACCTAAAAATTCAACTGTTACTGGAAACGAATGCTTCAACCTAGAAGAATAATAATTGGGCAGCCAAGTGAAATTAGTGAACTTGATCATTACCACCAAGTATCATCAAGATTTGGTGAAAAAATGTTTGCTGAGATTTCAGCAAAGTATTAGATTTTGGAAGCTTTGCAACCCCTTTCAAACGAAAGTGTTTTTCGCCAGTCTCCGCATGGGGTACTTCAAGAGGAAACAAACCATACAGATAGAACTTAGAACTACTTTATTTGGTCAAGTTTCATGGAGCTAGCACAAACCGTGTTTGATTTAGAGTTTCAAACACATCTAACTAAATAGCAGAAAACAGAGTGAAACCGAAAAATTCAAACTGTTACTGGAAACGAACGCTTCAACCTAGAAGAATAAAAATTGGGAAGCCAAGTGGGATTAGTGAACTGATCATTACCACCAAGTATCATCCAGATTTGGTGAAAAAATATTTGCTGAGATTTCAGCAAACTAGTAATTTTTTGGAAGATTGGCAACCCCTTTCAAACGAAAGTGTTTTTCGCCAGTCTCTGCATGGGGTACTTCAAGAGGAAACAAACCATAGAGATAGAACTTAGAACTACTTCATTTGTTCAAGTTTCAAGGAGCTAGCACAAACCGTGTTTGATTTAGAATTCCAAACACAGCTATCTATGTAGGAGAAAACAGAGTGAAACCTAAAAATTCAAACTGTTACTGGAAACGAATGCTTCAGCGGTAGAAGAATGAAAATTGGGCAGCCAAGTGGGATTAGTGAACTGATCATTACCACCAGTATCATCTAGATTTGGTGAAAAAATGTTTGCTGAGATTTCAGCAAACTAGTAGTTTTTTGGAAGCTTGGCAACCCCTTTCACACCAAAGTGTTTTTTGCCAGTCTCTGCATGGGGTACTTCAAGAGGAAACAAACCATAGAGATAGAACTTAGAACTACTTCATTTGGTCAAGTTTCAAGGAGCTAGCACAAACCGTGTTTGATTTAGAATTCCAAACACAGCTACCTATGTAGGAGAAAACAGAGTGAAACCTAAAAATTCAAACTGTTACTGGAAACGAATGCTTCAACCTAGAAGAATGAAAATTGGGCAGCCAAGTGGGATTAGTGAACTGATCATTACCACCAAGTATCATCCAGATTTGGTGAACAAATGTTTGCTGAGATTTCAGCAAACTAGTAGTTTTTTGGAAGCTTGGCAACCCCTTTCAAACGAAAGTGTTTTCGCCAGTCTCTGCATGGGGTACTTCAAGAGGAAACAAACCATAGAGATACAACTTAGAACTACTTCATTTGGTCAAATTTCAAGGAGCTAGCACAAACCGTGTTTGATTTAGAATTCCAAACACAGCTATCTATGTAGGAGAAAACAGAGTGAAACCTAAAAATTCAAACTGTTACTGGAAACGAATGCTTCAACCAAGAAGAATAAAAATTGGGCAGCCAAGTGGGATTAGTGAACTGATCATTACCACCAGGTATCAATCAAGATTTGGTGAAAAAATGTTTGCTGAGATTTAAGCAAACTATTAGTTTTTTGGAAGCTTGGCAACCCCTTTCAAAGAAAGTGTTTTTCGCCAGTCTCTGCATGGGGTACTTCAAAGAGGAAACAAACCATAGAGATAGAACTTAGAACTACTTCATTTGGTCAAGTTTCAAGGAGCTAGCACAAACCGTGTTTGATTTAGAATTCCAAACACAGCTATCTATGTAGGAGAAAACAGAGTGAAACCTAAAAATTCAAACTGTTACTGGAACGAATGCTTCAACCTAGAAGAATGAAAATTGGGCAGCCAAGTTGGATTAGTGTACTGATCATTACCACCAAGCATCATCAAGATTTGGTAAAAAAATGTTTGCTGAGATTTCAGCAAACTAGTAGTTTTTGGAAGCTTGGCAACCCGTTTCAAACGATAGTGTTTTTCGCCAGTCTCTGCATGGGGTACTTCAAGAGGAAACAAACCATAGAGATAGAACTTAGAACTACTTCATTTGGTCAAGTTTCAAGGAGCTAGCACAAACCGTGTTGAATTTAGAATTCCAAACACAGCTATCTATGTAGCAGAAAACAGAGTGAAACCTAAAAATTCAAACTGTACTGGAAACGAACGCTTCAACCTAGAAGAATAAAAATTGGGCAGCCAAGTGGGATTAGTGAACTGATCATTACCACCAAGTATCCTCAGGATTTGGTGAAAAAATGTTTTTGAGATTTCAGCAAACTAGTAGTTTTTTGGAAGCTTGGCAACCCGTTTCAAACGATAGTGTTTTTCGCCAGTCTCTGCATGGGGTACTTCAAGAGGAAACAAACCATAGAGATAGAACTTAGAACTACTTCATTTGGTCAAGTTTCAAGGAGCTAGCACAAACCGTGTTTGATTTAGAATTCCAAACACAGCTATCTATGTAGGAGAAAACAGAGTGAAACCTAAAAATTCAAACTGTTACTGGAAACGAATGCTTCAACCTAGAAGAATAAAAATTGGGCAGGGAAGTGGAATTAGTGAACTGATCATTACCACCAAGTATCATCAAGATTTGGTGAAAAAAATGTTTGCTGAGATTTCAGCAAACTAGTAGTTTTTTGGAAGCTTGGCAACCCCTTTCAAACGAATGTGTTTTTCGCCAGTCTCTGCATGGGGTACTTCAAGAGGAAACAAACCATACAGATAGAACTTAGAACTACTTCATTTGGTCAAGTTTCATGGAGCTAACACAAACCGTGTTTGATTTAGAGTTTCAAACACATCTAACTATATAGCAGAAAACAGAGTGAAACCTAAAAATTCAAACTGTTACTGGAAACGAACGCTTCAACCTAGAAGAATAAAAATTGGGCAGCCAAGTGGGATTAGTGAACTGATCATTACCACGACGTATCAACAAGATTTGGTGAAAAAAATGTTTGCTGAGATTTCAGCAAACTAGTAGTTTTTGGAAGCTTGGCCACCCCTTTCAAACGAAAGTGTTTTTCGCCAGTCTCTGCATGGGGTACTTCAAGAGGAAACAAATAATACAGATAGAACTTAGAACTACTTCATTTGGTCAAGTTTCATGAGTTAGCACAAACCGTGTTTGATTTAGAGTTTCAAACATATCTAACTATATAGGAGAAAACAGAGTGAAACCTAAAAATTCAAACTGTTACTGGAAACGAACGCTTCAACCTAGAAGATTAAAATTTGGGCAGCCAAGTGGGTTTAGTGAACTGATCATTACCACCAAGTATCATCAAGATTTGGTGAAAAAATGTTTGCTGAGATTTCAGCAAACTAGTAGATTTTTGGAAGCTTGGCAATCCCTTTCAAATGAAAGTGTGTTTCGCCAGTCTCTGCATGGGGTACTTCAAGAGGAAACAAACCATAGAGATAGAACTTAGAACTACTTCATTTGGTCAAGTTTCAAGGAGCTAGCACAAACCGTGTTTGATTTAGAATTCCAAACACAGCTACCTATGTAGGAGAAAACAGAGTGAAACCTAAAAATTCAAACTGTTACTGGAAACGAATGCTTCAACCTAGAAGAATGAAAATTGGGCAGCCAAGTGGGATTAGTGAACTGATCATTACCACCAAGTATCATCCAGATTTGGTGAACAAATGTTTGCTGAGATTTCAGCAAACTAGTAGTTTTTTGGAAGCTTGGCAACCCCTTTCAAACGAAAGTGTTTTTCGCCAGTCTCTGCATGGGGTACTTCAAGAGGAAACAAACCATAGAGATACAACTTAGAACTACTTCATTTGGTCAAATTTCAAGGAGCTAGCACAAACCGTGTTTGATTTAGAATTCCAAACACAGCTATCTATGTAGGAGAAAACAGAGTGAAACCTAAAAATTCAAACTGTTACTGGAAACGAATGCTTCAACCAAGAAGAATAAAAATTGGGCAGCCAAGTGGGATTAGTGAACTGATCATTACCACCAGGTATCATCAAGATTTGGTGAAAAAATGTTTGCTGAGATTTAAGCAAACTATTAGTTTTTTGGAAGCTTGGCAACCCCTTTCAAAGAAAGTGTTTTTCGCCAGTCTCTGCATGGGGTACTTCAAGAGGAAACAAACCATAGAGATAGAACTTAGAACTACTTCATTTGGTCAAGTTTCAAGGAGCTAGCACAAACCGTGTTTGATTTAGAATTCCAAACACAGCTATCTATGTAGGAGAAAACAGAGTGAAACCTAAAAATTCAAACTGTTACTGGAAACGAATGCTTCAACCTAGAAGAATGAAAATTGGGCAGCCAAGTTGGATTAGTGTACTGATCATTACCACCAAGCATCATCAAGATTTGGTAAAAAAATGTTTGCTGAGATTTCAGCAAACTAGTAGTTTTTGGAAGCTTGGCAACCCGTTTCAAACGATAGTGTTTTTCGCCAGTCTCTGCATGGGGTACTTCAAGAGGAAACAAACCATAGAGATAGAACTTAGAACTACTTCATTTGGTCAAGTTTCAAGGAGCTAGCACAAACCGTGTTGAATTTAGAATTCCAAACACAGCTATCTATGTAGCAGAAAACAGAGTGAAACCTAAAAATTCAAACTGTACTGGAAACGAACGCTTCAACCTAGAAGAATAAAAATTGGGCAGCCAAGTGGGATTAGTGAACTGATCATTACCACCAAGTATCCTCAGGATTTGGTGAAAAAATGTTTTTGAGATTTCAGCAAACTAGTAGTTTTTTGGAAGCTTGGCAACCCGTTTCAAACGATAGTGTTTTTCGCCAGTCTCTGCATGGGGTACTTCAAGAGGAAACAAACCATAGAGATAGAACTTAGAACTACTTCATTTGGTCAAGTTTCAAGGAGCTAGCACAAACCGTGTTTGATTTAGAATTCCAAACACAGCTATCTATGTAGGAGAAAACAGAGTGAAACCTAAAAATTCAAACTGTTACTGGAAACGAATGCTTCAACCTAGAAGAATAAAAATTGGGCAGGGAAGTGGAATTAGTGAACTGATCATTACCACCAAGTATCATCAAGATTTGGTGAAAAAAATGTTTGCTGAGATTTCAGCAAACTAGTAGTTTTTTGGAAGCTTGGCAACCCCTTTCAAACGAATGTGTTTTTCGCCAGTCTCTGCATGGGGTACTTCAAGAGGAAACAAACCATACAGATAGAACTTAGAACTACTTCATTTGGTCAAGTTTCATGGAGCTAACACAAACCGTGTTTGATTTAGAGTTTCAAACACATCTAACTATATAGCAGAAAACAGAGTGAAACCTAAAAATTCAAACTGTTACTGGAAACGAACGCTTCAACCTAGAAGAATAAAAATTGGGCAGCCAAGTGGGATTAGTGAACTGATCATTACCACGACGTATCAACAAGATTTGGTGAAAAAAATGTTTGCTGAGATTTCAGCAAACTAGTAGTTTTTGGAAGCTTGGCCACCCCTTTCAAACGAAAGTGTTTTTCGCCAGTCTCTGCATGGGGTACTTCAAGAGGAAACAAATAATACAGATAGAACTTAGAACTACTTCATTTGGTCAAGTTTCATGAGTTAGCACAAACCGTGTTTGATTTAGAGTTTCAAACATATCTAACTATATAGGAGAAAACAGAGTGAAACCTAAAAATTCAAACTGTTACTGGAAACGAACGCTTCAACCTAGAAGATTAAAATTTGGGCAGCCAAGTGGGTTTAGTGAACTGATCATTACCACCAAGTATCATCAAGATTTGGTGAAAAAATGTTTGCTGAGATTTCAGCAAACTAGTAGATTTTTGGAAGCTTGGCAATCCCTTTCAAATGAAAGTGTGTTTCGCCAGTCTCTGCATGGGGTACTTCAAGAGGAAACAAACCATAGAGATAGAACTTAAAACTACTTCATTTTTTCAAGTTTCAAGGAGCTAGCACAAACCGTGTTTGATTTAGAATTCCAAACACAGCTATCTATGTAGGAGAAAACAGAGTGAAACCTAAAAAATCAATCTGTTACTGGAAACGAATGCTTCAACCTAGAAGAATGAAAATTGGGCAGCCAAGAGGGATTAGTAAACTGATCATTACCACCAAGTATCATCAAGATTTGGTGAAAAAAAGTTTGCTGAGATTTCAGCAAACTAGTAGTTTTTGGAAGCTTGGCAACCCCTTTCAAACGAAAGTGTTTTTCGCCAGTCTCTGCATGGGGTACTTCAAGAGGAAACAAACCATAGAGATAGAACTTAGAACTACTTCATTTGGTCAAGTTTCAAGGAGCTAGCACAAACCGTGTTTGATTTAGAATTCCAAACACAGCTATCTATGTAGGAGAAAACAGAGTGAAACCTAAAAATTCAAACTGTTACTGGAAACGAATGCTTCACCCTAGAAGAATAAAAATTGGGCAGCGAAGTGGGATTAGTAAACTGATCATTACCACCAAGTATCCTCAGGATTTGGTGAAAAAATGTTTGCTGAGATTTCAGCAAACTAGTAATTTTTGGAAGTTTGGCAACCCCTTTCAAACGAAAGTGTTTTTCTCCAGTCTCTGCATGGGGTACTTCAAGAGGAAACAAACCATACAGATAGAACTTAGAACTACTTCATTTGGTCAAGTTTCATGGAGTTAGCACAAACCGTGTTTGATTTAGAGTTTCAAACACATCTAACTATATAGCAGAAAACAGAGTGAAACCTAAAAATTCAAACTGTTACTGGAAACGAACGCTTCAACCTAGAAGAATAAAAATTGGGCAGCCAAGTGGGATTAGTGAACTGATCATTACCACCACGTATCAACAAGATTTGGTGAAAAAAATGTTTGCTGAGATTTCAGCAAACTAGTAGTTTTTGGAAGCTTGGCAACCCCTTTCAAACGAAAGTGTTTTTCGCCAGGCTCTGCATGGGGTACTTCAAGAGGAAACAAACCATAGAGATAGAACTTAGAACTGCTTCATTTGGTCAAGTTTCATGGAGCTAGCACAAACCGTGTTTGATTTAGAGTTTCAAACACATCTAACTATATAGCAGAAAACAGAGTGAAACCTAAAAATTCAAACTGTTACTGGAAACGAACGCTTCAACCTAGAAGAATAAAAATTTGGCAGCCAAGTGGGATTAGTGAACTGATCATTACCACGAAGTATCATCCAGATTTGGTGAAAAAATGTTTGCTGAGATTTCAGCAAACTAGTAGTTTTTTGGAAGCTTGGCAACCCCTTTCAAACGAAAGTGTTTTTCGCCAGTCTCTGCATGGGGTACTTCAAGAGGAAACAAACCATACAGATAGAACTTAGAACTACTTCCTTTGGTCAAGTTTCATGGAGCTAGCACAAAATGTGTTTGATTTAGAGTTTCAAACACATCTAACTATATAGCAGAAAACAGAGTGAAACCTAAAAATTCAAACTGTTACTGGAAACGAACGCTTCAACCTAGAAGAATAAAAATTGGGCAGCCAAGTGGAATTAGTTAACTGATCATTAGCACCAAGTATCATCCAGATTTGGTGAAAAAATGTTTGCTGAGATTTCAGCAAACTAGTAGTTTTTTGGAAGCTTGGCAACCCCTTTCAAACGAAAGTGTATTTTGCCAGTCCCTGCATGGGGTACTTCACGAGGAAACAAACCATAGAGATAGAACTTAGAACTACTTCATTTGGTCAAGTTTCAAGGAGCTAGCACAAACCGTGTTTGATTTAGAATTCCAAACACAGCTATCTATGTAGGAGAAAACAGAGTGAAACCTAAAAATTCAAACTGTTACTGGAAACGAATGCTTCAACCTAGAAGAATAATAATTGGGCAGCCAAGTGAAATTAGTGAACTGATCATTACCACCAAGTATCATCAAGATTTGGTGAAAAAATGTTTGCTGAGATTTCAGCAAACTATTAGATTTTGGAAGCTTTGCAACCCCTTTCAAACGAAAGTGTTTTTCGCCAGTCTCCGCATGGGGTACTTCAAGAGGAAACAAACCATACAGATAGAACTTAGAACTACTTTATTTGGTCAAGTTTCATGGAGCTAGCACAAACCGTGTTTGATTTAGAGTTTCAAACACATCTAACTAAATAGCAGAAAACAGAGTGAAACCGAAAAATTCAAACTGTTACTGGAAACGAATGCTTCAACCTAGAAGAATAAAAATTGGGCATCCTAGTGGGATTAGTGAACTGATCATTACCACCAAGTATCATCCAGATTTGGTGAAAAAATATTTGCTGAGATTTCAGCAAACTAGTAATTTTTTGGAAGATTGGCAACCCCTTTCAAACGAAAGTGTTTTTCGCCAGTCTCTGCATGGGGTACTTCAAGAGGAAACAAACCATAGAGATAGAACTTAGAACTACTTCATTTGTTCAAGTTTCAAGGAGCTAGCACAAACCGTGTTTGATTTAGAATTCCAAACACAGATATCTATGTAGGAGAAAACAGAGTGAAACCTAAAAATTCAAACTGTTACTGGAAACGAATGCTTCAGCGTAGAAGAATGAAAATTGGGCAGCCAAGTGGGATTAGTGAACTGATCATTACCACCAAGTATCATCTAGATTTGGTGAAAAAATGTTTGCTGAGATTTCAGCAAACTAGTAGTTTTTTGGAAGCTTGGCAACCCCTTTCACACCAAAGTGTTTTTTGCCAGTCTCTGCATGGGGTACTTCAAGAGGAAACAAACCATAGAGATAGAACTTAGAACTACTTCATTTGGTCAAGTTTCAAGGAGCTAGCACAAACCGTGTTTGATTTAGAATTCCAAACACAGCTATCTATGTAGGAGAAAACAGAGTGAAACCTAAAAATTCAAACTGTTACTGAAAACGAATGCTTCAACCTAGAAGAATGAAAATTGGGCAGCCAAGTGGGATTAGTGAACTGATCATTACCACCAAGTATCATCCAGATTTGGTGAACAAATGTTTGCTGAGATTTCAGCAAACTAGTAGTTTTTTGGAAGCTTGGCAACCCCTTTCAAACGAAAGTGTTTTTCGCCAGTCTCAGCATGGGGTAGTTCAAGAGGAAACAAACCATAGAAATACAACTTAGAACTACTTCATTTGGTAAAATTTCAAGGAGCTAGCACAAACCGTGTTTGATTTAGAATTCCAAACACAGCTATCTATGTAGGAGAAAACAGAGTGAAACCTAAAAATTCAAACTGTTACTGGAAACGAATGCTTCAACCTAGAAGAATAAAAATTGGGCAGCCAAGTGGGATTAGTGAACTGATCATTACCACCAGGTATCATCAAGATTTGGTGAAAAAATGTTTGCTGAGATTTAAGCAAACTATTAGTTTTTTGGAATCTTGGCAACCCCTTTCAAAGAAAGTGTTTTTCGCCAGTCTCTGCATGGGGTACTTCAAGAGGAAACAAACCATAGAGATAGAACTTAGAACTACTTCATTTGGTCAAGATTCAAGGAGCTAGCACAAACCGTGTTTGATTTAGAATTCCAAACACAGCTATCTATGTAGGAGAAAACAGAGTGAAACCTAAAAATTCAAACTGTTACTGGAAACGAATGCTTCAACCTAGAAGAATGAAAATTGGGCAGCCAAGTGGGATTAGTGTACTGATCATTACCACCAAGCATCATCAAGATTTGGTAAAAAAATGTTTGCTGAGATTTCAGCAAACTAGTAGTTTTTGGAAGCTTGGCAACCCCTTTCAAACGAAAGTGTTTTTCGCCAGTCTCTGCATGGGGTACTTCAAGAGGAAACAAACCATACAGATAGAACTTAGAACTACTTCATTTGGTCAAGTTTCAAGGAGCTAGCACAAACCGTGTTGAATTTAGAATTCCAAACACAGCTATCTATGTAGCAGAAAACAGAGTGAAACCTAAAAATTCAAACTGTACTGGAAACGAACGCTTCAACCTAGAAGAATAAAAATTGGGCAGCCAAGTGGGATTAGTGAACTGATCATTACCACCAAGTATCCTCAAATTTGGTGAAAAAATGTTTTTGAGATTTCAGCAAACTAGTAGTTTTTTGGAAGCTTGGCAACCCGTTTCAAACGATAGTGTTTTTCGCCAGTCTCTGCATGGGGTACTTCAGGAGGAAACAAACCATAGAGATAGAACTTAGAACTACTTCATTTGGTCAAGTTTCAAGGAGCTAGCACAAACCGTGTTTGATTTAGAATTCCAAACACAGCTATCTATGTAGGAGAAAACAGAGTGAAACCTAAAAATTCAAACTGTTACTGGAAACGAATGCTTCACCCTAGAAGAATAAAAATTGGGCAGCCAAGTGGGATTAGTAAACTGATCATTACCACCAAGTATCCTCAGGATTTGGTGAAAAAATGTTTGCTGAGATTTCAGCAAACTAGTAATTTTTGGAAGTTTGGCAACCCCTTTCAAACGAAAGTGTTTTTCGCCAGTCTCTGCATGGGGTACTTCAAGAGGAAACAAACCATACAGATAGAACTTAGAACTACTTCATTTGGTCAAGTTTCATGGAGTTAGCACAAACCGTGTTTGATTTAGAGTTTCAAACACATCTAACTATATAGCAGAAAACAGAGTGAAACCTAAAAATTCAAACTGTTACTGGAAACGAACGCTTCAACCTAGAAGAATAAAAATTGGGCAGCCAAGTGGGATTAGTGAACTGATCATTACCACCACGTATCAACAAGATTTGGTGAAAAAAATGTTTGCTGAGATTTCAGCAAACTAGTAGTTTTTGGAAGCTTGGCAACCCCTTTCAAACGAAAGTGTTTTTCGCCAGGCTCTGCATGGGGTACTTCAAGAGGAAACAAACCATAGAGATAGAACTTAGAACTACTTCATTTGGTCAAGTTTCATGGAGCTAGCACAAACCGTGTTTGATTTAGAGTTTCAAACACATCTAACTATATAGCAGAAAACAGAGTGAAACCTAAAAATTCAAACTGTTACTGGAAACGAACACTTCAACCTAGAAGAATAAAAATTTGGCACCCAAGTGGGATTAGTAAACTGATCATTACCACCAAGTATCATCAAGATTTGGTGAAAAAATGTTTGCTGAGATTTCAGCAAACTTGTAGTTTTTGGAAGCTTGTCAACCCCTTTCAAACGAAAGTGTTTTTCGTCAGTCTCTGCATGGGGTACTTCAAGAGGAAACAAACCATACAGATAGAACTTAGATCTACTTCATTTGGTCAAGTTTCATGGAGCTAGCACAAACCGTGTTTGTTTTAGAGTTTCAAACACATCTAACTATATAGCAGAAAACAGAGTGAAACCTAAAAATTCAAACTGTTACTGGAAACGAATGCTTCAACCTAGAAGAATAAAAATTGGGCAGCCAAGTGGGATTAGTGAACTGATCATTACCACCAAGTATCATCAAGTTTAGGTGAAAAAATGTTTGCTGAGATTTCAGCAAACTAGTAGTTTTTGGAAGCTTGGCCACCCCTTTCAAACGAAAGTGTTTTTCGCCAGTCTCTGCATGGGGTACTTCAAGAGGAAACAAATAATACAGATAGAACTTAGAACTACTTCATTTGGTCAAGTTTCATGAGTTAGCACAAACCGTGTTTGATTTAGAGTTTCAAACATATCTAACTATATAGGAGAAAACAGAGTGAAACCTAAAAATTCAAACTGTTACTGGAAACGAACGCTTCAACCTAGAAGATTAAAATTTGGGCAGCCAAGTGGGATTAGTGAACTGATCATTACCACCAAGTATCATCCAGATTTGGTGATAAAATGTTTGCTGAGATTTCAGCAAACTAGTAGATTTTTGGAAGCTTGGCAATCCCTTAAAATGAAAGTGTGTTTCGCCAGTCTCTGCATGGGGTACTTCAAGAGGAAACAAACCATAGAGATAGAACTTAGAACTACTTCATTTTTTCAAGTTTCAAGGAGCTAGCACAAACCGTGTTTGATTTAGAATTCCAAACACAGCTATCTATGTAGGAGAAAACAGAGTGAAACCTAAAAATTCAATCTGTTACTGGAAACGAATGCTTCAACCTAGAAGAATGAAAATTGGACAGCCAAGTGGGATTAGTAAACTGATCATTACCACCAAGTATCATCAAGATTTGGTCAAAAAATGTTTGCTGAGATTTCAGCAAACTAGTAGTTTTTGGAAGCTTGGCAACCCCTTTCAAACGAAAGTGTTTTTCGCCAGTCTCTGCATGGGGTACTTCAAGAGGAAACAAACCATAGAGAAAGAACTTAGAACTACTTCATTTGGTCAAGTTTCAAGGAGCTAGCACAAACCGTGTTTGATTTAGAATTCCAAACACAGCTATCTATGTAGGAGAAAACAGAGTGAAACCTAAAAATTCAAACTGTTACTGGAAACGAATGCTTCACCCTAGAAGAATAAAAATTGGGCAGCCAAGTGGGATTAGTGAACTGATCATTACCACCAAGTATCATCAGAATTTGGTGAAAAAATGTTTGCTGAGATTTCAGCAAACTAGTAATTTTTGGAAGTTTGGCAACCCCTTTCAAACGAAAGTGTTTTTCGCCAGTCTCTGCATGGGGTACTTCAAGAGGAAACAAACCATACAGATAGAACTTAGAACTACTTCATTTGGTCAAGTTTCATGGAGTTAGCACAAACCGTGTTTGATTTAGAGTTTCAAACACATCTAACTATATAGCAGAAAACAGAGTGAAACCTAAAAATTCAAACTGTTACTGGAAACGAACGCTTCAACCTAGAAGAATAAAAATTGGGCAGCCAAGTGGGATTAGTGAACTGATCATTACCACCAAGTATCATCAGGATTTGGTGAAAAAGTGTTTGCTGAGATTTCAGCAAACTAGTAGTTTTTGGAAGCTTGGCAACCCCTTCCAAACGAAAGTGTTTTTCGCCAGTCTGTGCATGGGGTACTTCAAGAGGAAACAAACCATAGAGATAGAACTTAGAACTACTTCATTTGGTCAAGTTTCAAGGAGCAAGCACAAACCGTGTTTGATTTAGAATTCCAAACACAGCTATCTATGTAGGAGAAAACAGAGTGAAACCTAAAAATTCAAACTGTTACTGGAAACAAATGCTTCACCCTAGAAGAATAAAAATTGGGCAGCCAAGTGGGATAAGTAAACTGATCATTACCACCAAGTATCATCAAGATTTGGTGAAAAAATGTTTGCTGAGATTTCAGCAAACTAGTAGTTTTTGGAAGCTTGGCAACTTCTTTCAAACGAAAGTGTTTTTCGCCAGGCTCTGCATGGGGTACTTCAAGAGGAAACAAACCATAGAGATAGAACTTAGAACTACTTCATTTGGTCAAGTTTCATGGAGTTAGCGCAAACCGTGTTATATTTAGAGTTTCAAACACATCTAACTATATAGCAGAAAACAGAGTGAAACCTAAAAATTCAACCTGTTACTGGAAACGAACGCTTCAACCTAGAAGAATAAAAATTGGGCAGCCAAGTGGGATTAGTGAACTGATCATTACCACCAAGTATCATCAAGATTTGGTGAAAAAATGTTTGCTGAGATTTCAGCAAACAAGTAGTTTTTTGGAAGCTTGGCAACCCCTTTCAAACGAAAGTGTTTTTCGCCAGTCTCTGCATGGGGTACTTCAAGAGGAAACAAACCATAGAGATAGAACTTAGAACTACTTCATTTGGTCAAGTTTCAAGGAGCTAGCACAAACCGTGTTTGATTTCGAATTCCAAAAACAGCTATCTATGTAGGAGAAAACAGAGTGAAACCTAAAAATTCAAACTGTTACTGGAAACGAATGCTTCAACCTAGAAGAATAAAAATTGGGCAGCCAAGTGGGATTAGTGAACTGATCATTACCACCCCGTATCATCAAGATTTGGTGAAAAAAATGTTTGCTGAGATTTCAGCAAACTAGTAGTTTTTGGAAGCTTGGCAACCCCTTTCAAACGAAAGTTTTTTTCGCCAGGCTCTGCATGGGGTACTTCAAGAGGAAACAAACCATAGAGATAGAACTTAGAACTACTTCATTTGGTCAAGTTTCATGGAGTTAGCACAAACCGTGTTTGATTTAGAGTTTCAAACACATCTAACTATATAGCAGAAAACAGAGTGAAACCTAAAAATTCAAACTGTTACTGGAAACGAACGCTTCAACCTAGAAGATTAAAAATTGGGCAGCCAAGTGGGATTAGTGAACTGATCATTACCACCAAGTATCATCAAGATTTGGTGAAAAAATGTTTGCTGAGATTTCAGCAAACTAGTAGTTTTTTGGAAGCTTGGCAATCCCTTTCAAATGAAAGTGTGTTTCGCCAGTCTCTGCATGGGGTACTTCAAGAGGAAAAAAACCATAGAGATAGAACTTAGAACTACTTCATTTTTCAAGTTTCAAGGAGCTACCACAAACCGTGTTTGATTTAGATTTCCAAACACAGCTATCTATGTAGGAGAAAACAGAGTGAAACCTAAAAATTCAATCTGTAACTGGAAACGAATGCCTCACCCTAGAAGAATAAAAATTGGGCAGTCAAGTGGGATTAGTAAACTGATCATTACCACCAAGTATCATCAAGATTTGGTGAAAAAATGTTTGCTGAGATTTCAGCAAACTAGTAGTTTTTTGGAAGCTTGGCCACCCCTTTCAAACCAAAGTGTTTTTCGCCAGTCTCTGCATGGGGTACTTCAAGAGGAAACAAACCATAGAGATAGAACTTATAACTACTTCATTTGGTCAAGTTTCAAGGAGCTAGCACAAACCGTGTTTGATTTAGAATTCCAAACACAGCTATCTATGTAGGAGAAAACAGAGTGAAACCTAAAAATTCAAACTGTTACTGGAAACGAATGCTTCACCCTAGAAGAATAAAAATTGGGCAGCCAAGTGGGATAAGTAAACTGATCATTACCACCAAGTATCATCAAGATTTGGTGAAAAAATGTTTGCTGAGATTTCAGCAAACTAGTAGTTTTTTGGAAGCTTGGCAACCCCTTTCAAACGAAAGTGTTTTTCGCCAGTCTCTGCATGGGGTACTTCAAGAGGAAACAAACCATAGAGATAGAACTTAGAACTACTTCATTTGGTCAAGTTTCAAGGAGCTAGCACAAACCGTGTTTGATTTAGAATTCCAAACACAGCTATCTATGTAGGAGAAAACAGAGTGAAACCTAAAAATTCAAACTGTTACTGGAAACGAATGCTTCACCCTAGAAGAATAAAAATTGGGCAGCCAAGTGGGATAAGTAAACTGATCATTACCACCAAGTATCATCAAGATTTGGTGAAAAAATGTTTGCTGAGATTTCAGCAAACTAGTAGTTTTTTGGAAGCTTGGCAACCCCTTTCAAACGAAAGTGTTTTTCGCCAGTCTCTGCATGGGGTACTTCAAGAGGAAACAAACCATAGAGATAGAACTTAGAACTACTTCATTTGGTCAAGTTTCAAGGAGCTAGCACAAACCGTGTTTGATTTCGAATTCCAAAAACAGCTATCTATGTAGGAGAAAACAGAGTGAAACCTAAAAATTCAAACTGTTACTGGAAACGAATGCTTCAACCTAGAAAAATAAAAATTGGGCAGCCAAGTGGGATTAGTAAACTGATCATTACCACCAAGTATCATCAAGATTTGGTGAAAAAATGTTTGCTGAGATTTCAGCAAACTAGTAGTTTTTTGGAAGCTTGTCAACCCCTTTCAAACGAAAGTGTTTTTCGCCAGTCTCTGCATGGGGTACTTCAAGAGGAAACAAACCATACAGATAGAACTTAGATCTACTTCATTTGGTCAAGTTTCATGGAGTTAGCACAAACCGTGTTTGATTTAGAGTTTCAAACACATCTAACTGTATAGCAGAAAACAGAGTGAAACCTAAAAATTCAAACTGTTACTGGAAACGAACGCTTCAACCTAGAAGAATAAAAATTGGGCAGCCAAGTGGGATTAGTGAACTAATCATTACCACCAAGTATCATCAAGATTTGGTGAAAAAATGTTTGCTGAGATTTCAGCAAACTAGTAGTTTTTTGGAAGCTTGGCAATGCCTTTCAAATGAAAGTGTGTTTCGCCAGTCTCTGCATGGGGTACTTCAAGAGGAAACAAACCATAGAGATAGAACTTAGAACTACTTCATTTGGTCAAGTTTCAAGGAGCTAGCACAAACCGTGTTTGATTTAGAATTCCAAACGCAGCAATCTATGTAGGAAAAAACAGAGTGAAACCTAAAAATTCAAACTGTTACTGGAAACGAATGCTTCAACCTAGAAGAATAAAAATTGGGCAGCCAAGTGGGAGTAGTGAACTGATCATTACCACAAAGTATCTTCCAGATTTGGTGAAAAAATGTTTGCTGAGATTTCAGCAAACTAGTAGTTTTTGGAAGCTTGGCAACCCCTTTCAAAAGAAAGTGTTTTTCGCCAGTCTCTGCATGGGGTACTTCAAGAGGAAAGAAACCATGGAGATAGAACTTAGAACTACTTCATTTTTTCAAGTTTCAAGGAGCTAGCACAAACCGTGTTTGATTTAGAATTCCAAACACAGCTATCTATGTAGGAGAAAACAGAGTGAAACCTAAAAATTCAATCTGTTACTGGAAACGAATGCTTCAACCTAGAAGAATGAAAATTGGGCAGCCAAGTGGGATTAGTGAACTGATCATTACCACCAAGTATCTTCCAGATTTGGTGAAAAAATGTTTGCTGATATTTCAGCAAACTAGTAGTTTTTGGAAGCTTGGCAACCCCTTTCAAGCGAAAGTGTTTTTCGCCAGTCTGGGCATGGGGTACTTCAAGAGGAAACAAACCATACAGATAGAACTTAGAACTACTTCATTTGGTCAAGTTTCATGGAGTTAGCCCAAACCGTGTTTGATTTAGAGTTTTAAACACATCTAACTATATAGCAGAAAACAGAGTGAAATGTAAAAATTCAACCTGTTACTGGAAACAAATGCTTCAATCTAGAAGAATGAAAATTGGGCAGCCAAGTGGGATTAGTGAACTGATCATTACCACCAAGTATCATCAAGATTTGGTGAAAAAAATGTTTGCTGAGATTTCAGCAAAATAGTAGTTTTTGAAGCTTGGCAACCCCTTTCCAATGAAAGTGTGTTTCGCCAGTCTCTGCATGGGTACTTCAAGAGGAAACAAACCATAGAGATAGAACTTAGAACTACTTCATTTTGGTCAAGTTTCACTGAGCTAGCACAAACCGTGTTTGATTTAGAATTCCAAACACAGCTATCTATGTAGGAGAAAACAGAGTGAAACCTAAAAATTCAAACTGTTACTGGAAACAAATGCTTCACCCTAGAAGAATAAAAATTGGGCAGCCCAGTGGGATAAGTAAACTGATCATTACCACCAAGTATCATCAAGATTTGGTGAAAAAATGTTTGCTGAGATTTCAGCAAACTAGTAGTTTTTGGAAGCTTGGCAACTTCTTTCAAACGAAAGTGTTTTTCGCCAGGCTCTGCATGGGGTACTTCAAGAGGAAACAAACCATAGAGATAGAACTTAGAACTACTTCATTTGGTCAAGTTTCATGGAGTTAGCGCAAACCGTGTTATATTTAGAGTTTCAAACACATCTAACTATATAGCAGAAAACAGAGTGAAACCTAAAAATTCAACCTGTTACTGGAAACGAACGCTTCAACCTAGAAGAATAAAAATTGGGCAGCCAAGTGGGATTAGTGAACTGATCATTACCACCAAGTATCATCAAGATTTGGTGAAAAAATGTTTGCTGAGATTTCAGCAAACAAGTAGTTTTTTGGAATCTTGGCAACCCCTTTCAAACGAAAGTGTTTTTCGCCAGTCTCTGCATGGGGTACTTCAAGAGGAAACAAACCATAGAGATAGAACTTAGAACTACTTCATTTGGTCAAGTTTCAAGGAGCTAGCACAAACCGTGTTTGATTTCGAATTCCAAAAACAGCTATCTATGTAGGAGAAAACAGAGTGAAACCTAAAATTCAAACTGTTACTGGAAACGAATGCTTCACCCTAGAAGAATAAAAATTGGGCAGCCAAGTGGGATAAGTAAACTGATCATTACCACCAAGTATCATCAAGATTTGGTGAAAAAATGTTTGCTGAGATTTCAGCAAACTAGTAGTTTTTGGAAGCTTGGCAACCCCTTTCAAACGAAAGTGTTTTTCGCCAGTCTCTGCATGGGGTACTTCAAGAGGAAACAAACCATAGAGATAGAACTTAGAACTACTTCATTTGGTCAAGTTTCAAGGAGCTAGCACAAACCGTGTTTGATTTCGAATTCCAAAAACAGCTATCTATGTAGGAGAAAACAGAGTGAAACCTAAAAATTCAAACTGTTACTGGAAACGAATGCTTCAACCTAGAAGAATAAAAATTGGGCAGCCAAGTGGGATTAGTAAACTGATCATTACCACCAAGTATCATCAAGATTTGGTGAAAAAATGTTTGCTGAGATTTCAGCAAACTAGTAGTTTTTTGGAAGCTTGTCAACCCCTTTCAAACGAAAGTGTTTTTCGCCAGTCTCTGCATGGGGTACTTCAAAGGAAACAAACCATACAGATAGAACTTAGATCTACTTCATTTGGTCAAGTTTCATGGAGTTAGCACAAACCGTGTTTGATTTAGAGTTTCAAACACATCTAACTATATAGCAGAAAACAGAGTGAAACCTAAAAATTCAAACTGTTACTGGAAAACGAACGCTTCAACCTAGAAGAATAAAAATTGGGCAGCCAAGTGGGATTAGTGAACTAATCATTACCACCAAGTATCATCAAGATTTGGTGAAAAAATGTTTGCTGAGATTTCAGCAAACTAGTAGTTTTTTGGAAGCTTGGCAATGCCTTTCAAATGAAAGTGTGTTTCGCCAGTCTCTGCATGGGGTACTTCAAGAGGAAACAAACCATAGAGATAGAACTTAGAACTACTTCATTTGGTCAAGTTTCAAGGAGCTAGCACAAACCGTGTTTGATTTAGAATTCCAAACGCAGCAATCTATGTAGGAAAAAACAGAGTGAAACCTAAAAATTCAAACTGTTACTGGAAACGAATGCTTCAACCTAGAAGAATAAAAAATTGGGCAGCCAAGTGGGAGTAGTGAACTGATCATTACCACAAAGTATCTTCCAGATTTGGTGAAAAAATATTTGCTGAGATTTCAGCAAACTAGTAGTTTTTGGAAGCTTGGCAACCCCTTTCAAAAGAAAGTGTTTTCGCCAGTCTCTGCATGGGGTACTTCAAGAGGAAAGAAACCATGGAGATAGAACTTAGAACTACTTCATTTGGTCAAGTTTCAAGGAGCTAGCACAAACCGTGTTTGATTAGAATTCCAAACACAGCTATCTATGTAGGAGAAAACAGAGTGAAACCTAAAAATTCAATCTGTTACTGGAAACGAATGCTTCAACCTAGAAGAATGAAAATTGGGCAGCCAAGTGGGATTAGTGAACTGATCATTACCACCAAGTATCTTCCAGATTTGGTGAAAAAATGTTTGCTGATATTTCAGCAAACTAGTAGTTTTTGGAAGCTTGGGCAACCCCTTTCAAGCGAAAGTGTTTTTCGCCAGTCTGGGCATGGGGTACTTCAAGAGGAAACAAACCATACAGATAGAACTTAGAACTACTTCATTTGGTCAAGTTTCATGGAGTTAGCCCAAACCGTGTTTGATTTAGAGTTTTAAACACATCTAACTATATAGCAGAAAACAGAGTGAAATGTAAAAATTCAACCTGTTACTGGAAACAAATGCTTCAATCTAGAAGAATGAAAATTGGGCAGCCAAGTGGGATTAGTGAACTGATCATTACCACCAAGTATCATCAAGATTTGGTGAAAAAAATGTTTGCTGAGATTTCAGCAAAATAGTAGTTTTTTGGAAGCTTGGCAACCCCTTTCCAATGAAAGTGTGTTTCGCCAGTCTCTGCATGGGGTACTTCAAGAGGAAACAAACCATAGAGATAGAACTTAGAACTACTTCATTTGGTCAAGTTTCACTGAGCTAGCACAAACCGTGTTTGATTTAGAATTCCAAACACAGCTATCTATGTAGGAGAAAACAGAGTGAAACCTAAAAATTCAAACTGTTACTGGGAAACAAATGCTTCACCCTAGAAGAATAAAAATTGGGCAGCCAAGTGGGATAAGTAAACTGATCATTACCACCAAGTATCATCAAGATTTGGTGAAAAAATGTTTGCTGAGATTTCAGCAAACTAGTAGTTTTTGGAAGCTTGGCAACTTCTTTCAAACGAAAGTGTTTTTCGCCAGGCTCTGCATGGGGTACTTCAAGAGGAAACAAACCATAGAGATAGAACTTAGAACTACTTCATTTGGTCAAGTTTCATGGAGTTAGCGCAAACCGTGTTATATTTAGAGTTTCAAACACATCTAACTATATAGCAGAAAACAGAGTGAAACCTAAAAATTCAACCTGTTACTGGAAACGAACGCTTCAACCTAGAAGAATAAAAATTGGGCAGCCAAGTGGGATTAGTGAACTGATCATTACCACCAAGTATCATCAAGATTTGGTGAAAAATGTTTGCTGAGATTTCAGCAAACAAGTAGTTTTTTGGAAGCTTGGCAACCCCTTTCAAACGAAAGTGTTTTTCGCCAGTCTCTGCATGGGGTACTTCAAGAGGAAACAAACCATAGAGATAGAACTTAGAACTACTTCATTTGGTCAAGTTTCAAGGAGCTAGCACAAACCGTGTTTGATTTCGAATTCCAAAAACAGCTATCTATGTAGGAGAAAACAGAGTGAAACCTAAAATTCAAACTGTTACTGGAAACGAATGCTTCACCCTAGAAGAATAAAAATGGGCAGCCAAGTGGGATAAGTAAACTGATCATTACCACCAAGTATCATCAAGATTTGGTGAAAAAATGTTTGCTGAGATTTCAGCAAACTAGTAGTTTTTTGGAAGCTTGGCAACCCCTTTCAAACGAAAGTGTTTTTCGCCAGTCTCTGCATGGGGTACTTCAAGAGGAAACAAACCATAGAGATAGAACTTAGAACTACTTCATTTGGTCAAGTTTCAAGGAGCTAGCACAAACCGTGTTTGATTTAGAATTCCAAACACAGCTATCTATGTAGGAGAAAACAGAGTGAAACCTAAAAATTCAAACTGTTACTGGAAACGAATGCTTCACCCTAGAAGAATAAAAATTGGGCAGCCAAGTGGGATAAGTAAACTGATCATTACCACCAAGTATCATCAAGATTTGGTGAAAAAATGTTTGCTGAGATTTCAGCAAACTAGTAGTTTTTTGGAAGCTTGGCAAACCCTTTCAAACGAAAGTGTTTTTCGCCAGTCTCTGCATGGGGTACTTCAAGAGGAAACAAACCATAGAGATAGAACTTAGAACTACTTCATTTGGTCAAGTTTCAAGGAGCTAGCACAAACCGTGTTTGATTTCGAATTCCAAAAACAGCTATCTATGTAGGAGAAAACAGAGTGAAACCTAAAAATTCAAACTGTTACTGGAAACGAATGCTTCAACCTAGAAGAATAAAAATTGGGCAGCCAAGTGGGATTAGTAAACTGATCATTACCACCAGTATCATCAAGATTTGGTGAAAAAATGTTTGCTGAGATTTCAGCAAACTAGTAGTTTTTTGGAAGCTTGTCAACCCCTTTCAAACGAAAGTGTTTTTCGCCAGTCTCTGCATGGGGTACTTCAAGAGGAAACAAACCATACAGATAGAACTTAGATCTACTTCATTTGGTCAAGTTTCATGGAGTTAGCACAAACTGTGTTTGATTTAGAGTTTCAAACACATCTAACTATATAGCAGAAAACAGAGTGAAACCTAAAAATTCAAACTGTTACTGGAAACGAACGCTTCAACCTAGAAGAATAAAAATTGGGCAGCCAAGTGGGATTAGTGAACTAATCATTACCACCAAGTATCATCAAGATTTGGTGAAAAAATGTTTGCTGAGATTTCAGCAAACTAGTAGTTTTTTGGAAGCTTGGCAATGCCTTTCAAATGAAAGTGTGTTTCGCCAGTCTCTGCATGGGGTACTTCAAGAGGAAACAAACCATAGAGATAGAACTTAGAACTACTTCATTTGGTCAAGTTTCAAGGAGCTAGCACAAACCGTGTTTGATTTAGAATTCCAAACGCAGCAATCTATGTAGGAAAAAACAGAGTGAAACCTAAAAATTCAAACTGTTACTGGAAACGAATGCTTCAACCTAGAAGAATAAAATTGGGCAGCCAAGTGGGAGTAGTGAACTGATCATTACCACAAAGTATCTTCCAGATTTGGTGAAAAAATATTTGCTGAGATTTCAGCAAACTAGTAGTTTTTGGAAGCTTGGCAACCCCTTTCAAAAGAAAGTTGTTTTTCGCCAGTCTCTGCATGGGGTACTTCAAGAGGAAAGAAACCATGGAGATAGAACTTAGAACTACTTCATTTGGTCAAGTTTCAAGGAGCTAGCACAAACCGGTGTTTGATTTAGAATTCCAAACACAGCTATCTATGTAGGAGAAAACAGAGTGAAACCTAAAAATTCAATCTGTTACTGGAAACGAATGCTTCAACCTAGAAGAATGAAAATTGGGCAGCCAAGTGGGATTAGTGAACTGATCATTACCACCAAGTATCTTCCAGATTTGGTGAAAAATGTTTGCTGATATTTCAGCAAACTAGTAGTTTTTGGAAGCTTGGCAACCCCTTTCAAGCGAAAGTGTTTTTCGCCAGTCTGGGCATGGGGTACTTCAAGAGGAAACAAACCATACAGATAGAACTTAGAACTACTTCATTTGGTCAAGTTTCATGGAGTTAGCCCAAACCGTGTTTGATTTAGAGTTTTAAACACATCTAACTATATAGCAGAAAACAGAGTGAAATGTAAAAATTCAACCTGTTACTGGAAACAAATGCTTCAATCTAGAAGAATGAAAATTGGGCAGCCAAGTGGGATTAGTGAACTGATCATTACCACCAAGTATCATCAAGATTTGGTGAAAAAAATGTTTGCTGAGATTTCAGCAAACTAGTAGTTTTTTGGAAGCTTGGCAACCCCTTTCCAATGAAAGTGTGTTTCGCCAGTCTCTGCATGGGGTACTTCAAGAGGAAACAAACCATAGAGATAGAACTTAGAACTACTTCATTTGGTCAAGTTTCACTGAGCTAGCACAAACCGTGTTTGATTTAGAATTCCAAACACAGCTATCTATGTAGGAGAAAACAGAGTGAAACCTAAAAATTCAAACTGTTACTGGAAACAAATGCTTCACCCTAGAAGAATAAAAATTGGGCAGCCAAGTGGGATAAGTAAACTGATCATTACCACCAAGTATCATCAAGATTTGGTGAAAAAATGTTTGCTGAGATTTCAGCAAACTAGTAGTTTTTGGAAGCTTGGCAACCCCTTTCAAACGAAAGTTTTTTTCGCCAGGCTCTGCATGGGGTACTTCAAGAGGAAACAAACCATAGAGATAGAACTTAGAACTACTTCATTTGGTCAAGTTTCAAGGAGCTAGCACAAACCGTGTTTGATTTCGAATTCCAAAAACAGCTATCTATGTAGGAGAAAACAGAGTGAAACCTAAAAATTCAAACTGTTACTGGAAACGAATGCTTCAACCTAGAAGAATAAAAATTGGGCAGCCAAGTAGGATTAGTGAACTGATCATTACCACCCCGTATCATCAAGATTTGGTGAAAAAAATGTTTGCTGAGATTTCAGCAAACTAGTAGTTTTTGGAAGCTTGGCAACCCCTTTCAAACGAAAGTGTTTTTCGCCAGGCTCTGCATGGGGTACTTCAAGAAGAAACAAACCATAGAGATAGAACTTAGAACTACTTCATTTGGTCAAGTTTCAAGGAGCTAGCACAAACCGTGTTTGATTTCGAATTCCAAAAACAGCTATCTATGTAGGAGAAAACAGAGTGAAACCTAAAAATTCAAACTGTTACTGGAAACGAATGCTTCAACCTAGAAGAATAAAAATTGGGCAGCCAAGTAGGATTAGTGAACTGATCATTTCCACCCCGTATCATCAAGATTTGGTGAAAAAAATGTTTGCTGAGATTTCAGCAAACTAGTAGTTTTTGGAAGCTTGGCAACCCCTTTCAAACGAAAGTGTTTTTTCGCCAGGCTCTGCATGGGGTACTTCAAGAGGAAACAAACCATACAGATAGAACTTAGAACTACTTCATTTGGTCAAGTTTCATGGAGTTAGCACAAACCGTGTTTGATTTAGAGTTTCAAACACATCTAACTATATAGCAGAAAACAGAGTGAAACCTAAAAATTCAAACAGTTACTGGAAACGAACGCTTCAACCTAGAAGAATAAAAATTGGGCAGCCAAGTGGGATTAGTAAACTGATCATTACCACCAAGTATCATCAAGATTTGGTGAAAAAATGTTTGCTGAGATTTCAGCAAACTAGTAGTTTTTTGGAAGCTTGTCAACCCCTTTCAAACGAAAGTGTTTTTCGCCAGTCTCTGCATGGGGTACTTCAAGAGGAAACAAACCATACAGATAGAACTTAGATCTACTTCATTTGGTCAAGTTTCATGGAGTTAGCACAAACCGTGTTTGATTTAGAGTTTCAAACACATCTAACTATATAGCAGAAAACAGAGTGAAACCTAAAAATTCAAACTGTTACTGGAAACGAACGCTTCAACCTAGAAGAATAAAAATTGGGCAGCCAAGTGGGATTAGTGAACTAATCATTACCACCAAGTATCATCAAGATTTGGTGAAAAAATGTTTGCTGAGATTTCAGCAAACTAGTAGTTTTTTGGAAGCTTGGCATGCCTTTCAAATGAAAGTGTTTTTCGCCAGTCTCTGCATGGGGTACTTCAAGAGGAAACAAACCATAGAGATAGAACTTAGAACTACTTCATTTGGTCAAGTTTCAAGGAGCTAGCACAAACCGTGTTTGATTTAGAATTCCAAACGCAGCAATCTATGTAGGAAAAAACAGAGTGAAACCTAAAAATTCAAACTGTTACTGGAAACGAATGCTTCAACCTAGAAGAATAAAAATTGGGCAGCCAAGTGGGAGTAGTGAACTGATCATTACCACAAAGTATCTTCCAGATTTGGTGAAAAAATATTTGCTGAGATTTCAGCAAACTAGTAGTTTTTGGAAGCTTGGCAACCCCTTTCAAACGAAAGTGTTTTTCGCCAGTCTCTGCATGGGGTACTTCAAGAGGAAACAAACCATAGTGATAGAACTTAGAACTACTTCATTTGGTCAAGTTTCAAGGAGCTAGCACAAACCGTGTTTGATTTAGAATTCCAAACACAGCTATCTATGTAGGAGAAAACAGAGTGAAACCTAAAAATTCAAACTGTTACTGGAAACGAACGCTTCAACCTAGAAGAATAAAAATTGGGCAGTAAGTGGGATTAGTGAACTGATCATTACCACCAAGTATCATCAAGATTTGGTGAAAAAATATTTGCTGAGATTTCAGCAAACTAGTAGTTTTTTGGAAGCTTGGCAACCCCTTTCAAACAAAAGTGTTTTTCGCCAGCCTCTGCATGAGGTACTTCAGGAGGAAACAAACCATAGAGATAGAACATAGAACTACTTCATTTGGTCATGTTTCAAGGAGCTAGCACAAACCGTGTTTGATTTAGAATTCCAAACACAGCTATCTATGTAGGAGAAAACAGAGTGAAACCTAAAAATTCAAACTGTTACTGGAAAACGAATGCTTCAACCTAGAAGAATGAAAATTGGGCAGCCAAGTGGATTAGTGAACTGATCATTACCACCAAGTATCATCAAGATTTGGTGAAAAAATGTTTGCTGAGATTTCAGCAAACTAGTAGTTTTTTGGAAGCTTGGCAACCCCTTTCAAACGAAAGTGGTTTCGCCAGTCTCTGCATGGGGTACTTCAAGAGGAAACAAACCATACAGATAGAACTTAGAACTACTTCATTTGGTCAAGTTTCATGGAGCTAGCACAAACCGTGTTTGATTTAGAGTTTCAAACACATCTAACTATATAGCAGAAAACAGAGTGAAACCTAAAAATTCAAACTGTTACTGGAAACGAACGCTTCAACCTAGAAGAATAAAAATTGGGCAGCCAAGTGGGATTAGTGAAGTGATCATTACCACCAAGTATCATCCAGATTTGGTGAAAAAATATTTGCAGAGATTTCAGCAAACTAGTAGTTTTTTGGAAGCTTTGCAACCCCTTTCAAACGAAAGTATTTTTCGCCAGTCTCTGCATGGGGTACTTCAAGAGGAAACAAACCATAGAGATAGAACTTAGAACTACTTCATTTGGTCAAGTTTCAAGGAGCTAGCACAAACCGTGTTTGATTTAGAGTTTCAAACACATCTAACTATATAGCAGAAAACAGAGTGAAACCTAAAAATTCAAACTGTTACTGGAAACGAACCCTTCAACCTAGAAGAATAACAATTGGGCAGCCAAGTGAGATTAGTGAACTGATCATTACCACCAAGTATCATCAAGATTTGGTGAAAAAAATGTTTGCTGATATTTCAGCAAACTAGTAGTTTTTGGAAGCTTGGCAACCCCTTTCAAACGAAAGTGTTTTTCGCCAGTCTGTGCATGGGGTACTTCAAGAGGAAACAAACCATACAGATAGAACTTAGAACTACTTCATTTGGTCAAGTTTCATGGAGTTAGCCCAAACCGTGTTTGATTTAGAGTTTCAAACACATCTAACTATATAGCAGAAAACAGAGTGAAACCTAAAAATTCAATTTGTTACTGCAAACGAATGCTTCAATCAAGAAGAATGAAAATTGGCAGCCAAGTGGGATTAGTGAACTGATCATTACCACCAAGTATCATCAATATTTGGTGAAAAAAAATGTTTGCTGAGATTTCAGCAAACTAGTAGTTTTTTGGAAGCTTGGCAACCCCTTTCAAACGAAAGTGTGTTTCGCCAGTCTCTGCATGGGGTACTTCAAGAGGAAACAAACCGTAGAGATAGAACTTAGAACTACTTCATTTGGTCAAGTTTCAAGGAGCTAGCACAAACCGTGTTTGATTTAGAATTCCAAACACAGCTATCTATGTAGGAGAAAACAGAGTGAAACCTAAAAATTCAATCTGTTACTGGAAACGAATGCTTCAACCTAGAAGAATGAAAATTGGGCAGCCAAGTGGGATTAGTGAACTGATCATTACCACCAAGTATCTTCCAGATTTGGTGAAAAAATGTTTGCTGATATTTCAGCAAACTAGTAGTTTTTGGAAGCTTGGCAACCCCTTTCAAGCGAAAGTGTTTTTCGCCAGTCTGGGCATGGGGTACTTCAAGAGGAAACAAACCATACAGATAGAACTTAGAACTACTTCATTTGGTCAAGTTTCAAGGAGCTAGCACAAACCGTGTTTGATTTAGAATTCCAAACACAGCTATCTATGTAGGAGAAAACAGAGTGAAACCTAAAAATTCAAACTGTTACTGGAAACGAATGCTTCACCCTAGAAGAATAAAAATTGGGCAGCCAAGTGGGATAAGTAAACTGATCATTACCACCAAGTATCATCAAGATTTGGTGAAAAAATGTTTGCTGAGATTTCAGCAAACTAGTAGTTTTTGGAAGCTTGGCAACCCCTTTCAAACGAAAGTGTTTTTCGCCAGGCTCTGCATGGGGTACTTCAAGAGGAAACAAACCATAGAGATAGAACTTAGAACTACTTCATTTGGTCAAGTTTCAAGGAGCTAGCACAAACCGTGTTTGATTTCGAATTCCAAAAACAGCTATCTATGTAGGAGAAAACAGAGTGAAACCTAAAAATTCAAACTGTTACTGGAAACGAATGCTTCAACCTAGAAGAATAAAAATTGGGCAGCCAAGTAGGATTAGTGAACTGATCATTACCACCCCGTATCATCAAGATTTGGTGAAAAAAATGTTTGCTGAGATTTCAGCAAACTAGTAGTTTTTGGAAGCTTGGCAACCCCTTTCAAACGAAAGTGGTTTTCGCCAGTCTCTGCATGGGGTACTTCAAGAGGAAACAAACCATACAGATAGAACTTAGAACTACTTCATTTGGTCAAGTTTCATGGAGCTAGCACAAACCGTGTTTGATTTAGAGTTTCAAACACATCTAACTATATAGCAGAAAACAGAGTGAAACCTAAAAATTCAAACTGTTACTGGAAACGAACGCTTCAACCTAGAAGAATAAAAATTGGGCAGCCAAGTGGGATTAGTGAAGTCATCATTACCACCAAGTATCATCCAGATTTGGTGAAAAAATATTTGCAGAGATTTCAGCAAACTAGTAGTTTTTTGGAAGCTTTGCAACCCCTTTCAAACGAAAGTATTTTTCGCCAGTCTCTGCATGGGGTACTTCAAGAGGAAACAAACCATAGAGATAGAACTTAGAACTACTTCATTTGGTCAAGTTTCAAGGAGCTAGCACAAACCGTGTTTGATTTAGAGTTTCAAACACATCTAACTATATAGCAGAAAACAGAGTGAAACCTAAAAATTCAAACTGTTACTGGAAACGAACCCTTCAACCTAGAAGAATAACAATTGGGCAGCCAAGTGAGATTAGTGAACTGATCATTACCACCAAGTATCATCAAGATTTGGTGAAAAAATGTTTGCTGATATTTCAGCAAACTAGTAGTTTTTGGAAGCTTGGCAACCCCTTTCAAACGAAAGTGTTTTTCGCCAGTCTGTGCATGGGGTACTTCAAGAGGAAACAAACCATACAGATAGAACTTAGAACTACTTCATTTGGTCAAGTTTCATGGAGTTAGCCCAAACCGTGTTTGATTTAGAGTTTCAAACACATCTAACTATATAGCAGAAAACAGAGTGAAACCTAAAAATTCAATTTGTTACTGCAAACGAATGCTTCAATCAAGAAGAATGAAAATTGGGCAGCCAAGTGGGATTAGTGAACTGATCATTACCACCAAGTATCATCAATATTTGGTGAAAAAAATGTTTGCTGAGATTTCAGCAAACTAGTAGTTTTTTGGAAGCTTGGCAACCCCTTTCAAACGAAAGTGTGTTTCGCCAGTCTCTGCATGGGGTACTTCAAGAGGAAACAAACCGTAGAGATAGAACTTAGAACTACTTCATTTGGTCAAGTTTCAAGGAGCTAGCACAAACCGTGTTTGATTTAGAATTCCAAACACAGCTATCTATGTAGGAGAAAACAGAGTGAAACCTAAAAATTCAATCTGTTACTGGAAACGAATGCTTCAACCTAGAAGAATGAAAATTGGGCAGCCAAGTGGGATTAGTGAACTGATCATTACCACCAAGTATCTTCCAGATTTGGTGAAAAAATGTTTGCTGATATTTCAGCAAACTAGTAGTTTTTGGAAGCTTGGCAACCCCTTTCAAGCGAAAGTGTTTTTCGCCAGTCTGGGCATGGGGTACTTCAAGAGGAAACAAACCATACAGATAGAACTTAGAACTACTTCATTTGGTCAAGTTTCATGGAGTTAGCCCAAACCGTGTTTGATTTAGAGTTTCAAACACATCTAACTATATAGCAGAAAACAGAGTGAAATGTAAAAATTCAACCTGTTACTGGAAACAAATGCTTCAATCTAGAAGAATGAAAATTGGGCAGCCAAGTGGGATTAGTGAACTGATCATTACCACCAAGTATCATCAAGATTTGGTGAAAAAAATGTTTGCTGAGATTTCAGCAAACTAGTAGTTTTTTGGAAGCTTGGCAACCCCTTTCCAATGAAAGTGTGTTTCGCCAGTCTCTGCATGGGGTACTTCAAGAGGAAACAAACCATAGAGATAGAACTTAGAACTACTTCATTTGGTCAAGTTTCACTGAGCTAGCACAAACCGTGTTTGATTTAGAATTCCAAACACAGCTATCTATGTAGGAGAAAACAGAGTGAAACCTAAAATTTCAAACTGTTACTGGAAACGAATGCTTCAACCTAGAAGAATAAAAATTGGGCAGCCAAGTGGGATTAGTGTACTGATCATTACCACCAAGTATCATCCAGATTTGGTGAAAAAATGTTTGCTGAGATTTCAGCAAACTAGTAGTTTTTGGAAGCTTGGCAACGACTTTCAAACGAAAGTGTTTTTCGCCAGTCTCTGCATGGGGTACTTCAAGAGGAAACAAACCATACAGATAGAACTTAGAACTACTTCATTTGGTCAATTTTCATGGAGTTAGCACAAACCGTGTTTGATTTAGCGTTTCAAACACATCTAACTATATAGCAGAAAACAGAGTGAAACCTAAAAATTCAAACTGTTACTGGAAACGAACGCTTCAACCTAGAAGAATAAAAATTGGGCAGCCAAGTCGGATTAGTGAACTGATCATTACCACCAAGTATCATCATGATTTGGTGAAAAAATTTTACTGAGATTTCAGCAAACTAGTAGTTTTTTGGAAGCTTGGCAACCCCTTTCAAACGAAAGTGTTTTTCACCAGTCTCTGCATGGGGTACTTCAAAAGGAAACAAACCATAGAGATAGAACTTAGAACTACTTCATTTGGTCAAGTTTCAAGGAGCTAGCACAAACCTTGTTTGATTTAGAATTCCAAACACAGCTATCTATGTAGGAGAAAACAGAGTGAAACCTAAAAATTCAATCTGTTACTGGAAACGAATGCTTCAACCTAGAAGAATGAAAATTGGGCAGCCAAGTGGGATTAGTGAACTGATCATTACCACCAAGTATCATCCAGATTTGGTTAAAAAATATTTGCTGAGATTTCAGCAAACTAGTAGTTTTTGGAAGCTTGGCAACCCCTTTCAAACGAAAGTGTTTTTCGCCAGTCTCTGCATGGGGTACTTCAAGAGGAAACAAACCATAGTGATAGAACTTAGAACTACTTCATTTGGTCAAGTTTCAAGGAGCTAGCACAAACCGTGTTTGATTTAGAATTCCAAACACAGCTATCTATGTAGGAGAAAACAGAGTGAAACCTAAAAATTCAAACTGTTACTGGAAACGAACGCTTCAACCTAGAAGAATAAAAATTGGGCAGTAAGTGGGATTAGTGAACTGATCATTACCACCAAGTATCATCAAGATTTGGTGAAAAAATATTTGCTGAGATTTCAGCAAACTAGTAGTTTTTTGGAAGCTTGGCAACCCCTTTCAAACAAAAGTGTTTTTCGCCAGCCTCTGCATGAGGTACTTCAGGAGGAAACAAACCATAGAGATAGAACATAGAACTACTTCATTTGGTCATGTTTCAAGGAGCTAGCACAAACCGTGTTTGATTTAGAATTCCAAACACAGCTATCTATGTAGGAGAAAACAGAGTGAAACCTAAAAATTCAAACTGTTACTGGAAACGAATGCTTCAACCTAGAAGAATGAAAATTGGGCAGCCAAGTGGGATTAGTGAACTGATCATTACCACCAAGTATCATCAAGATTTGGTGAAAAAATGTTTGCTGAGATTTCAGCAAACTAGTAGTTTTTTGGAAGCTTGGCAACCCCTTTCAAACGAAAGCGGTTTTCGCCAGTCTCTGCATGGGGTACTTCAAGAGGAAACAAACCATACAGATAGAACTTAGAACTACTTCATTTGGTCAAGTTTCATGGAGCTAGCACAAACCGTGTTTGATTTAGAGTTTCAAACACATCTAACTATATAGCAGAAAACAGAGTGAAACCTAAAAATTCAAACTGTTACTGGAAACGAACGCTTCAACCTAGAAGAATAAAAATTGGGCAGCCAAGTGGGATTAGTGAAGTGATCATTACCACCAAGTATCATCCAGATTTGGTGAAAAAATATTTGCAGAGATTTCAGCAAACTAGTAGTTTTTTGGAAGCTTTGCAACCCCTTTCAAACGAAAGTATTTTTCGCCAGTCTCTGCATGGGGTACTTCAAGAGGAAACAAACCATAGAGATAGAACTTAGAACTACTTCATTTGGTCAAGTTTCAAGGAGCTAGCACAAACCGTCTTTGATTTAGAGTTTCAAACACATCTAACTATATAGCAGAAAACAGAGTGAAACCTAAAAATTCAAACTGTTACTGGAAACGAACCCTTCAACCTAGAAGAATAACAATTGGGCAGCCAAGCGAGATTAGTGAACTGATCATTACCACCAAGTATCATCAAGATTTGGTGAAAAAATGTTTGCTGAGATTTCAGCAAACTAGTAGTTTTTGGAAGCTTGGCAACCCCTTTCAAACGAAAGTGTTTTTCGCCAGTCTGTGCATGGGGTACTTCAAGAGGAAACAAACCATACAGATAGAACTTAGAACTACTTCATTTGGTCAAGTTTCATGGAGTTAGCCCAAACCGTGTTTGATTTAGAGTTTCAAACACATCTAACTATATAGCAGAAAACAGAGTGAAACCTAAAAATTCAATTTGTTACTGCAAACGAATGCTTCAATCTAGAAGAATGAAAATTGGGCAGCCAAGTGGGATTAGTGAACTGATCATTACCACCAAGTATCATCAAGATTTGGTGAAAAAATGTTTGCTGAGATTTCAGCAAACTAGTAGTTTTGTGGAAGCTTGGCAACCCGTTTCAAACAAAAGTGTTTTTCGCCAGTCTCTGCATGGGGTACTTCAGGAGGAAACAAACCATAGAGATACAACATAGAACTACTTCATTTGGTCAAGTTTCAAGGAGCTAGCACAAACCGTGTTTGATTTAGAATTCCAAACACAGCTATCTAAGTAGGAGAAAACAGAGTGAAACCTAAAAATTCAAACTGTTACTGGAAACGAATGCTTCAACCTAGAAGAATGAAAATTGGGCAGCCAAGTGGGATTAGTGAACTGATCATTACCACCAAGTATCATCAAGATTTGGTGAAAAAATGTTTGCGGAGATTTCAGCAAACTAGTAGTTTTTTGGAAGCTTGGCAACCCCTTTCAAACGAAAGTGTTTTTCGCCAGTCTCTGAATGGGGTACTTCAAGAGGAAACAAACCATACAGATAGAACTTAGAACTACTTCATTTGGTCAAGTTTCATGGAGCTAGCACAAACCGTGTTTGATTTAGAGTTTCAAAAACATCTAACTATATAGCAGAAAACAGAGTGAAACCTAAAAATTCAAACTGTTACTGGAAACGAACGCTTCAACCTAGAAGAATAAAAATTGGGCAGCCAAGTGGGATTAGTGAACTGATCATTACCACCAAGTATCATCAAGATTTGGTGTAAAAATGTTTGCTGAGATTTCAGCAAACTAGTAGTTTTTTGGAAGCTTGGCAACCCCTTTCAAACGAAAGTGTGTTTCGCAAGTCTCTGCATGGGGTACTTCAAGAGAAAACAAACCATAGAGATAGAACTTAGAACTACTTCATTTGGTCAAGTTTCAAGGAGCTAGCACAAACCATGTTTGATTTAGAGTTTCAAACACATCTAACTATATAGCAGAAAACAGAGTGAAACCTAAAAATTCAAACTGTTACTGGAAACGAACGCTTGAACCTAGAAGAAAAAAAATTGGGCAGCCAAGTGAGATTAGTGAACTGATCATTACCACCAAGTATCATCAAGATTTGGTGAAAAAATGATTGCTGAGACTTCAGCAAACTAGTAGTTTTTTGGAAGCTTGGCAATCCCTTTCAAACGAAAGTGTGTTTCGCAAGTCTCTGCATGGGGTACTTCAAGAGGAAACAAACCATAGAGATAGAACTTAGAACTACTTCATTTGGTCAAGTTTCAAGGAGCTAGCACAAACCGTGTTTGATTTAGAATTCCAAACACAGCTATCTATGTAGGAGAAAACAGAGTGAAACCTAAAAATTCAAACTGTTACTGGAAACGAATGCTTCAACCTAGAAGAATGAAAATTGGGCAGCCAAGTGGGATTAGTGAACTGATCATTACCACCAAGTATCATCAAGATTTGGTGAAAAAATGTTTGCTGATATTTCAGCAAACTAGTAGTTTTTGGAAGCTTGGCAACCCCTTTCAAACGAAAGTGTTTTTCACCAGTCTCTGCATGGGGTACTTCAAGAGGAAACAAACCATAGAGATAGAACTTAGAACTACTTCATTTGGTCAAGTTTCAAGGAGCTACCACAAACCGTGTTTGATTTAGAGTTTCAAACACATCTAACTATATAGCAGAAAACAGAGTGAAACCTAAAAATTCAAACTGTTACTGGAAACGAACGCTTCAACCTAGAAGAATGAAAATTGGGCAGCCAAGTGGGATTAGTGAACTGATCATTACCACCAAGTATCATCCAGATTTGGTAAAAAAAATGTTTGCTGAGATTTCAGCAAACTAGTAGTTTTTTGGAAGCTTGGAAACCCTTTTCAAACGAAAGTGATTTTCGCCAGTCTCTGCATGGGGTACTTCAAGAGGAAACAAACCATAGAGATAGAACTTAGAACTACTTCATTTCGTCAAGTTTCATGGAGCTAGCACAAACCGTGTTTGATTTAGAATTCCAAACACAGCTATCTATGTAGGAGAAAACAGAGTGAAACCTAAAAATTCAAACTGTTACTGGAAACGAATGCTTCAACCTAGAAGAATGAAAATTGGGCAGCCAAGTGGGATTAGTGAACTGATCATTACCACCAAGTATCATCAAGATTTGGTGAAAAAATGTTTGCTGAGATTTCAGCAAATTAGTAGTTTTTTGGAAGCTTGACAACCCCTTTCAAACGAAAGTGTGTTTCGCCAGTCTCTGCATGGGGTACTTCAAGAGGAAACAAACCATAGAGATAGAACTTAGAACTACTTCATTTGGTCAAGTTTCAAGCAGCTAGCACAAACCGTGTTTGATTTAGAATTCCAAACACAGCTATCTATGTAGGAGAAAACAGAGTGAAACCTAAAAATTCAAACTGTTACTGGAAACGAATGCTTCAACCTAGAAGAATAAAAATTGGGCAGCCAAGTGGGATTAGTGAACTGATCATTACCACCAAGTATCATCAAGATTTGGTGAAAAAATGTTTGCTGAGATTTCAGCAAACTAGTAGTTTTTTGGAAGCTTGGCAACCTTTTTCAAACGAAAGTGTTTGTCGCCAGTCTCTGCATGGGGTACCTCAAGAGGAAACAAACCATACAGATAGAACTTAGAACTACTTCATTTGGTCAAGTTTCCTGGAGCTAGCACAATCTGTGTTTGATTTAGAGTTTCAAACACATCTAACTATATAGCAGAAAACAGAGTGAAACCTAAAAATTCAAACTGTTACTGGAAACGAACGCTTCAACCTAGAAGAATAAAAATTGGGCAGCCAAGTGGGATTAGTGAACTGATCATTACCACCAAGTATCATCCAGATTTGGTGAAAAAATATTTGCAGAGATTTCAGCAAACTAGTAGTTTTTTGGAAGCTTGGCAACCCCTTTCAAACGAAAGTGTTTTTCTCCAGTCTCTGCATGGGGTACTTCAAGAGGAAACAAACCATAGAGATAGAACTTAGAACTACTTCATTTGGTCAAGTTTCAAGGAGCTAGCACAAACCGTGTTTGATTTAGAGTTTCAAACACATCTAACTATATAGCAGAAAACAGAGTGAAACCTAAAAATTCAAACTGTTACTGGAAACGAACGCTTCAACCTAGAAGAATAAAAATTGGGCAGCCAAGTGAGATTAGTGAACTGATCATTACCAAGAAGTATCATCAAGATTTGGTGAAAAAATGTTTGCTGAGATTTCAGCAAACTAGTAGTTTTTTGGAAGCTTGGCAATCCCTTTCAAACGAAAGTGTTTTTCGCAAGTCTCTGCATGGGGTACTTCAAGAGGAAACAAACCATAGAGATAGAACTTAGAACTACTTCATTTGGTCAAGTTTCAAGGAGCTAGCACAATCTGTGTTTGATTTAGAGTTTCAAACACATCTAACTATATAGCAGCAAACAGAGTGAAACCTAAAAATTCAAACTAATACTGGAAACGAACGCTTCAACCTAGAAGAATAAAAATTGGGCAGCCAAGTGGGATTAGTGAACTGATCATTACCACCAAGTATCATCCAGATTTGGTAAAAAAATGTTTGCTGAGATTTCAGCAAACTAGTAGTTTTTTGGAAGCTTGGAAACCCCTTTCAAACGAAAGTGATTTTCGCCAGTCTCTGCATGGGGTACTTCAAGAGGAAACAAACCATACAGATAGAACTTAGAAATACTTCATTTGGTCAAGTTTCATGGAGCTAGCACAAACCGTATTTGATTTAGAGTTTCAAACACATCTAACTATATAGCAGAAAACAGAGTGAAACCTAAAAATTCAAACTGTTACTGGAAACGAACGCTTCAACCTAGAAGAATAAAAATTGGGCAGCCAAGTGGGATTAGTGAACTGATCATTACCACCAAGTATCATCCAGATTTGGTGAAAAAATATTTGCTGAGATTTCAGCAAACTAGTAGTTTTTTGGAAGCTTGTCAACCCCTTTCAAACGAAAGTGTTTTTCGCCAGTCTCTGCATGGGATACTTCAAGAGAAAACAAACCATAGAGATAGAACTTAGAACTACTTCATTTGGTCAAGTTTCAAGGAGCTAGCACAAACCGATTTGATTTAGAGTTTCAAACACATCTAACTATATAGCAGAAAACAGAGTGAAACCTAAAAATTCAAACTGTTACTGGAAACGAATGCTTCAACCTAGAAGAATAAAAATTGGGCAGTCAAGTGGGAATGGTGAACTGATCATTACCTCCAAGTATCATCAAGATTTGGTGAAAAAATATTTGCTGATATTTCAGCAAACTAGTAGTTTTTGGAAGCTTGGCAACCCCTTTCAAACGAAAGTGTTTTTCGCCAGTCTGTGCATGGGGTACTTCAAGAGGAAACAAACCATACAGATAGAACATAGAACTACTTCATTTGGTCAAATTTCATGGAGTTAGCCCAAACCGTGTTTGATTTAGAGTTTCAAAAACATCTAACTATATAGCAGAAAACAGAGTGAAACCTAAAAATTCAATCTGTTACTGGAAACGAATGCTTCAATCTAGAAGAATGAAAATTGGGCAGCCAAGTGGGATTATTGAACTGATCATTACCACCAAGTATCATCAAGATTTGGTGAAAAAAATGTTTGCTGAGATTTCAGCAAACTAGTAGTTTTTTGGAAGCTTGGCAACCCCTTTCAAACGAAAGTGTTTTTCGCCAGTCTCTGCATGGGGTACTTCAAGAGGAAACAAACCATAGAGATAGAACTTAGAACTACTTCATTTGGTCAAGTTTCAAGGAGCTAGCACAAACCGTGTTTGATTTAGAATTCCAAACACAGCTATCTATGTAGGAGAAAACAGAGTGAAACCTAAAAATTCAAACTGTTACTGGAAACGAATGCTTCAACCTAGAAGAATGAAAATTGGGCAGCCAAGTGGGATTAGTGAACTGATCATTACCACCAAGTATCTTCCAGATTTGGTGAAAAAATGTTTGCTGATATTTCAGCAAACTAGTAGTTTTTGGAAGCTTGGCAACCCCTTTCAAACGAAAGTGTTTTTCACCAGTCTCTGCATGGGGTACTTCAAGAGGAAACAAACCATAGAGATAGAACTTAGAACTACTTCATTTGGTCAAGTTTCAAGGAGCTAGCACAAACCGTGTTTGATTTAGAGTTTCAAACACATCTAACTATATAGCAGAAAACAGAGTGAAACCTAAAAATTCAAACTGTTACTGGAAACGAACGCTTCAACCTAGAAGAATGAAAATTGGGCAGCCAAGTGGGATTAGTGAACTGATCATTACCACCAAGTATCATCCAGATTTGGTAAAAAAAATGTTTGCTGAGATTTCAGCAAACTAGTAGTTTTTTGGAAGCTTGGAAACCCTTTTCAAACGAAAGTGATTTTCGCCAGTCTCTGCATGGGGCACTTCAAGAGGAAACAAACCATAGAGATAGAACTTAGAACTACTTCATTTGGTCAAGTTTCATGGAGCTAGCACAAACCGTGTTTGATTTAGAATTCCAAACACAGCTATCTATGTAGGAGAAAACAGAGTGAAACCTAAAAATTCAAACTGTTACTGGAAACGAATGCTTCAACCTAGAAGAATGAAAATTGGGCAGCCAAGTGGGATTAGTGAACTGATCATTACCACCAAGTATCATCAAGATTTGGTGAAAAAATGTTTGCTGAGATTTCAGCAAACTAGTAGTTTTTTGGAAGCTTGGCAACCCCTTTCAAACGAAAGTGTTTGTCGCCAGTCTCTGCATGGGGTACCTCAAGAGGAAACAAACCATACAGATAGAACTTAGAACTACTTCATTTGGTCAAGTTTCCTGGAGCTAGCACAATCTGTGTTTGATTTAGAGTTTCAAACACATCTAACTATATAGCAGAAAACAGAGTGAAACCTAAAAATTCAAACTGTTACTGGAAACGAACGCTTCAACCTAGAAGAATAAAAATTGGGCAGCCAAGTGGGATTAGTGAACTGATCATTACCACCAAGTATCATCCAGATTTGGTGAAAAAATATTTGCAGAGATTTCAGCAAACTAGTAGTTTTTTGGAAGCTTGGCAACCCCTTTCAAACGAAAGTGTTTTTCTCCAGTCTCTGCATGGGGTACTTCAAGAGGAAACAAACCATAGAGATAGAACTTAGAACTACTTCATTTGGTCAAGTTTCAAGGAGCTAGCACAAACCGTGTTTGATTTAGAGTTTCAAACACATCTAACTATATAGCAGAAAACAGAGTGAAACCTAAAAATTCAAACTGTTACTGGAAACGAACGCTTCAACCTAGAAGAATAAAAATTGGGCAGCCAAGTGAGATTAGTGAACTGATCATTACCAAGAAGTATCATCAAGATTTGGTGAAAAAATGTTTGCTGAGATTTCAGCAAACTAGTAGTTTTTTGGAAGCTTGGCAATCCCTTTCAAACGAAAGTGTTTTTCGCAAGTCTCTGCATGGGGTACTTCAAGAGGAAACAAACCATAGAGATAGAACTTAGAACTACTTCATTTGGTCAAGTTTCAAGGAGCTAGCACAATCTGTGTTTGATTTAGAGTTTCAAACACATCTAACTATATAGCAGCAAACAGAGTGAAACCTAAAAATTCAAACTAATACTGGAAACGAACGCTTCAACCTAGAAGAATAAAAATTGGGCAGCCAAGTGGGATTAGTGAACTGATCATTACCACCAAGTATCATCCAGATTTGGTAAAAAAATGTTTGCTGAGATTTCAGCAAACTAGTAGTTTTTTGGAAGCTTGGAAACCCCTTTCAAACGAAAGTGATTTTCGCCAGTCTCTGCATGGGGTACTTCAAGAGGAAACAAACCATACAGATAGAACTTAGAAATACTTCATTTGGTCAAGTTTCATGGAGCTAGCACAAACCGTATTTGATTTAGAGTTTCAAACACATCTAACTATATAGCAGAAAACAGAGTGAAACCTAAAAATTCAAACTGTTACTGGAAACGAACGCTTCAACCTAGAAGAATAAAAATTGGGCAGCCAAGTGGGATTAGTGAACTGATCATTACCACCAAGTATCATCCAGATTTGGTGAAAAAATATTTGCTGAGATTTCAGCAAACTAGTAGTTTTTTGGAAGCTTGTCAACCCCTTTCAAACGAAAGTGTTTTTCGCCAGTCTCTGCATGGGATACTTCAAGAGAAAACAAACCATAGAGATAGAACTTAGAACTACTTCATTTGGTCAAGTTTCAAGGAGCTAGCACAAACCGATTTGATTTAGAGTTTCAAACACATCTAACTATATAGCAGAAAACAGAGTGAAACCTAAAAATTCAAACTGTTACTGGAAACGAACGCTTCAACCTAGAAGAATAAAAATTGGGCAGTCAAGTGGGAATGGTGAACTGATCATTACCTCCAAGTATCATCAAGATTTGGTGAAAAAATGTTTGCTGAGATTTCAGCAAACTAGTAGTTTTTTGGAAGCTTGGCAACCCCTTTCAAACGAAAGTGTTTTTCGCCAGTCTCTGCATGGGGTACTTCAAGAGGAAAGAAACCATAGAGATAGAACTTAGAACTACTTCATTTGGTCAAGTTTCAAGGAGCTAGCACAAACCGTGTTTGATTTAGAATTCCAAACACAGCTATCTATGTAGGAGAAAACAGAGTGAAACCTAAAAATTCAATCTGTTACTGGAAACGAATGCTTCAACCTAGAAGAATGAAAATTGGGCAGCCAAGTGGGATTAGTGAACTGATCATTACCACCAAGTATCATCCAGATTTGGTTAAAAAACTTTGCTGAGATTTCAGCAAACTAGTAGTTTTTTGGAAGCTTGGCAACCCCTTTCAAACGAAAGTGTTTTTCGCCAGTCTCTGCATGGGGTACTTCAAGAGGAAACAAACCATACAGATAGAACTTAGAACTACTTCATTTGGTCAAGTTTCAAGGAGCTAGCACAAACCGTGTTTGATTTAGAATTCCAAACACAGCTATCTATGTAGGAGAAAACAGAGTGAAACCTAAAAATTCCATCTGTTACTGGAAACGAATGCTTCAACCTAGAAGAATGAAAATTGGGCAGCCAAGTGGGATTAGTGAACTGATCATTACCACCAAGTATCTTCCAGATTTGGTGAAAAAATGTTTGCTGATATTTCAGCAAACTAGTAGTTTTTGGAAGCTTGGCAACCCCTTTCAAACGAAAGTGTTTTTCGCCAGTCTGTGCATGGGGTACTTCAAGAGGAAACAAACCATACAGATAGAACATGGAACTACTTCATTTGGTCAAATTTCATGGAGTTAGCCCAAACCGTGTTTGATTTAGAGTTTCAAAAACATCTAACTATATAGCAGAAAACAGAGTGAAACCTAAAAATTCAATCTGTTACTGGAAACGAATGCTTCAATCTAGAAGAATGAAAATTGGGCAGCCAAGTGGGATTATTGAACTGATCATTACCACCAAGTATCATCAAGATTTGGTGAAAAAAATGTTTGCTGAGATTTCAGCAAACTAGTAGTTTTTTGGAAGCTTGGCAACCCCTTTCAAACGAAAGTGTTTTTCGCCAGTCTCTGCATGGGGTACTTCAAGAGGAAACAAACCATAGAGATAGAACTTAGAACTACTTCATTTGGTCAAGTTTCAAGGAGCTAGCACAAACCGTGTTTGATTTAGAATTCGAAACACAGCTATCTATGTAGGAGAAAACAGAGTGAAACCTAAAAATTCAAACTGTTACTGGAAACGAATGCTTCAACCTAGAAGAATGAAAATTGGGCAGCCAAGTGGGATTAGTGAACTGATCATTACCACCAAGTATCTTCCAGATTTGGTGAAAAAATGTTTGCTGATATTTCAGCAAACTAGTAGTTTTTGGAAGCTTGGCAACCCCTTTCAAACGAAAGTGTTTTTCACCAGTCTCTGCATGGGGTACTTCAAGAGGAAACAAACCATAGAGATAGAACTTAGAACTACTTCATTTGGTCAAGTTTCAAGGAGCTAGCACAAACCGTGTTTGATTTAGAGTTTCAAACACATCTAACTATATAGCAGAAAACAGAGTGAAACCTAAAAATTCAAACTGTTACTGGAAACGAACGCTTCAACCTAGAAGAATGAAAATTGGGCAGCCAAGTGGGATTAGTGAACTGATCATTACCACCAAGTATCATCCAGATTTGGTAAAAAAAATGTTTGCTGAGATTTCAGCAAACTAGTAGTTTTTTGGAAGCTTGGAAACCCTTTTCAAACGAAAGTGATTTTCGCCAGTCTCTGCATGGGGCACTTCAAGAGGAAACAAACCATAGAGATAGAACTTAGAACTACTTCATTTGGTCAAGTTTCATGGAGCTAGCACAAACCGTGTTTGATTTAGAATTCCAAACACAGCTATCTATGTAGGAGAAAACAGAGTGAAACCTAAAAATTCAAACTGTTACTGGAAACGAATGCTTCAACCTAGAAGAATGAAAATTGGGCAGCCAAGTGGGATTAGTGAACTGATCATTACCACCAAGTATCATCAAGATTTGGTGAAAAAATGTTTGCTGAGATTTCAGCAAATTAGTAGTTTTTTGGAAGCTTGGCAACCCCTTTCAAACGAAAGTGTTTTTCGCCAGTCTCTGCATGGGGTACTTCAAGAGGAAACAAACCATAGATATAGAACTTAGAACTACTTCATTTGGTCAAGTTTCAAGGAGCTAGCACAAACCGTGTTTGATTTAGAGTTTCAAACACATCTAACTATATAGCAGAAAACAGAGTGAAACCTAAAAATTCAAACTGTTACTGGAAACGAACGCTTCAACCTAGAAGAATAAAAATTGGGCAGCCAAGTGGGATTAGTGAACTGATCATTACCAAGAAGTATCATCAAGATTTGGTGAAAAAATGTTTGCTGAGATTTCAGCAAACTAGTAGTTTTTTGGAAGCTTGGCAATCCCTTTCAAACGAAAGTGTTTTTCGCCAGTCTCTGCATGGGGTACTTCAAGAGGAAACAAACCATAGAGATAGAACTTAGAACTACTTCATTCGGTCAAGTTTCAAGGAGCTAGCACAAACCGTGTTTGATTTAGAGTTTCAAACACATCTAACTATATAGCAGCAAACAGAGTGAAACCTAAAAATTCAAACTAATACTGGAAACGAACGCTTCAACCTAGAAGAATAAAAATTGGGCAGCCAAGTGGGATTAGTGAACTGATCATTACCACCAAGTATCATCCAGATTTGGTAAAAAAATGTTTGCTGAGATTTCAGCAAACTAGTAGTTTTTTGGAAGCTTGGAAACCCCTTTCAAACGAAAGTGATTTTCGCCAGTCTCTGCATGGGGTACTTCAAGAGGAAACAAACCATACAGATAGAACTTAGAAATACTTCATTTGGTCAAGTTTCATGGAGCTAGCACAAACCGTATTTGATTTAGAGTTTCAAACACATCTTACTATATAGCAGAAAACAGAGTGAAACCTAAAAATTCAAACTGTTACTGGAAACGAACGCTTCAACCTAGAAGAATAAAAATTGGGCAGCCAAGTGGGATTAGTGAACTGATCATTACCACCAAGTATCATCCAGATTTGGTGAAAAAATATTTGCTGAGATTTCAGCAAACTAGTAGTTTTTTGGAAGCTTGGCAACCCCTTTCAAACGAAAGTGTTTTTCGCCAGTCTCTGCATGGGATACTTCAAGAGAAAACAAACCATAGAGATAGAACTTAGAACTACTTCATTTGGTCAAGTTTCAAGGAGCTAGCACAAACCGATTTGATTTAGAGTTTCAAACACATCTAACTATATAGCAGAAAACAGAGTGAAACCTAAAAATTCAAACTGTTACTGGAAACGAACGCTTCAACCTAGAAGAATAAAAATTGGGCAGTCAAGTGGGATTGGTGAACTGATCATTACCTCCAAGTATCATCAAGATTTGGTGAAAAAATGTTTGCTGAGATTTCAGCAAACTAGTAGTTTTTTGGAAGCTTGGCAACCCCTTTCAAACGAAAGTGTTTTTCGCCAGTCTCTGCATGGGGTACTTCAAGAGGAAAGAAACCATAGAGATAGAACTTAGAACTACTTCATTTGGTCAAGTTTCAAGGAGCTAGCACAAACCGTGTTTGATTTAGAATTCCAAACACAGCTATCTATGTAGGAGAAAACAGATTGAAACCTAAAAATTCAATCTGTTACTGGAAACGAATGCTTCAACCTAGAAGAATGAAAATTGGGCAGCCAAGTGGGATTAGTGAACTGATCATTACCACCAAGTATCATCCAGATTTGGTTAAAAAAATTTGCTGAGATTTCAGCAAACTAGTAGTTTTTTGGAAGCTTGGCAACCCCTTTCAAACGAAAGTGTTTTTCGCCAGTCTCTGCATGGGGTACTTCAAGAGGAAACAAACCATACAGATAGAACTTAGAACTACTTCATTTGGTCAAGTTTCAAGGAGCTAGCACAAACCGTGTTTGATTTATAATTCCAAACACAGCTATCTATGTAGGAGAAAACAGAGTGAAACCTAAAAATTCAATCTGTTACTGGAAACGAATGCTTCAACCTAGAAGAATGAAAATTGGGCAGCCAAGTGGGATTAGTGAACTGATCATTACCACCAAGTATCACCAAGATTTGGTGAAAAAATGTTTGCTGATATTTCAGCAAACTAGTAGTTTTTGGAAGCTTGGCAACCCCTTTCAAACGAAAGTGTTTTTCGCCAGTCTGTGCATGGGGTACTTCAAGAGGAAACAAACCATACAGATAGAACATAGAACTACTTCATTTGGTCAAGTTTCATGGAGTTAGCCCAAACCGTGTTTGATTTAGAGTTTCAAAAACATCTAACTATATAGCAGAAAACAGAGTGAAACCTAAAAATTCAATCTGTTACTGGAAACGAATGCTTCAATCTAGAAGAATGAAAATTGGGCAGCCAAGTGGGATTAGTGAACTGATCATTACCACCAAGTATCACCAAGATTTGGTGAAAAAAATGTTTGCTGAGATTTCAGCAAACTAGTAGTTTTTTGGAAGCTTGGCAACCCCTTTCAAACTAAAGTGTGTTTCGCCAGTCTCTGCATGGGGTACTTCAAGAGGAAAGAATCCATAGAGATAGAACTTAGAACTACTTCATTTGGTCAAGTTTCATGGAGCTAGCACAAACCGTGTTTGATTTAGAATTCCAAACACAGCTATCTATGTAGGAGAAAACAGAGTGAAACCTAAAATTTCAAACTGTTACTGGAAACGAATGCTTCAACCTAGAAGAATAAAAATTGGGCAGCCAAGTGGGATTAGTGAACTGATCATTACCACCAAGTATCATCCAGATTTGGTGAAAAAATGTTTGCTGAGATTTCAGCAAACTAGTAGTTTTTGGAAGCTTGGCAACCCCTTTCAAACGAAAGTGTTTTTCACCAGTCTGTGCATGGGGTACTTCAAGAGGAAACAAACCATACAGATAGAACTTAGAACTACTTCATTTGGTCAATTTACATGGAGTTAGCACAAACCGTGTTTGATTTAGCGTTTCAAACACATCTAACTATATAGCAGAAAACAGAGTGAAACCTAAAAATTCAAACTGTTACTGGAAACGAATGCTTCAACCTAGAAGAATAAAAATTGGGCAGCCAAGTGGGATTGGTGAACTGATCATTACCACCAAGTATCATCAAGATTTGGTGAAAAAATGTTTGCTGAGATTTCAGCAAACTAGTAGTTTTTTGGAAGCTTGGCAACCCCTTTCAAACGAAAGTGTTTTTCGCCAGTCTCTGCATGGGGTACTTCAAGAGGAAACAAACCATAGAGATAGAACTTAGAACTACTTCATTTGGTCAAGTTTCAAGGAGCTAGCACAAACCGTGTTTGATTTAGAATTCCAAACACAGCTATCTATGTAGGAGAAAACAGAGTGAAACCTAAAAATTCAAACTGTTACTGGAAACGAATGCTTCAACCTAGAAGAATAAAAATTGGGCAGGGAAGTCGGATTAGTGAACTGATCTTTACCACCAAGTATCATCAAGATTTGGTGAAAAAATGTTTGCTGAGATTTCAGCAAACCAGTAGTTTTTTGGAAGCTTGGCAACCTTTTTCAAACGAAACTGTTTTTTTGCCAGTCTCTGCATGGGGTACCTCAAGAGGAAACAAACCATACAGATAGAACTTAGAACTACTTCATTTGGTCAAGTTTCATGGAGCTAGCACAATCTGTGTTTGATTTAGAGTTTCAAACACATCTAACTATATAGCAGAAAACAGAGTGAAACCTAAAAATTCAAAATGTTACTGGAAACGAACGCTTCAACCTAGAAGAATAAAAATTGGGCAGCCAAGTGGGATTAGTGAACTGATCATTACCACCAAGTATCATCAAGATTTGGTGAAAAAATGTTTGCTGAGATTTCAGCAAACTAGTAGTTTTTTGGAAGCTTGGCAACCCCTTTCAAACAAAAGTGTTTTTCGCCAGTCTCTGCATGGGGTACTTCAGGAGGAAACAAACCATAGAGATAGAACATAGAACTACTTCATTTGGTCAAGTTTCAAGGAGCTAGCACAAACCGTGTTTGATTTAGAATTCCAAACACAGCTATCTATGTAGGAGAAAACAGAGTGAAACCTAAAAATTCAAACTGTTACTGGAAACGAATGCTTCAACCTAGAAGAATGAAAATTGGGCAGCCAAGTGGGATTAGTGAACTGATCATTACCACCAAGTATCATGAAGATTTGGTGAAAAAATGTTTGCTGAGATTTCAGCAAACTAGTAGTTTTTTGGAAGCTTGGCAACCCCTTTCAAACGAAAGTGTTTTTCGCCAGTCTCTGCATGGGGTACTTCAAGAGGAAACAAACCATACAGATAGAACTTAGAACTACTTCATTTGGTCAAGTTTCATGGAGCTAGCACAAACCGTGTTTGATTTAGAGTTTCAAACACATCTAACTATATAGCAGAAAACAGAGTGAAACCTAAAAATTCAAACTGTTACTGGAAACGAACGCTTCAACCTAGAAGAATAAAAATTGGGCAGCCAAGTGGGATTAGTGAACTGATCATTACCACCAAGTATCATCCAGATTTGGTGAAAAAATATTTGCTGAGATTTCAGCAAACTAGTAGTTTTTTGTAAGCTTGGCAACCCTTTTCAAACGAAAGTGTTTTTCGCCAGTCTCTGCATGGGGTACCTCAAGAGGAAACAAACCATAGAGATAGAACTTAGAACTACTTCATTGGGTCATGTTTCAAGGAGCTAGCACAAACCGTGTTTGATTTAGAGTTTCAAAGACATCTAACTATAAAGCAGAAAACAGAGTGAAACATAAAAATTCAAACTGTTACTGGAAACGAACGCTTCAACCTAGAAGAATAAAAATTGGGCAGCCAAGTGGGATTAGTGAACTGATCATTACCACCAAGTATCATCAAGATTTGGTGAAAAAATGTTTGCTGAGATTTCAGCAAACTAGTAGTTTTTGGAAGCTTGTCAACCCCTTTCAAACGAAAGTGTTTTTCGCCAGTCTCTGCATGGGGTACTTCAAGAGGAAACAAACCATACAGATAGAACTTAGAACTACTTCATTTGGTCAAGTTTAAAGGAGCTAGCACAAACCGATTTGATTTAGAGTTTCAAACACATCTAACTATATAGCAGAAAACAGAGTGAAAAGTAAAAATTCAAACTGTTACTGGAAACGAACGCTTCAACCTAGAAGAATAAAAATTGGGCAGCCAAGTGGGATTGGTGAACTGATCATTACCACCAAGTATCATCAAGATTTGGTGAAAAAATGTTTGCTGAGATTTCAGCAAACTAGTAGTTTTTTGGAAGCTTGGCAACCCCTTTCAAACGAAAGTGTTTTTCGCCAGTCTCTGCATGGGGTACTTCAAGAGGAAACAAACCATACAGATAGAACTTAGAACAACTTCATTTGGTCAAGTTTCAAGGAGCTAGCACAAACCGTGTTTGATTTAGAATTCCAAACACAGCTATCTATGTAGGAGAAAACAGAGTGAAACCTAAAAATTCAATCTGTTACTGGAAACGAATGCTTCAACCTAGAAGAATGAAAATTGGGCAGCCAAGTGGGATTAGTGAACTGATCATTACCACCAAGTATCTTCCAGATTTGGTGAAAAAATGTTTGCTGATATTTCAGCAAACTAGTAGTTTTTGGAAGCTTGGCAACCCCTTTCAAACGAAAGTGTTTTTCGCCAGTCTGTGCATGGGGTACTTCAAGAGGAAACAAACCATACAGATAGAACATAGAACTACTTCATTTGGTCAAGTTTCATGGAGTTAGCCCAAACCGTGTTTGATTTAGAGTTTCAAAAACATCTAACTATATAGCAGAAAACAGAGTGAAACCTAAAAATTCAATCTGTTACTGGAAACGAATGCTTCAATCTAGAAGAATGAAAATTGGGCAGCCAAGTGGGATTAGTGAACTGATCATTACCACCAAGTATCACCAAGATTTGGTGAAAAAATGTTTGCTGAGGTTTCAGCAAACTAGTAGTTTTTTGGAAGCTTGGCCACCCCTTTCAAACGAAAGTGTTTTTCGCCAGTCTCTGCATGGGGTACTTCAAGAGGAAACAAACCATAGAGATAGAACTTAGAACTACTTCATTTGGTCAAGTTTCAAGGAGCTAGCACAAACCGTGTTTGATTTAGAATTCCAAACACAGCTATCTATGTAGGAGAAAACAGAGTGAAACCTAAAAATTCAAACTGTTACTGGAAACGAATGCTTCACCCTAGAAGAATAAAAATTGGGCAGCCAAGTGGGATAAGTAAACTGATCATTACCACCAAGTATCATCAAGATTTGGTGAAAAAATGTTTGCTGAGATTTCAGCAAACTAGTAGTTTTTGGAAGCTTTGCAACCCCTTTCAAACGAAAGTGTTTTTGGCCTTGCTCTGCATGGGGTACTTCAAGAGGAAACAAACCATAGAGATAGAACTTAGAACTACTTCATTTGGTCAAGTTTCATGGAGCTAGCACAAACCGTTTTTGATTTAGAGTTTCAAACACATCTAACTACATAGCAGAAAACAGAATGAAACCTAAAAATTCAAACTGTTACTGGAAACGAACGCTTCAACCTAGAAGAATAAAAATTGGGCAGCCAAGTGGGATTAGTGAACTGATCATTACCACCAAGTATCATCAAGATTTGGTGAAAAAATGTTTGCTGAGATTTTAGCAAACTAGTAGTTTTTTGGAAGCTTGGCAACCCCTTTCAAAAGAAAGTGTTTTTCGCCAGTCTCTGCATGGGGTACTTCAAGAGGAAAGAAACCATAGAGATAGAACTTAGAACTACTTCATTTGGTCAAGTTTCAAGGAGCTAGCACAAACCGTGTTTGATTTAGAATTCCAAACACAGCTATCTATGTAGGAGAAAACAGAGTGAAACCTAAAAATTCAAACTGTTACTGGAAACGAATGCTTCAACCTAGAAGAATAAAAATTGGGCAGCCAAGTGGGATTCGTGAACTGATCATTACCACCACGTATCATCAAGATTTGGTGAAAAAAATGTTTGCTGAGATTTCAGCAAACTAGTAGTTTTTGGAAGCTTGGCAACCCCTTTCAAACGAAAGTGTTTTTCGCCAGGCTCTGCATGGGGTACTTCAAGAGGAAACAAACCATACAGATAGAACTTAGAACTACTTCATTTGTTCAAGTTTCATGGAGTTAGCACAAACCGTGTTTGATTTAGAGTTTCAAACACATCTAACTATATAGCAGAAAACAGAGTGAAACCTAAAAATTCAAACAGTTACTGGAAACGAACTCTTCAACCTAGAAGAATAAAAATTGGGCAGTCAAGTGGGATTAGTAAACTGATCATTACCACCAAGTATCATCAAGATTTGGTGAAAAAATGTTTGCTGAGATTTCAGCAAACTAGTAGTTTTTGGAAGCTTGTCAACCCCTTTCAAACGAAAGTGTTTTTCGCCAGTCTCTGCATGGGGTACTTCAAGAGGAAACAAACCATACAGATAGAACTTAGATCTACTTCATTTGGTCAAGTTTCATGGAGTTAGCACAAACCGTGTTTGATTTAGAGTTTCAAACACATCTAACTATATAGCAGAAAACAGAGTGAAACCTAAAAATTCAAACTGTTACTGGAAACGAATGCTTCAACCTAGAAGAATAAAAATTGGGCAGCAAAGTGAGATTAGTGAACTGATCATTACCACCAAGTATCATCAAGATTTGGTGAAAAAATGTTTGCTGAGATTTCAGCAAACTAGTAGTTTTTTGGAAGCTTGGCAATCCCTTTCAAATGAAAGTGTGTTTCGCCAGTCTCTGCATGGGGTACTTCAAGAGGAAACAAACCATAGAGATAGAACTTAGAACTACTTCATTTGGTCAAGTTTCAAGGAGCTAGCACAAACCGTGTTTGATTTAGAATTCCAAACACAGCTATCTATGTAGGAGAAAACAGAGTGAAACCTAAAAATTCAAACTGTTACTGGAAACGAATGCTTCAACCTAGAAGAATAAAAATTGGGCAGCCAAGTGGGATTAGTGAACTGATCATTACCACCAAGTATCATCAAGATTTGGTGAAAAAATGTTTGCTGAGATTTCAGCAAACTAGTAGATTTTGGAAGCTTGGCCACCCCTTTCAAACGAAAGTGTTTTTCGCCAGTCTCTGCATATGGTACTTCAAGAGGAAAAAAACCATACAGATAGAACTTAGAACTACTTCATTTGGTCAAGTTTCAAGGAGCTAGCACAAACCGTGTTTGATTTAGAATTACAAACACAGCTATCTATGTAGGAGAAAACAGAGTGAAACCTAAAAATTCAAACTGTTACTGGAAACGAATGCTTCACCCTAGAAGAATAAAAATTGGGCAGCCAAGTGGGATTAGTAAACTGATCATTACCACCAAGTATCTTCCAGATTTGGTGAAAAAATGTTTGCTGAGATTTCAGCAAACCAGTAGTTTTTGGAAGTTTGGCAACCCCTTTCAAAAGAAAGTGTTTTTCGCCTGTCTCTGCATGGGGTACTTCAAGAGGAAAAAAACCATACAGATAGAACTTAGAACTACTTCATTTGGTCAAGTTTCATGGAGTCAGCACAAACCGTGTTTGATTTAGAGTTTCAAACACAGCTATCTAAGTAGGAGAAAACAGAGTGAAAACTAAAAATTCAAACTGTTACTGGAAATGAATGCTTCACCCTAGAAGAATAAAAATTGGGCAGCCAAGTGGGATTAGTAAACTGATCATTACCACCAAGTATCATCAAGATTTGGTGAAAAAATGTTTGCTGAGATTTCAGCAAACTAGTAGTTTTTTGGAAGCTTGGCAACCCCTTTCAAACGAAAGTGTTTTTCGCCAGTCTCTGCATGGGGTACTTCAAGAGGAAACAAACCATAGAGATAGAACTTAGAACTACTTCATTTGGTCAAGTTTCAAGGAGCTAGCACAAACCGTGTTTGATTTAGAATTCCAAACACAGCTATCTATGTAGGAGAAAACAGAGTGAAACCTAAAAATTCAAACTGTTACTGGAAACGAATGCTTCACCCTAGAAGAATAAAAATTGGGCAGCCAAGTGGGATAAGTAAACTGATCATTACCACCAAGTATCATCAAGATTTGGTGAAAAAATGTTTGCTGAGATTTCAGCAAACTAGTAGTTTTTGGAAGCTTGGCAACCCCTTTCAAACGAAAGTGTTTTTGGCCAGGCTCTGCATGGGGTACTTCAAGAGGAAACAAACCATAGAGATAGAACTTAGAACTACTTCATTTGGTCAAGTTTCATGGAGCTAGCACAAACCGTTTTTGATTTAGAGTTTCAAACACATCTAACTATATAGCAGAAAACAGAATGAAACCTAAAAATTCAAACTGTTACTGGAAACGAACGCTTCAACCTAGAAGAATAAAAATTGGGCAGCCAAGTGGGATTAGTGAACTGATCATTACCACCAAGTGTCATCAAGATTTGGAGAAAAAATGTTTGCTGAGATTTCAGCAAACTAGTAGTTTTTTGGAAGCTTGGGAACCCCTTTCAAACGAAAGTGTTTTTCGCCCGTCTCTGCATGGGGTACTTCAAGAGGAAAGAAACCATAGAGATAGAACTTAGAACTACTTCATTTGGTCAAGTTTCAAGGAGCTAGCACACACCGTGTTTGATTTAGAATTCCAAACACAGCTATCTATGTAGGAGAAAACAGAGTGAAACCTAAAAATTCAAACTGTTACTGGAAACGAATGCTTCAACCTAGAAGAATAAAAATTGGGCAGCCAAGTGGGATTAGTGAACTGATCATTACCACCAAGTATCATCAAGATTTGGTGAAAAAATGTTTGCTGAGATTTCAGCAAACTAGTAGTTTTTGGAAGCTTGTCAAACCCTTTCAAACGAAAGTGTTTTTCGCCAGTCTCTGCATGGGGTACTTCAAGAGGAAACAAACCATACAGATAGAACTTAGATCTACTTCATTTGGTCAAGTTTCTTGGAGTTAGCACAAACCGTGTTTGATTTAGAGTTTCAAACACATCTAACTATATAGCAGAAAACAGAGTGAAACCTAAAAATTCAACTGTTACTGGAAACGAACGCTTCAACCTAGAAGAATAAAAATTGGGCAGCCAAGTGAGATTAGTGAACTGATCATTACCACCAAGTATCATCAAGATTTGGTGAAAAAATGTTTGCTGAGATTTCAGCAAACTAGTAGCTTTTGGAAGCTTGGCAATCCCTTTCAAATGAAAGTGTGTTTCGCCAGTCTCTGCATGGGCTACTTCAAGAGGAAACAAACCATAGAGATAGAACTTAGAACTACTTCATTTGGTCAAGTTTCATGGAGTTAGCACAAACCGTGTTTGATTTAGAGTTTCAAACACATCTAACTGTATAGCAGAAAACAGAGTGAAACCTAAAAATTCAAACTGTTACTGGAAACGAATGCTTCAACCTAGAAGATTAAAAATTGGGAAGCCAAGTGGGATTAGTGAACTGATCATTACCACCAAGTATCATCAAGATTTGGTGAAAAAATATTTGCTGAGATTTCAGCAAACTAGTAGTTTTTGGAAGCTTGGCAACCACTTTCAAACGAAAGTGTTTTTCGCCAGTCTCTGCATGGGGTACTTCAAGAGGAAACAAACCATACAGAGAGAACTTAGAACTACTTCATTTGGTCAAGTTTCATGGAGTTAGCACAAACCGTGTTTGATTTAGAGTTTCAAACACATCTAACTATATAGCAGAAAACAGAGTGAAACCTAAAATTTCAAACTGTTACTGGAAACGAACGCTTCAACCTAGAAGAATAAAAATTGGGCAGCCAAGTGGGATTAGTGAACTGATCATTACCACAAAGTATCATCCAGATTTGGTGAAATAATATTTGCTGAAATTTCAGCAAACTAGTAGTTTTTTGGAAGCTTGGCAACCCCTTTCAAACGAAAGTGTTTTTCGCCAGTCTCTGCATGGGGTACTTCAAGAGGAAAGAAACCATAGAGATAGAACTTGGAACTACTTCATTTGGTCAAGTTTCAAGGAGCTAGCACAAACCGTGTTTGATTTAGAGTTTCAAACACATCTAACTATATAGCAGAAAACAGAGTGAAACCTTAAAAATTCAAACTGTTACTGGAAACGAACGCTTCAACCTAGAAGACTAAAAATTGGGCAGCCAAGTGGGATTAGTAAACTGATCATTACCACCAAGTATCATCAAGATTTGGTGAAAAAATGTTTGCTGAGATTTCAGCAAACTAGTAGTTTTTGGAAGCTTGGCAACCCCTTTCAAACGAAAGTGTTTTTCGCCAGTTTCTGCATGGGGTACTTCAAGAGAAAATAAACCATAGAGATAGAACTTAGAACTACTTCATTTGGTCAAGTTTCAAGGAGCTAGCACAAACCGTGTTTGATTTAGAATTCCAAACACACCTATCTATGTAGGAGAAAACAGAGTGAAACCTAAAAATTCAATCTGTTACTGGAAACGAATGCTTCAACCTAGAAGAATGAAAATTGGGCAGCCAAGTGGGATTAGTGAACTGATCATTACCACCAAGTATCATCAAGATTTGGTGAAAAAATGTTTGCTGAGCTTTCAGCAAACTAGTAGTTTTTGGAAGCTTGGCAACCACTTTCAAACGAAAGTGTTTTTCGCCAGTCTCTGCATGGGGTACTTCAAGAGGAAACAAACCATAGAGATAGAACTTAGAAATACTTCATTTGGTCAAGTTTCAAGGAGCTAGCACAAACCGTGTTTGATTTAGAATTCCAAACACAGCTATCTATGTAGGAGAAAACAGAGTGAAACCTAAAAATTCAAACTGTTACTGGAAACGAACGCTTCAACCTAGAAGAATAAAAATTGGGCAGCCAAGTGGGATTAGTGAACTGATCATTACCACCAAGTATCATCAAGATTTGGTGAAAAAATGTTTGCTGAGATTTCAGCAAACTAGTAGTTTTTTGGAAGCTTGGCAACCCCTTTCAAACAAAAGTGTTTTTCGCCAGTCTCTGCATGGGGTACTTCAGGAGGAAACAAACCATAGAGATAGAACATAGAACTACTTCATTTGGTCAAGTTTCAAGGAGCTAGCACAAACCGTGTTTGATTTAGAATTCCAAACACAGCTATCTATGTAGGAGAAAACAGAGTGAAACCTAAAAATTCAAACTGTTACTGGAAACGAATGCTTCAACCTAGAAGAATGAAAATTGGGCAGCCAAGTGGGATTAGTGAACTGATCATTACCACCAAGTATCATCAAGATTTGGTGAAAAAATGTTTGCTGAGATTTCAGCAAACTAGTAGTTTTTTGGAAGATTGGCAACCCCTTTCAAACGAAAGTGTTTTTCGCCAGTCTCTGCATGGGGTACTTCAAGAGGAAACAAACCATACAGATAGAACTTAGAACTACTTCATTTGGTCAAGTTTCATGGAGCTAGCACAAACCGTGTTTGATTTAGAGTTTCAAACACATCTAACTATATAGCAGAAAACAGAGTGAAACCTAAAAATTCAAACTGTTACTGGAAACGAACGCTTCAACCTAGAAGAATAAAAATTGGGCAGCCAAGTGGGATTAGTGAACTGATCATTACCACCAAGTATCATCAAGATTTGGTGAAAAAATGTTTGCTGAGATTTCAGCAAACTAGTAGTTTTTTGGAAGCTTGGCAACCCCTTTCAAACGAAAGTGTGTTTCGCAAGTCTCTGCATGGGGTACTTCAAGAGGAAACAAACCATAGAGATAGAACTTAGAACTACTTCATTTGGTCAAGTTTCATGGAGCTAGCACAAACCGTGTTTGATTTAGAGTTTCAAACACATCTAACTATATAGCAGAAAACAGAGTGAAACCTAAAAATTGAAACTGTTACTGGAAACGAACGCTTGAACCTAGAAGAATAAAAATTGGGCAGCCAAGTGAGATTAGTGAACTGATCATTACCACCAAGTATCATCAAGATTTTTGAAAAAATATTTCCAGAGATTTCAGCAAACTAGTAGTTTTTTGGAAGCTTGGCAACCCCTTTCAAACGAAAGTGTTTTTCGCCAGTCTCTGCATGGGGTACTTCAAGAGGAAACAAACCATAGAGATAGAACTTAGAACTACTTCATTTGGTCAAGTTTCAAGGAGGTAGCACAAACCGATTTGATTTAGAGTTTCAAACACATCTAACTATATAGCAGAAAACAGAGTGAAACCTAAAAATTCAAACTGTTACTGGAAACGAACGCTTCAACCTAGAAGAATAAAAATAGGGCAGTCAAGTGGGATTTGTGAACTGATCATTACCACCAAGTATCATCAAGATTTGGTGAAAAAATGTTTGCTGAGATTTCAGCAAACTAGTAGTTTTTTGGAAGCTTGGCAACCCCTTTCAAACGAAAGTGTTTTTCGCCAGTCTCTGCATGGGGTACTTCAAGAGGAAAGAAACCATAGAGATAGAACTTAGAACTACTTCATTTGGTCAAGTTTCAAGGAGCTAGCACAAACCGTGTTTGATTTAGAATTCCAAACACAGCTATCTATGTAGGAGAAAACAGAGTGAAACCTAAAAATTCAATCTGTTAGTGGAAACGAATGCTTCAACCTAGAAGAATGAAAATTGGGCAGCCAAGTGGGATTAGTGAACTGATCATTACCCCCAAGTATCTTCCAGATTTGGTGAAAAAATGTTTGCTGATATTTCAGCAAACTAGTAGTTTTTGGAAGCTTGGCAACCCCTTTCAAACGAAAGTGTTTTTCGCCAGTCTGTGCATGGGGTACTTCAAGAGGAAACAAACCATACAGATAGAACATAGAACTACTTCATTTGGTCAAGTTTCATGGAGTTAGCCCAAACCGTGTTTGATTTAGAGTTTCAAAAACATCTAACTATATAGCAGAAAACAGAGTGAAACCTAAAAATTTAATCTGTTACTGGAAACGAATGCTTCAATCTAGAAGAATGAAAATTGGGCAGCCAAGTGGGATTAGTGAACTGATCATTACCACCAAGTATCACCAAGATTTGGTGAAAAAAATGTTTGCTGAGATTTCAGCAAACTAGAAGTTTTTTGGAAGCTTGGCAACCCCTTTCAAACTAAAGTGTGTTTCGCCAGTCTCTGCATGGGGTACTTCAAGAGGAAAGAATCCATAGAGATAGAACTTAGAACTACTTCATTTGGTCAAGTTTCATGGAGCTAGCACAAACCGTGTTTGATTTAGAATTCCAAACACAGCTATCTATGTAGGAGAAAACAGAGTGAAACCTAAAATTTCAAACTGTTACTGGAAACGAATGCTTCAACCTAGAAGAATAAAAATTGGGCAGCCAAGTGGGATTAGTGAACTGATCATTACCACCAAGTATCATCCAGATTTGGTGAAAAAATGTTTGCTGAGATTTCAGCAAACTAGTAGTTTTTGGAAGCTTGGCAACCCCTTTCAAACGAAAGTGTTTTTCGCCAGTCTGTGCATGGGGTACTTCAAGAGAAAACAAACCATACAGATAGAACTTAGAACTACTTCATTTGGTCAATTTTCATGGAGTTAGCACAAACCGTGTTTGATTTAGCGTTTCAAACACATCTAACTATATAGCAGAAAACAGAGTGAAACCTAAAAATTCAAACTGTTACTGGAAACGAATGCTTCAACCTAGAAGAATAAAAATTGGGCAGCCAAGTGGGATTGGTGAACTGATCATTACCACCAAGTATCATCAAGATTTGGTGAAAAAATGTTTGCTGAGATTTCAGCAAACTAGTAGTTTTTTGGAAGCTTGGCAACCCCTTTCAAACGAAAGTGTTTTTCGCCAGTCTCTGCATGGGGCACTTCAAGAGGAAACAAACAATAGAGATAGAACTTAGAACTACTTCATTTGGTCAAGTTTCAAGGAGCTAGCACAAACCGTGTTTGATTTAGAATTGCAAACACAGCTATCTATGTAGGAGAAAACAGAGTGAAACCTAAAATTTCAAACTGTTACTGGAAACGAATGCTTCAACCTAGAAGAATAAAAATTGGGCAGCCAAGTGGGATTAGTGAACTGATCATTACCACCAAGTATCATCCAGATTTGGTGAAAAAATGTTTGCTGAGATTTCAGCAAACTAGTAGTTTTTGGAAGCTTGGCAACCCCTTTCAAACGAAAGTGTTTTTCGCCAGTCTGTGCATGGGGTACTTCAAGAGGAAACAAACCATACAGATAGAACTTAGAACTACTTCATTTGGTCAATTTTCATGGAGTTAGCACAAACCGTGTTTGATTTAGCGTTTCAAACACATCTAACTATATAGCAGAAAACAGAGTGAAACCTAAAAATTCAAACTGTTACTGGAAACGAATGCTTCAACCTAGAAGAATAAAAATTGGGCAGCCAAGTGGGATTGGTGAACTGATCATTACCACCAAGTATCATCAAGATTTGGTGAAAAAATGTTTGCTGAGATTTCAGCAAACTAGTAGTTTTTTGGAAGCTTGGCAACCCCTTTCAAACGAAAGTGTTTTTCGCCAGTCTCTGCATGGGGCACTTCAAGAGGAAACAAACAATAGAGATAGAACTTAGAACTACTTCATTTGGTCAAGTTTCAAGGAGCTAGCACAAACCGTGTTTGATTTAGAATTCCAAACACAGCTATCTATGTAGGAGAAAACAGAGTGAAACCTAAAAATTCAAACTGTTACTGGAAACGAATGCTTCAACCTAGAAGAATAAAAATTGGGCAGGGAAGTCGGATTAGTGAACTGATCATTACCACCAAGTATCATCAAGATTTGGTGAAAAAATGTTTGCTGAGATTTCAGCAAACCAGTAGTTTTTTGGAAGCTTGGCAACCTTTTTCAAACGAAACTGTTTTTCGCCAGTCTCTGCATGGGGTACCTCAAGAGGAAACAAACCATACAGATAGAACTTAGAACTACTTCATTTGGTCAAGTTTCATGGAGCTAGCACAATCTGTGTTTGATTTAGAGTTTCAAACACATCTAACTATATAGCAGAAAACAGAGTGAAACCTAAAAATTCAAACTGTTACTGGAAACGAACGCTTCAACCTAGAAGAATAAAAATTGGGCAGCCAAGTGGGATTAGTAAACTGATCATTACCACCAAGTTCATCAAGATTTGGTGAAAAAATGTTTGCTGAGATTTCAGCAAACTAGTAGTTTTTTGGAAGCTTGGCAACCGCTTTCAAACAAAAGTGTTTTTCGCCAGTCTCTGCATGGGGTACTTCAGGAGGAAACAAACCATAGAGATAGAACATAGAACTACTTCATTTGGTCAAGTTTCAAGGAGCTAGCACAAACCGTGTTTGATTTAGAATTCCAAACACAGCTATCTATGTAAGAGAAAACAGAGTGAAACCTAAAAATTCAAACTGTTACTGGAAACGAATGCATCAACCTAGAAGAATGAAAATTGGGCAGCCAAGTGGGATTAGTGAACTGATCATTACCACCAAGTATCATCAAGATTTGGTGAAAAAATGTTTGCTGAGATTTCAGCAAACTAGTAGTTTTTTGGAAGCTTGGCAACCCCTTTCAAACGAAAGTGTTTTTCGCCAGTCTCTGCATGGGGTACTTCAAGAGGAAACAAACCATACAGATAGAACTTAGAACTACTTCATTTGGTCAAGTTTCATGGAGCTAGCACAAACCGTGTTTGATTTAGAGTTTCAAACACATCTAACTATATAGCAGAAAACAGAGTGAAACCTAAAAATTCAAACTGTTACTGGAAACGAACGCTTCAACCTAGAAGAATAAAAATTGGGCAGCCAAGTGGGATTAGTGAACTGATCATTACCACCAAGTATCATCCAGATTTGGTGAAAAAATATTTGCAGAGATTTCAGCAAACTAGTAGTTTTTTGGAAGCTTGGCAACCCTTTTCAAACGAAAGTGTTTTTCGCCAGTCTCTGCATGGGGTACTTCAAGAGGAAACAAACCATAGAGATAGAACTTAGAACTACTTCATTGGGTCATGTTTCAAGGAGCTAGCACAAACCGTGTTTGATTTACAGTTTCAAAGACATCTAACTATATAGCAGAAAACAGAGTGAAACATAAAAATTCAAACTGTTACTGGAAACGAACGCTTCAACCTAGAAGAATAAAAATTGGGCAGCCAAGTGGGATTAGTGAACTGATCATTACCACCAAGTATCATCAAGATTTGGTCAAAAAATGTTTGCTGAGATTTCAGCAAACTAGTAGTTTTTGGAAGCTTGGCAACCCCTTTCAAACGAAAGTGTTTTTCGCCAGTCTCTGCATGGGGTACTTCAAGAGGAAACAAACCATACAGATAGAACTTAGAACTACTTCATTTGGTCAAGTTTCAAGGAGCTAGCACAAACCGATTTGATTTAGAGTTTCAAACACATCTAACTATATAGCAGAAAACAGAGTGAAACCTAAAAATTCAAACTGTTACTGGAAACGAACGCTTCAACCTAGAAGAATAAAAATTGGGCAGCCAAGTGGGATTGGTGAACTGATCATTACCACCAAGTATCATCAAGATTTGGTGAAAAAATGTTTGCTGAGATTTCAGCAAACTAGTAGTTTTTTGGAAGCTTGGCAACCCCTTTCAAACGAAAGTGTTTTTCGCCAGTCTCTGCATGGGGTACTTCAAGAGGAAACAAACCATACAGATAGAACTTAGAACAACTTCATTTGGTCAAGTTTCAAGGAGCTAGCACAAACCGTGTTTGATTTAGAATTCCAAACACAGCTATCTATGTAGGAGAAAACAGAGTGAAACCTAAAAATTCAATCTGTTACTGGAAACGAATGCTTCAACCTAGAAGAATGAAAATTGGGCAGCCAAGTGGGATTAGTGAACTGATCATTACCACCAAGTATCATCAAGATTTGGTGAAAAAATGTTTGCTGATATTTCAGCAAACTAGTAGTTTTTGGAAGCTTGGCAACCCCTTTCAAACGAAAGTGTTTTTCGCCAGTCTGTGCATGGGGTACTTCAAGAGGAAACAAACCATACAGATAGAACATAGAACTACTTCATTTGGTCAAGTTTCATGGAGTTAGCCCAAACCGTGTTTGATTTAGAGTTTCAAAAACATCTAACTATATAGCAGAAAACAGAGTGAAACCTAAAAATTCAATCTGTTACTGGAAACGAATGCTTCAATCTAGAAGAATGAAAATTGGGCAGCCAAGTGGGATTAGTGAACTGATCATTACCACCAAGTATCACCAAGATTTGGTGAAGAAATGTTTGCTGAGGTTTCAGCAAACTAGTAGTTTTTTGGAAGCTTGGCCACCCCTTTCAAACGAAAGTGTTTTTCGCCAGTCTCTGCATGGGGTACTTCAAGAGGAAACAAACCATAGAGATAGAACTTAGAACTACTTCATTTGGTCAAGTTTCAAGGAGCTAGCACAAACCGTGTTTGATTTAGAATTCCAAACACAGCTATCTATGTAGGAGAAAACAGAGTGAAACCTAAAAATTCAAACTGTTACTGGAAACGAATGCTTCACCCTAGAAGAATAAAAATTGGGCAGCCAAGTGGGATAAGTAAACTGATCATTACCACCAAGTATCATCAAGATTTGGTGAAAAAATGTTTGCTGAGATTTCAGCAAAATAGTAGTTTTTGGAAGCTTGGCAACCCCTTTCAAACGAAAGTGTTTTTGGCCTTGCTCTGCATGGGGTACTTCAAGAGGAAACAAACCATAGAGATAGAACTTAGAACTACTTCATTTGGTCAAGTTTCATGGAGCTAGCACAAACCGTTTTTGATTTAGAGTTTCAAACACATCTAACTATATAGCAGAAAACAGAATGAAACCTAAAAATTCAAACTGTTACTGGAAACGAACGCTTCAACCTAGAAGAATAAAAATTGGGCAGCCAAGTGGGATTAGTGAACTGATCATTACCACCAAGTATCATCAAGATTTGGTGAAAAAATGTTTGCTGAGATTTCAGCAAACTAGTAGTTTTTTGGAAGCTTGGCAACCCCTTTCAAAAGAAAGTGTTTTTTGCCAGTCTCTGCATGGGGTACTTCAAGAGGAAACAAACCATAGAGATAGAACTTAGAACTACTTCATTTGGTCAAGTTTCAAGGAGCTAGCACAAACCGTGTTTGATTTAGAATTCCAAACACAGCTATCTATGTAGGAGAAAACAGAGTGAAACCTAAAAATTCAAACTGTTACTGGAAACGAATGCTTCAACCTAGAAGAATAAAAATTGGGCAGCCAAGTGGGATTAGTGAACTGATCATTACCACCACGTATCATCAAGATTTGGTGAAAAAAATGTTCGCTGAGATTTCAGCAAACTAGTAGTTTTTGGAAGCTTGGCAACCCCTTTCAAACGAAAGTGTTTTTCGCCAGGCTCTGCATGGGGTACTTCAAGAGGAAACAAACCATACAGATAGAATTTAGAACTACTTCATTTGTTCAAGTTTCATGGAGTTAGCACAAACCGTGTTTGATTTAGAGTTTCAAACACATCTAACTATATAGCAGAAAACAGAGTGAAACCTAAAAATTCAAACTTTTACTGGAAACGAACGCTTCAACCTAGAAGAATAAAAATTGGGCAGCCAAGTGGGATTAGTAAACTGATCATTACCACCAAGTATTATCAAGATTTGGTGAAAAAATGTTTGCTGAGATTTCAGCAAACTTGTAGTTTTTGGAAGATTTTCAACCCCTTTCAAACGAAAGTGTTTTTCGCCAGTCTCTGCATGGGGTACTTCAAGAGGAAACAAACCATACAGATAGAACTTAGATCTACTTCATTTGGTCAAGTTTCATGGAGTTAGCACAAACCGTGTTTGATTTAGAGTTTCAAACACATCTAACTATATAGCAGAAAACAGAGTGAAACCTAAAAATTCAAACTGTTACTGGAAACGAACGCTTCAACCTAGAAGAATAAAAATTGGGCAGCCAAGTGAGATTAGTGAACTGATCATTACCACGAAGTATCATCAAGATTTGGTGAAAAAATGTTTGCTGAGATTTCAGCAAACTAGTAGTTTTTGGAAGCTTGGCAACCCCTTTCAAACGAAAGTGTTTTTCGCCAGTCTCTGCATGGGGTACTTCAAGAGGAAACAAACCATACAGATAGAACTTAGAACTACTTCATTTGGTCAGGTTTCAAGGAGCTAGCACAAACCGATTTGATTTAGAGTTTCAAACACATCTAACTATATAGCAGAAAACAGAGTGAAACCTAAAAATTCAAACTGTTACTGGAAACGAACGCTTCAACCTAGAAGAGTATAATTGGGCAGCCAAGTGGGATTAGTTAACTGATCATTACCACCAAGTATCATCAAGATTTGGTGAAAAAATGTTTGCTGAGATTTCAGCAAACTAGTAGTTTTTTGGAAGCTTGGCAACCCCTTTCAAACGAAAGTGTTTTTCGCCAGTCTCTGCATGGGGTACTTCAAGAGGAAACAAACCATACAGATAGAACTTAGAACAACTTCATTTGGTCAAGTTTCAAGGAGCTAGCACAAACCGTGTTTGATTTAGAATTCCAAACACAGCTATCTATGTAGGAGAAAACAGAGTGAAACCTAAAAATTCAATCTGTTACTGGAAACGAATGCTTCAACCTAGAAGAATGAAAATTGGGCAGCCAAGTGGGATTAGTGAACTGATCATTACCACCAAGTATCATCAAGATTTGGTGAAAAAATGTTTGCTGATATTTCAGCAAACTAGTAGTTTTTGGAAGCTTGGCAACCCCTTTCAAACGAAAGTGTTTTTCGCCAGTCTGTGCATGGGGTACTTCAAGAGGAAACAAACCATACAGATAGAACATAGAACTACTTCATTTGGTCAAGTTTCATGGAGTTAGCCCAAACCGTCTTTGATTTAGAGTTTCAAAAACATCTAACTATATAGCAGAAAACAGAGTGAAACCTAAAAATTCAATCTGTTACTGGAAACGAATGCTTCAATCTAGAAGAATGAAAATTGGGCAGCCAAGTGGGATTAGTGAACTGATCATTACCACCAAGTATCACCAAGATTTGGTGAAGAAATGTTTGCTGAGGTTTCAGCAAACTAGTAGTTTTTTGGAAGCTTGGCCACCCCTTTCAAACGAAAGTGTTTTTCGCCAGTCTCTGCCTGGGGTACTTCAAGAGGAAACAAACCATAGAGATAGAACTTAGAACTACTTCATTTGGTCAAGTTTCAAGGAGCTAGCACAAACCGTGTTTGATTTAGAATTCCAAACACAGCTATCTATGTAGGAGAAAACAGAGTGAAACCTAAAAATTCAAACTGTTACTGGAAACGAATGCTTCACCCTAGAAGAATAAAAATTGGGCAGCCAAGTGGGATAAGTAAACTGATCATTACCACCAAGTATCATCAAGATTTGGTGAAAAAATGTTTGCTGAGATTTCAGCAAACTAGTAGTTTTTGGAAGCTTGGCAACCCCTTTCAAACGAAAGTGTTTTTGGCCTTGCTCTGCATGGGGTACTTCAAGAGGAAACAAACCATAGAGATAGAACTTAGAACTACTTCATTTGGTCAAGTTTCATGGAGCTAGCACAAACCGTTTTTGATTTAGAGTTTCAAACACATCTAACTATATAGCAGAAAACAGAATGAAACCTAAAAATTCAAACTGTTACTGGAAACGAACGCTTCAACCTAGAAGAATAAAAATTGGGCAGCCAAGTGGGATTAGTGAACTGATCATTACCACCAAGTATCATCAAGATTTGGTGAAAAAATGTTTGCTGAGATTTCAGCAAACTAGTAGTTTTTTGGAAGCTTGGCAACCCCTTTCAAAAGAAAGTGTTTTTCGCCAGTCTCTGCATGGGGTACTTCAAGAGGAAACAAACCATAGAGATAGAACTTAGAACTACTTCATTTGGTCAAGTTTCAAGGAGCTAGCACAAACCGTGTTTGATTTAGAATTCCAAACACAGCTATCTATGTAGGAGAAAACAGAGTGAAACCTAAAAATTCAAACTGTTACTGGAAACGAATGCTTCAACCTAGAAGAATAAAAATTGGGCAGCCAAGTGGGATTAGTGAACTGATCATTACCACCACGTATCATCAAGATTTGGTGAAAAAAATGTTTGCTGAGATTTCAGCAAACTAGTAGTTTTTGGAAGCTTGGCAACCCCTTTCAAACGAAAGTGTTTTTCGCCAGGCTCTGCATGGGGTACTTCAAGAGGAAACAAACCATACAGATAGAACTTAGAACTACTTCATTTGTTCAAGTTTCATGGAGTTAGCACAAACCGTGTTTGATTTAGAGTTTCAAACACATCTAACTATATAGCAGAAAACAGAGTGAAACCTAAAAATTCAAACTGTTACTGGAAACGAACGCTTCAACCTAGAAGAATAAAAATTGGGCAGCCAAGTGGGATTAGTAAACTGATCATTACCACCAAGTATCATCAAGATTTGGTGAAAAAATGTTTGCTGAGATTTCAGCAAACTAGTAGTTTTTGGAAGCTTGTCAACCCCTTTCAAACGAAAGTTTTTTTCGCCAGTCTCTGCATGGGGTACTTCAAGAGGAAACAAACCATACAGATAGAACTTAGATCTACTTCATTTGGTCAAGTTTCATGGAGTTAGCACAAACCGTGTTTGATTTAGAGTTTCAAACACATCTAACTATATAGCAGAAAACAGAGTGAAACCTAAAAATTCAAACTGTTACTGGAAACGAACGCTTCAACCTAGAAGAATAAAAATTGGGCAGCCAAGTGAGATTAGTGAACTGATCATTACCACCAAGTATCATCAAGATTTGGTGAAAAAATGTTTGCTGAGATTTCAGCAAACTAGTATTTTTTTGGAAGCTTGGCAATCCCTTTCAAATGAAAGTGTGTTTCGCCAGTCTCTGCATGGGGTACTTCAAGAGGAAACAATCCATAGAGATAGAACTTAGAACTACTTCATTTGGTCAAGTTTCAAGGAGCTAGCACAAACCGTGTTTGATTTAGAATTCCAAACACAGCTATCTATGTAGGAGAAAACAGAGTGAAACCTAAAAATTCAAACTGTTACTGGAAACGAATGCTTCAACCTAGAAGAATAAAAATTGGGCAGCCAAGTGGGATTAGTGAACTGATCATTACCACCAAGTATCATCAAGATTTGGTGAAAAAATGTTTGCTGAGATTTCAGCAAACTAGTAGATTTTGGAAGCTTGGCCACCCCTTTCAAACGAAAGTGTTTTTCGCCAGTCTCTGCATATGGTACTTCAAGAGGAAACAAACCATACAGATAGAACTTAGAACTACTTCATTTGGTCAAGTTTCAAGGAGCTAGCACAAACCGTGTTTGATTTAGAATTCCAAACACAGCTATCTATGTAGGAGAAAACAGAGTGAAACCTAAAAATTCAAACTGTTACTGGAAACGAATGCTTCACCCTAGAAGAATAAAAATTGGGCAGCCAAGTGGGATTAGTAAACTGATCATTACCACCAAGTATCATCAGGATTTGGTGAAAAAATGTTTGCTGAGATTTCAGCAAACCAGTAGTTTTTGGAAGTTTGGCAACCCCTTTCAAACGAAAGTGTTTTTCGCCTGTCTCTGCATGGGGTACTTCAAGAGGAAAAAAACCATACAGATAGAACTTAGAACTACTTCATTTGGTCAAGTTTCATGGAGTCAGCACAAACCGTGTTTGATTTAGAGTTTCAAACACAGCTATCTAAGTAGGAGAAAACAGAGTGAAAACTAAAAATTCAAACTGTTACTGGAAATGAATGCTTCACCCTAGAAGAATAAAAATTGGGCAGCCAAGTGGGATTAGTAAACTGATCATTACCACCAAGTATCATCAAGATTTGGTGAAAAAATTTTTGCTGAGATTTCAGCAAACTAGTAGTTTTTTGGAAGCTTGGCCACCCCTTTCAAACGAAAGTGTTTTTCGCCAGTCTCTGCATGGGGTACTTCAAGAGGAAACAAACCATAGAGATAGAACTTAGAACTACTTCATTTGGTCAAGTTTCAAGGAGCTAGCACAAACCGTGTTTGATTTAGAATTCCAAACACAGCTATCTATGTAGGAGAAAACAGAGTGAAACCTAAAAATTCAAACTGTTACTGGAAACGAATGCTTCACCCTAGAAGAATAAAAATTGGGCAGCCAAGTGGGATAAGTAAACTGATCATTACCACCAAGTATCATCAAGATTTGGTGAAAAAATGTTTGCTGAGATTTCAGCAAACTAGTAGTTTTTGGAAGCTTGGCAACCCCTTTCAAACGAAAGTGTTTTTGGCCAGGCTCTGCATGGGGTACTTCAAGAGGAAACAAACCATAGAGATAGAACTTAGAACTACTTCATTTGGTCAAGTTTCATGGAGCTAGCACAAACCGTTTTTGATTTAGAGTTTCAAACACATCTAACTATATAGCAGAAAACAGAATGAAACCTAAAAATTCAAACTGTTACTGGAAACGAACGCTTCAACCTAGAAGAATAAAAATTGGGCAGCCAAGTGGGATTAGTGAACTGATCATTACCACCAAGTGTCATCAAGATTTGGAGAAAAAATGTTTGCTGAGATTTCAGCAAACTAGTAGTTTTTTGGAAGCTTGGGAACCCCTTTCAAATGAAAGTGTTTTTCGCCCGTCTCTGCATGGGGTACTTCAAGAGGAAACAAACCATAGAGATAGAACTTAGAACTACTTCATTTGGTCAAGTTTCAAGGAGCTAGCACACACCGTGTTTGATTTAGAATTCCAAACACAGCTATCTATGTAGGAGAAAACAGAGTGAAACCTAAAAATTCAAACTGTTACTGGAAACGAATGCTTCACCCTAGAAGAATAAAAATTGGGCAGCCAAGTGGGATAAGTAAACTGATCATTACCACCAAGTATCATCAAGATTTGGTGAAAAAATGTTTGCTGAGATTTCAGCAAACTAGTAGTTTTTGGAAGCTTGGCAACCCCTTTCAAACGAAAGTGTTTTTGGCCAGGCTCTGCATGGGGTACTTCAAGAGGAAACAAACCATAGAGAGAGAACTTAGAACTACTTCATTTGGTCAAGTTTCATGGAGCTAGCACAAACCGTTTTTGATTTAGAGTTTCAAACACATCTAACTATATAGCAGAAAACAGAATGAAACCTAAAAATTCAAACTGTTACTGGAAACGAACGCTTCAACCTAGAAGAATAAAAATTGGGCAGCCAAGTGGGATTAGTGAACTGATCATTACCACCAAGTGTCATCAAGATTTGGAGAAAAAATGTTTGCTGAGATTTCAGCAAACTAGTAGTTTTTTGGAAGCTTGGGAACCCCTTTCAAACGAAAGTGTTTTTCGCCCGTCTCTGCATGGGGTACTTCAAGATTAAACAAACCATAGAGATAGAACTTAGAACTACTTCATTTGGTCAAGTTTCAAGGAGCTACCACAAACCGTGTTTGATTTAGAATTCCAAACACAGCTATCTATGTAGGAGAAAACAGAGTGAAACCTAAAAATTCAAACTGTTACTGGAAACGAATGCTTCAACCTAGAAGAATAAAAATTGGGCAGCCAAGTGGGATTAGTGAACTGATCATTACCACCACGTATCATCAAGATTTGGTGAAAAAAATGTTTGCTGAGATTTCAGCAAACTAGTAGTTTTTGGAAGCTTGGCAACCCCTTTCAAACGAAAGTGTTTTTCGCCAGGCTCTGCATGGGGTACTTCAAGAGGAAACAAACCATACAGATAGAACTTAGAACTACTTCATTTGGTCAAGTTTCATGGAGTTAGCACAAACCGTGTTTGATTTAGTGTTTCAAACACATCTAACTATATAGCAGAAAACAGAGTGAAACCTAAAATTTCAAACTTTTACTGGAAACGAACGCTTCTACCTGGAAGAATAAAAATTGGGCAGCCAAGTGAGATTAGTGAACTGATCATTACCACCAAGTATCATCAAGATTTGGTGAAAAAATGTTTGCTGAGATTTCAGCAAACTAGTAGTTTTTTGGAAGCTTGGCAATCCCTTTCAAACGAAAGTGTGTTTCGCCAGTCTCTGCATGGGGTACTTCAAGAGGAAACAAACCATAGAGATAGAACTTAGAACTACTTCATTTGGTCAAGTTTCAAGGAGCTAGCACAAACCGTGTTTGATTTAGAATTCCAAACACAGCTATCTATGTAGGAGAAAACAGAGTGAAACCTAAAAATTCAAACTGTTACTGGAAAAGAATGCTTCAACCTAAAAGAATAAAAATTGGGCAGCCAAGTGGGATTAGTGAACTGATCATTACCACCAAGTATCATCAAGATTTGGTGAAAAAATGTTTGCTGAGATTTCAGCAAACTAGTAGTTTTTGGAGGCTTGGCAACCCCTTTCAAACGAAAGTGTTTTTCGCCAGTCTCTGCATGGGGTACTTCAAGAGGAAACAAACCATAGAGATAGAACTTAGAACTACTTCATTTGGTCAAGTCTCAAGGAGCTAGCACAAACCGTGTTTGATTAAGAATTCCAAACACAGCTATCTATGTAGGAGAAAACAGAGTGAAACCTAAAAATTCAAACGGTTACTGGAAACGAATGCTTCAACCTAGAAGAATAAAAATTGGGCAGCCAAGTGGGATTAGTGAACTGATCATTACCACCACGTATCATCAAGATTTGGTGAAAAAAATGTTTGCTGAGATTTCAGCAAACTAGTAGTTTTTGGAAGCTTGGCAACCCCTTTCAAACGAAAGGGTTTTTCGCAAGGCTCTGCATGGGGTACTTCAAGAGGAAACAAACCATACAGATAGAACTTAGAACTACTTCATTTGGTCAAGTTTCATGGAGTTAGCACAAACCGTGTTTGATTTAGAGTTTCAAACACATCTAACTATATAGCAGAAAACAGAGTGAAACCTAAAAATTCAAACTGTTACTGGAAACGAACGCTTCAACCTAGAAGAATAAAAATTGGGCAGCCATTGGGATTAGTGAACTGATCATTACCACCAGGTATCATCAAGATTTGGTGAAAAAATGTTTGCTGAGATTTCAGCAAACTAGTAGTTTTTGGAAGCTTGTCAACCCCTTTCAAACGAAAGTGTTTTTCGCCAGTCTCTGCATGGGGTACTTCAAGAGGGAAACAAACCATACAGATAGAACTTAGATCTACTTCATTTGGTCAAGTTTCATGGAGTTAGCACAAACCGTGTTTGATTTAGAGTTTCAAACACATCTAACTATATAGCAGAAAACAGAGTGAAACCTAAAAATTCAAACTGTTACTGGAAACGAATGCTTCAACCTAGAAGAATAAAATTGGGCAGCCAAGTGGGATTAGTGAACTGATCATTACCACCAAGTATCATCAAGATTTGGTGAAAAAATGTTTGCTGAGATTTCAGCAAACTAGTAGATTTGGAAGCTTGGCCACCCCTTCTCAAACGAAAGTGTTTTTCGCCAGGCTCTGCATGGGGTACTTCAAGAGGAAACAAACCATACAGATAGAACTTAGAACTACTTCATTTGGTCAAGTTTCATGGAGTTAGCACAACCGTGTTTGATTAGAGTTTCAAACACATCTAACTATATAGCAGAAAACAGAGTGAAACCTAAAATTTCAAACTGTTACTGGAAACGAACGCTTCAACCTAGAAGTATAAAACTGGGCAGCCAAGTGGAATTAGTGAACTGATCATTACAACCAAGTATCATCCAGATTTGGTGAAAAAATATTTGCTGAGATTTCAGCAAACTAGTAGTTTTTTGGATGCTTGGCCACCCCTTGTAAACGAAAGTGTTTTTCGCCAGTCTCTGCATGGGGTACTTCAAGAGGAAACAAACCATAGAGATAGAACTTAGAACTAATTCATTTGGTCAAGTTTCAAAAAGCTAGCACAAACCGTGTTTGATTTAGAGTTTCAAACACATCTAACTGTATAGCAGAAAACAGGAGTGAAACCTAAAAATTCAAACTGTTACTGGAAACGAACGCTTCAACCTAGAAGAATAAAAATTGGGCAGCCAAGTGGGATTAGTAAACTGATCATTACCACCAAGTATCATCAAGATTTGGTGAAAAAATGTTTGCTGAGATTTCAGCAAACTAGTAGTTTTTGGAAGCTTGGCAACCCCTTTCAAACGAAAGTGTTTTTCGCCAGTCTCTGCATGGGGTACTTCAAGAGGAAACAAACCATAGAGATAGAACTTAGAACTACTTCATTTGGTCAAGTTTCAAGGAACTAGCACAAACCGTGTTTGATTTAGAATTCCAAACACAGCTATCTATGTAGGAGAAAACAGAGTGAAACCTAAAAATTCAATCTGTTACTGGAAACGAATGCTTCAACCTTGAAGAATGAAAATTGGGCAGCCAAGTGGGATTAGTGAACTGATCATTACCACCAAGTATCATCAAGATTTGGTGAAAAAATGTTTGCTGAGATTTCTGCAAACTAGTAGTTTTTTGGAAGCTTGGCAACCCCTTTCAAACGAAAGTGTTTTTCGCCAGTCTCTTCATGGGGTACTTCAAGAGGAAACAAACCATAGAGATAGAACTTTGAATTAATTCATTTGGTCAAGTTTCAAGGAGCTAGCACAAACCGTGTTTGATTTAGAATTCCAAACACAGCTATCTATGTAGGAGAAAACAGAGTGAAACCTAAAAATTCAAACTGTTACTGGAAACGAATGCTTCAACCTAGAAGAATAAAAATTGGGCAGCCAAGTGGGATTAGTGAACTGATCATTACCACCACGTATCGTCAAGATTTGGTGAAAAAAATGTTTGCTGAGATTTCAGCAAACTAGTAGTTTTTGGAAGCTTGGCAACCCCTTTCAAACGAAAGTGTTTTTCGCCAGGCTCTGCATGGGGTACTTCAAGAGGAAACAAACCATACAGATAGAACTTAGAACTACTTCATTTGGTCAAGTTTCATGGAGTTAGCACAAACCGTGTTTGATTTAGTGTTTCAAACACATCTAACTATATAGCAGAAAACAGAGTGAAACCTAAAATTTCAAACTTTTACTGGAAACGAACGCTTCAACCTGGAAGAATAAAAATTGGGCAGCCAAGTGAGATTAGTGAACTGATCATTACCACCAAGTATCATCAAGATTTGGTGAAAAAATGTTTGCTGAGATTTCAGCAAACTAGTAGTTTTTTGGAAGCTTGGCAATCCCTTTCAAACGAAAGTGTGTTTCGCCAGTCTCTGCATGGGGTACTTCAAGAGGAAACAAACCATAGAGATAGAACTTAGAACTACTTCATTTGGTCAAGTTTCAAGGAGCTAGCACAAACCGTGTTTGATTTAGAATTCCAAACACAGCTATCTATGTAGGAGAAAACAGAGTGAAACCTAAAAATTCAAACTGTTACTGGAAAAGAATGCTTCAACCTAGTAGAATAAAAATTGGGCAGCCAAGTGGGATTAGTGAACTGATCATTACCACCAAGTATCATCAAGATTTGGTGAAAAAATGTTTGCTGAGATTTCAGCAAACTAGTAGTTTTTTGGAGGCTTGGCAACCCCTTTCAAACGAAAGTGTTTTTCGCCAGTCTCTGCATGGGGTACTTCAAGAGGAAACAAACCATAGAGATAGAACTTAGAACTACTTCATTTGGTCAAGTTTCAAGGAGCTAGCACAAACCGTGTTTGATTAAGAATTCCAAACACAGCTATCTATGTAGGAGAAAACAGAGTGAAACCTAAAAATTCAAACGGTTACTGGAAACGAATGCTTCAACCTAGAAGAATAAAAATTGGGCAGCCAAGTGGGATTAGTGAACTGATCATTACCACCACGTATCATCAAGATTTGGTGAAAAAAATGTTTGCTGAGATTTCAGCAAACTAGTAGTTTTTGGAAGCTTGGCAACCCCTTTCAAACGAAAGGGTTTTTCGCAAGGCTCTGCATGGGGTACTTCAAGAGGAAACAAACCATACAGATAGAACTTAGAACTACTTCATTTGGTCAAGTTTCATGGAGTTAGCACAAACCGTGTTTGATTTAGAGTTTCAAACACATCTAACTATATAGCAGAAAACAGAGTGAAACCTAAAAATTCAAACTGTTACTGGAAACGAACGCTTCAACCTAGAAGAATAAAAATTGGGCAGCCATTGGGATTAGTGAACTGATCATTACCACCAGGTATCATCAAGATTTGGTGAAAAAATGTTTGCTGAGATTTCAGCAAACTAGTAGTTTTTGGAAGCTTGTCAACCCCTTTCAAACGAAAGTGTTTTTCGCCAGTCTCTGCATGGGGTACTTCAAGAGGAAACAAACCATACAGATAGAACTTAGATCTACTTCATTTGGTCAAGTTTCATGGAGTTAGCACAAACCGTGTTTGATTTAGAGTTTCAAACACATCTAACTATATAGCAGAAAACAGAGTGAAACCTAAAAATTCAAACTGTTACTGGAAACGAATGCTTCAACCTAGAAGAATAAAAATTGGGCAGCCAAGTGGGATTAGTGAACTGATCATTACCACCAAGTATCATCAAGATTTGGTGAAAAAATGTTTGCTGAGATTTCAGCAAACTAGTAGATTTTGGAAGCTTGGCCACCCCTTTCAAACGAAAGTGTTTTTCGCCAGTCTCTGCATGGGGAACTTCAAGAGGAAACAAACCATACAGATAGAACTCAGAACTACTTAATTTGGTCAAGTTTCATGGAGTTAGCACAAACCGTGTTTGATTTAGAGTTTCAAACACATCTAACTATATAGCAGAAAACAGAGTGAAACCTAAAAATTCAAACTGTTACTGGAAACGAACGCTTCAACCTAGAAGAATAAAAATTGGGCAGCCAAGTGAAATTAGTGAACTGATCATTACCACCAAGTATCATCAAGATTTGGTGAAAAAATGTTTGCTGAGATTTCAGCAAACTAGTAGTTTTTTGGAAGCTTGGCAATCCCTTTCAAATGAAAGTGTGTTTCGCAAGTCTCTGCATGGGGTACTTCAAGAGGAAACAAACCATAGAGATAGAACTTAGAACTACTTCATTTGGTCAAGTTTCAAGGAGATAGCACAAACCGTGTTTGATTTAGAATTCCAAACACAGCTATCTATGTAGGAGAAAACAGAGTGAAACCTAAAAATTCAAACTGTTACTGGAAACGAATGCTTCAACCTAGAAGAATGAAAATTGGGCAGCCAAGTGGGATTAGTGAACTGATCATTACCACCAAGGATCATCAAGATTTGGTGAAAAATGTTTGCTGAGATTTCAGCAAACTAGTAGATTTTGGAAGCTTGGCCACCCCTTTCAAACGAAAGTGTTTTTCGCCAGGCTCTGCATGGGGTACTTCAAGAGGAAACAAACCATACAGATAGAACTTAGATCTACTTCATTTGGTCAAGTTTCATGGAGTTAGCACAAACCGTGTTTGATTTAGAGTTTCAAACACATCTAACTATATAGCAGAAAACAGAGTGAAACCTAAAAATTCAAACTGTTACTGGAAACGAACGCTTCAACCTAGAAGAATAAAAATTGTGCAGCCAAGTGAGATTAGTGAACTGATCATTACCACCAAGTATCATCAAGATTTGGTGAAAAAATGTTTGCTGAGATTTCAGCAAACTAGTAGTTTTTTGAAGCTTGGCAATCCCTTTCAAACGAAAGTGTGTTTCGCCAGTCTCTGCATGGGGTACTTCAAGAGGAAACAAACCATAGAGATAGAACTTAGAACTACTTCATTTGGTCAAGTTTCAAGGAGCTAGCACAAACCGTGTTTGATTTAGAATTCCAAACACAGCTATCTATGTAGTAGAAAACAGAGTGAAACCTAAAAATTCAAACTGTTACTGGAAACGAATGCTTCAACCTAAAAGAATAAAAATTGGGCAGCCAAGTGGGATTAGTGAACTGATCATTACCACCAAGTATCATCAAGATTTGGTGAAAAAATGTTTGCTGAGATTTCAGGAAACTAGTAGTTTTTGGAAGCTTGGCAACTTCTTTCAAACGAAAGTGTTTTTCGCCAGTCTCTGCATGGGGTACTTCAAGAGGAAACAAACCATACAGATAGAACTTAGAACTACTTCATTTGGTCAAGTTTCATGGAGTTAGCACAAACCGTGTTTGATTTAGAGTTTCAAACACATCTAACTATATAGCAGAAAAGAGAGTGAAACCTAAAAATTCAAACTGTTACTGGAAACGAACGCTTCAACCTAGAAGAATAAAAATTGGGCAGCCAAGTGGGATTAGTGAACTGATCATTACCACCAAGTATCATCAAGATTTGGTGAAAAAATGTTTGGTGAGATTTCAGCAAAATAGTAGTTTTTGGAAGCTTGTCCACCCCTTTCAAACGAAAGTGTTTTTCGCCAGTCTCTGCATGGGGTACTTCAAGAGGAAACAAACCATACAGATATAACTTAGATCTACTTCATTTGGTCAAGTTTCATGGAGTTAGCACAAACCGTGTTTGATTTAGAGTTTCAAACACATCTAACTATATAGCAGAAAACAGAGTGAAACCTAAAAATTCAAACTGTTACTGGAAACGAACGCTTCAACCTAGAAGAATAAAAATTGTGCAGCCCAGTGAGATTAGTGAACTGATCATTACCACCAAGTATCATCAAGATTTGGTGAAAAAATGTTTGCTGAGATTTCAGCAAACTAGTAGTTTTTTGGAAGCTTGGCAATCCCTTTCAAACGAAAGTGTGTTTCGCCAGTCTCTGCATGGGGTACTTCAAGAGGAAACAAACCATAGAGATAGAACTTAGAACTACTTCATTTGGTCAAGTTTCAAGGAGCTAGCACAAACCGTGTTTGATTTAGAATTCCAAACACAGCTATCTATGTAGTAGAAAACAGAGTGAAACCTAAAAATTCAAACTGTTACTGGAAACGAATGCTTCAACCTAAAAGAATAAAAATTGGGCAGCCAAGTGGGATTAGTGAACTGATCATTACCACCAAGTATCATCAAGATTTGGTGAAAAAATGTTTGCTGAGATTTCAGCAAACTAGTAGTTTTTGGAAGCTTGGCAACTTCTTTCAAACGAAAGTGTTTTTCGCCAGTCTCTGCATGGGGTACTTCAAGAGGAAACAAACCATACAGATAGAACTTAGAACTACTTCATTTGGTCAAGTTTCATGGAGTTAGCACAAACCGTGTTTGATTTAGAGTTTCAAACACATCTAACTATATAGCAGAAAACAGAGTGAAACCTAAAAATTCAAACTGTTACTGGAAACGAACGCTTCAACCTAGAAGAATAAAAATTGGGCAGCCAAGTGGGATTAGTGAACTGATCATTACCACCTAGTATCATCAATATTTGGTGAAAAAATGTTTGCTGAGATTTCAGCAAACTAGTAGTTTTTTGGAAGCTTGGCAACCCCTTTCAAACGAAAGTGTTTTTCGCCAGTCTCTGCATGGGGTACTTCAAGAGGAAACAAACCATAGAGATAGAACTTAGAACTACTTCATTTGGTCAAGTTTCAAGGAGCTAGCACAAACCGTGTTTGATTTAGAATTCCAAACACAGCTATCTATGTAGGAGAAAACAGAGTGAAACCTAAAAATTCAAACTGTTACTGGAAACGAATGCTTCAACCTAAAAGAATAAAAATTGGGCAGCCAAGTGGGATTAGTAAACTGATCATTACCACCAAGTATCATCAAGATTTGGTGAAAAAATGTTTGCTGAGATTTCAGCAAACTAGTAGATTTTGGAAGCTTGGCCACCCCTTTCAAACGAAAGTGTTTTTCGCCAGTCTCTTCATGGGGTACTTCAAGAGGAAACAAACCATACAGATAGAACTTAGAACTACTTCATTTGGTCAAGTTTCATGGAGTTAGCACAAACCGTGTTTGATTTAGAGTTTCAAACACATCGAACTATATAGCAGAAAACAGAGTGAAACCTAAAAATTCAAACTGTTACTGGAAACGAATGCTTCAACCTAGAAGAATAAAAATTGGGCAGCCAACTGGGATTAGTGAACTGATCATTACCACCAAGAATCATCAAGTTTTGGTGAAAAAATGTTTGCTGAGATTTCAGCAAACTAGTAGTTTTTTGGAAGCTTGGCAACCCCTTTCAAATGAAAGTGTGTTTCGCCAATCTCTGCATGGGGTAATTCAAGAGGAAACAAACCATAGAGATAGAACTTAGAACTACTTCATTTGGTCAAGTTTCAAGGAGCTAGCACAAACCATGTTTGATTTAGAATTCCAAACACAGCTATCTATTATAGGAGAAAAGAGAGTGAAACCTAAAAATTCAATCTGTTACTGGAAACGAAAGCTTCAACCTAGAAGAATAAAAATTGGGCAGCCAAGTGGGATTAGTGAACTGATCATTACCACCAAGTATCATCCAGATTTGGTGAAAAAATGTTTCCTTAGATTTCAGCAAACTAGTAGTTTTTTGGAAGCTTGGCAACCCCTTTCAAACGAAAGTGTTTTTCGCCAGTCTCTGCATGGGGTACTTCAAGAGGAAACAAACCATAGAGATAGAACATAGAACTACTTCATTTGGTCAAGCTTCAAGGAGCTAGCACAAACCGTGTTTGATTTAGAATTCCAAACACAGCTATCTATGTAGGAGAAAACAGAGTGAAACCTAAAAATTCAAAGTCTTACTGGAAACGAATGCTTCAACTTAGAAGAATGAAAATTGGGCAGCCAAGTGGGAATAGTGAACTCATCATTTCCACCAAGTATCATCAAGATTTGGTGAAAAAATGTTTGCTGAGATTTCAGCAAACTAGTAGTTTTTTGGAAGCTTGGCAACCCCTTTCAAACGAAAGTGTTTTTCGCCAGTCTCTGCATGGGGTACTTCAAGAGGAAACAAACCATAGAGATAGAACTTAGAACTACTTCATTTGGTCATGTTTCAAGGAGCTAGCACAAACCGTGTTTGATTTAGAATTCCAAACACAGCTCTCTATGTAGAAGAAAACAGAGTGAAAACTAAAAATTCAAACTGTTACTGGAAACGAATGCGTCAACCTAGAAGAATAAAAATTGGGCAGCCAAGTGGGATTAGTGAACTGACCATTACCACCAAGTATCATCCAGATTTGGTGAAAAAATGTTTGCTGAGATTTCAGCAAACTAGTAGTTTTTTGGAAGCTTGGCAACCCCTTTCAAACGAAAGTGTTTTTCGCCAGTCTCTGCATGGGGTACTTCAAGAGGAAACAAACCATAGAGATAGAACTTAGAACTACTTCATTTGGTCAAGTTTCAAGGAGCTAGCAAAAACCGAGTTTGATTTAGAATTCCAAACACAGCTACCTATGTAGGAGAAAACAGAGTGAAACCTAAAAATTCAAACTGTTACTGGAAATGAACGCTTCAACCAAGAAGAATAAAAATTGGGCAGCCAAGTGGGATTAGTGAACTGATCATTCCCACCAAGTATCATCCAGATTTGGTGAAAAAATATTTGCTGAGATTTCAGCAAACTAGTAGTTTTTTGGAAGCTTGGCAACCCCTTTCAAACGAAAGTGTTTTTCGCCAGTCTCTGCATGGGGTACTTCAAGAGGAAACAAACCATAGAGATAGAACTTAGAACTACTTCATTTGGTCAAGTTTCAAGGAGCTACCACAAACCGTGTTTGATTTAGAGTTTCAGACACATCTAACTATAAAGCAGAAAACAGAGTGAAATCTAAAAATTCAAACTGTTACTGGAAACGAACGCTTCAAAAAAGAATAAAAATTGGGCAGCCAAGTGGGGTTAGTAAGCTGATCATTACCACCAAGTATCATCAAGATTTGGAGAAAAAATGTTTGCTGAGATTTCAGCAAACTAGTAGTTTTTTGGAAGCTTGGCAACCCCTTTCAAACGAAAGTGTTTTTCGCCAGTCTCTGCATGGGGTACTTCAAGAGGAAACAAACCATAGAGATAGAACTTAAACTACTTCATTTGGTCAAGTTTCAAGGAGCTAGCACAAACCGTGTTTGATTTAGAGTTTCAAACACATCTAACTATATAGCAGAAAACAGAGTGAAACCTAAAAATTCAAACTGTTACTGGAAACGAACGCTTCAACCTAGAAGAATAAAAATTGGGCAGCCAAGTGGGATTAGTAAGCTGATCATTACCAGCAAGTATCATCCAGATTTGGAGAAAAAATGTTTGCTGAGATTTCAGCAAACTAGTAGATTTTTGGAAGCTTGGCAACCCCTTTCAAACGAAAGTGTTTTTCGCCAGTCTCTGCATGGGGTACTTCAAGAGGAAACAAACCATAGAGATAGAACTTAGAACTACTTCATTTGGTCAAGTTTCATGGAGCTAGCACAAACCGTGTTTGATTTAGAATTCCAAACACAGCTATCTATGTAGGAGAATACAGAGTGAAACCTACAAATTCAAACTGTTACTGGAAACGAATGCTTCAACCTAGAAGAATGAAAATTGGGCAGCCAAGTGGGATTAGTGAACTGATCATTACCACCAAGTATCATCCAAATTTGGTAAAAAAATGTTTGCTGAGATTTCAGCAAACTAGTAGTTTTTTGGAAGCTTGGCCACCCGTTTCAAACGAAAGTGTTTTTCGCCAGGCTCTGCATGGGGTACTTCAAGAGGAAACAAACCATAGAGATAGAACTTAGAACTACTTCATTTGGTCAAGTTTCAAGGAGCTAGCACAAACCGGGTTTGATTTAGAATTCCAAACACAGCTATCTATGTAGGAGAAAACAGAGTGAAACCTAAAAATTCAAACTGTTACTGGAAACGAACGCTTCAACCTAGAAGAATAAAAATTGGGCAGCCAAGTGGGATTAGTGAACTGATCATTACCACCAAGTATCATCCAGATTTGGTGAAAAAATGTTTGCTGAGATTTCAGCAAACTAGTAATTTTTTGGAAGCTTGGCAACCCCTTTCAAAGGAAAGTGTTTTTCGCCAGTCTCTGCATGGGGTACTTCAAGAGGAAACAAACCATAGAGATAGAACTTAGAACTACTTCATTTGGTCAAGTTTCAAGGAGCTAGCACAAACCGAGTTTGATTTAGAATTCCAAACACAGCTACCTATGTAGGAGAAAACAGAGTGAAACCTAAAAATTCAAACTGTTACTGGAAACAAACGCTTCAACCTAGAAAAATAAAAATTGGGCAGCCAAGTGGGATTAGTGAACTGATCATTACCACCAAGTATCATCCAGATTTGGTGAAAATATATTCGCTGAGATTTCAGCAAACTAGTAGTTTTTTGGAAGCTTGCAACCCCTTTCAAACGAAAGTGTTTTTCGCCAGTCTCTGCATGGGGTACTTCAAGAGGAAACAAACCATAGAGATAGAACTTATACTACTTCATTTGGTCAAGTTTCAAGGAGCTAGCACAAACCGTGTTTGATTTAGAGTTTCAAACACATCTAACTATATAGCAGAAAACAGAGTGAAACCTAAAAATTCAAACTGTTACTGGAAACGAACGCTTCAACCTAGAAGAATAAAAATTGGGCAGCCAAGTGGGATTAGTAAGCTGATCATTACCAGCAAGTATCATCAAGATTTGGAGAAAAAATGTTTGCTGAGATTTCAGCAAACTAGTAGATTTTTGGAAGCTTGGCAACCCCTTTCAAACGAAAGTGTTTTTCGCCAGTCTCTGCATGGGGTACTTCAAGAGGAAACAAACCATAGAGATAGAACTTAGAACTACTTCATTTGGTCAAGTTTCATGGAGCTAGCACAAACCGTGTTTGATTTAGAATTCCAAACACAGCTATCTATGTAGGAGAAAACAGAGTGAAACCTACAAATACAAACTGTTACTGGAAACGAATGCTTCAACCTAGAAGAATGAAAATTGGGCAGCCAAGTGGGATTAGTGAACTGATCATTACCACCAAGTATCATCCAGATTTGGTGAAAAAATGTTTGCTGAGATTTCAGCAAACTAGTAGATTTTTGGAAGCTTGGCCACCCGTTTCAAACGAAAGTGTTTTTCGCCAGGCTCTGCATGGGGTACTTCAAGAGGAAACAAACCATAGAGATAGAACTTAGAACTACTTCATTTGGTCAAGTTTCAAGGAGCTAGCACAAACCGGGTTTGATTTAGAATTCCAAACACAGCTATCTATGTAGGAGAAAACAGAGTGAAACCTAAAAATTCAAACTGTTACTGGAAATGAACGCTTCAACCTAGAAGAATAAAAATTGGGCAGCCAAGTGGGATTAGTGAACTGATCATTCCCACCAAGTATCATCCAGATTTGGTGAAAAAATATTTGCTGAGATTTCAGCAAACTAGTAGTTTTTTGGAAGCTTGGCAACCCCTTTCAAACGAAAGTGTTTTTCGCCAGTCTCTGCATGGGGTACTTCAAGAGGAAACAAACCATAGAGATAGAACTTAGAACTACTTCATTTGGTCAAGTTTCAAGGAGCTACCACAAACCGTGTTTGATTTAGAGTTTCAGACACATCTAACTATAAAGCAGAAAACAGAGTGAAATCTAAAAATTCAAACTGTTACTGGAAACGAACGCTTCAAAAAAGAATAAAAATTGGGCAGCCAAGTGGGGTTAGTAAGCTGATCATTACCACCAAGTATCATCAAGATTTGGAGAAAAAATGTTTGCTGAGATTTCAGCAAACTAGTAGTTTTTTGGAAGCTTGGCAACCCCTTTCAAACGAAAGTGTTTTTCGCCAGTCTCTGCATGGGGTACTTCAAGAGGAAACAAACCATAGAGATAGAACTTAAACTACTTCATTTGGTCAAGTTTCAAGGAGCTAGCACAAACCGTGTTTGATTTAGAGTTTCAAACACATCTAACTATATAGCAGAAAACAGAGTGAAACCTAAAAATTCAAACTGTTACTGGAAACGAACGCTTCAACCTAGAAGAATAAAAATTGGGCAGCCAAGTGGGATTAGTAAGCTGATCATTACCAGCAAGTATCATCCAGATTTGGAGAAAAAATGTTTGCTGAGATTTCAGCAAACTAGTAGATTTTTGGAAGCTTGGCAACCCCTTTCAAACGAAAGTGTTTTTCGCCAGTCTCTGCATGGGGTACTTCAAGAGGAAACAAACCATAGAGATAGAACTTAGAACTACTTCATTTGGTCAAGTTTCATGGAGCTAGCACAAACCGTGTTTGATTTAGAATTCCAAACACAGCTATCTATGTAGGAGAATACAGAGTGAAACCTACAAATTCAAACTGTTACTGGAAACGAATGCTTCAACCTAGAAGAATGAAAATTGGGCAGCCAAGTGGGATTAGTGAACTGATCATTACCACCAAGTATCATCCAAATTTGGTAAAAAAATGTTTGCTGAGATTTCAGCAAACTAGTAGTTTTTTGGAAGCTTGGCCACCCGTTTCAAACGAAAGTGTTTTTCGCCAGGCTCTGCATGGGGTACTTCAAGAGGAAACAAACCATAGAGATAGAACTTAGAACTACTTCATTTGGTCAAGTTTCAAGGAGCTAGCACAAACCGGGTTTGATTTAGAATTCCAAACACAGCTATCTATGTAGGAGAAAACAGAGTGAAACCTAAAAATTCAAACTGTTACTGGAAACGAACGCTTCAACCTAGAAGAATAAAAATTGGGCAGCCAAGTGGGATTAGTGAACTGATCATTACCACCAAGTATCATCCAGATTTGGTGAAAAAATGTTTGCTGAGATTTCAGCAAACTAGTAATTTTTTGGAAGCTTGGCAACCCCTTTCAAAGGAAAGTGTTTTTCGCCAGTCTCTGCATGGGGTACTTCAAGAGGAAACAAACCATAGAGATAGAACTTAGAACTACTTCATTTGGTCAAGTTTCAAGGAGCTAGCACAAACCGAGTTTGATTTAGAATTCCAAACACAGCTACCTATGTAGGAGAAAACAGAGTGAAACCTAAAAATTCAAACTGTTACTGGAAACAAACGCTTCAACCTAGAAAAATAAAAATTGGGCAGCCAAGTGGGATTAGTGAACTGATCATTACCACCAAGTATCATCCAGATTTGGTGAAAATATATTCGCTGAGATTTCAGCAAACTAGTAGTTTTTTGGAAGCTTGCAACCCCTTTCAAACGAAAGTGTTTTTCGCCAGTCTCTGCATGGGGTACTTCAAGAGGAAACAAACCATAGAGATAGAACTTATACTACTTCATTTGGTCAAGTTTCAAGGAGCTAGCACAAACCGTGTTTGATTTAGAGTTTCAAACACATCTAACTATATAGCAGAAAACAGAGTGAAACCTAAAAATTCAAACTGTTACTGGAAACGAACGCTTCAACCTAGAAGAATAAAAATTGGGCAGCCAAGTGGGATTAGTAAGCTGATCATTACCAGCAAGTATCATCAAGATTTGGAGAAAAAATGTTTGCTGAGATTTCAGCAAACTAGTAGATTTTTGGAAGCTTGGCAACCCCTTTCAAACGAAAGTGTTTTTCGCCAGTCTCTGCATGGGGTACTTCAAGAGGAAACAAACCATAGAGATAGAACTTAGAACTACTTCATTTGGTCAAGTTTCATGGAGCTAGCACAAACCGTGTTTGATTTAGAATTCCAAACACAGCTATCTATGTAGGAGAAAACAGAGTGAAACCTACAAATACAAACTGTTACTGGAAACGAATGCTTCAACCTAGAAGAATGAAAATTGGGCAGCCAAGTGGGATTAGTGAACTGATCATTACCACCAAGTATCATCCAGATTTGGTGAAAAAATGTTTGCTGAGATTTCAGCAAACTAGTAGATTTTTGGAAGCTTGGCCACCCGTTTCAAACGAAAGTGTTTTTCGCCAGGCTCTGCATGGGGTACTTCAAGAGGAAACAAACCATAGAGATAGAACTTAGAACTACTTCATTTGGTCAAGTTTCAAGGAGCTAGCACAAACCGGGTTTGATTTAGAATTCCAAACACAGCTATCTATGTAGGAGAAAACAGATTGAAACCTAAAAATTCAAACTGTTACTGGAAACGAACGCTTCAACCTAGATGAATGAAAATTGGGCAGCCAAGTGGGATTAGTGAACTGATCATTACCACCAAGTATCATCCAGATTTGGTGAAAAAATGTTTGCTGAGATTTCAGCAAACTAGTAATTTTTTGGAAGCTTGGCAACCCCTTTCAAAGGAAAGTGTTTTTCGCCAGACTCCGCATGGGGTACTTCAAGAGGAAACAAACCATAGACATAGAACTTAGAACTACTTCATTTGGTCAAGTTTCAAGGAGCTAGCACAAACCGTGTTTGATTTAGAATTCCAAACACAGCTATCTATGTATTAGAAAACAGAGTGAAACCTAAAAATTCAAATTGTTACTGGAAACGAATGCTTCAACCTAGAAGAATAAAAATTGGGCAGCCAAGTGGGATTAGTGAACTGATCATTCCCACCAAGTATCATCCAGATTTGGTGAAAAAATATTTGCTGAGATTTCAGCCAAGTAGTAGTTTTTTGGAAGCTTGGCAACCCCTTTCAAGCGAAAGTGTTTTTCGCCAGGCTCTGCATGGGGTACTTCAAGAGGAAACAAACCATACAGGTAGAACATAGAACTACTTCATTTGGTCAAGTTTCATGGAGTTAGCACAAACCGTGTTTGATTTAGAGTTTCAAACACATCTAAATATATAGCAGAAAACAGAGTGAAAACTAAAAATTCAAACTGTTACTGGAAACGAACGCTTCAACCTAGAAGAATAAAAATTGGGCAGCCAAGTGGGATTAGTAAACCGATCATTACCACCAAGGATCATCAAGATTTGGTGAATAAATGTTTGCTGAGATTTCAGCAAACTAGTAGATTTTTGAAAGCTTGGCAACCCCTTTCAAACGAAAGTGTTTTTCGCCAGTCTCTGCATGGGGTACTTCAAGTGGAAACAAACCCTACAGATAGAACTTAGAACTACTTCATTTGCTCAAGTTTCATGGAGCTAGCACAAACCGTGTGTGATTTAGAATTCCAAACACAGCTATCTATGTAGGAGAAAACAGAGTGAAACCTACAAATTCAAACTGTTACTGGAAACGAACGCTTCAACCTAGAAGAATGAAAATTGGGCAGCCAAGTGGGATTAGTGAACTGATGATTACCACCAAGTATCATCCAGATTTGGTGAAAAAATGTTTGCTGAGATTTCAGCAAACTAGTAGTTTTTTGGAAGCTTGGCAACCCTTTTCAAACGAAAGTGTTTTTCGCCAGTCTCTGCATGGGGTACTTCAAGAGGAAACAAACCATAGCGATAGAACTTAGAACTACTTCATTTGGTCAAGTTTCAAGGAGCTCGCACAAACCGTGTTTGATTTAGAATTCCAAACACAGCTAGCTATGTAGGAGAAAACAGAGTGAAACCTAAAAATTCAATCTGTTATTGGAAACGAATGCTTCAACCTAGAAGAATGAAAATTGGGCAGCCAAGTGGGATTAGTGAACTGATCATTACCACCAAGTATCATCCAGATTTGGTGAAAAAATGTTTGCTGAGATTTCAGCAAACTAGAAGTTTTTTGGAACCTTGACAACCCCTTTCAAACGAAAGTGTTTTTCGCCAGTCTCTGCATGGGGTACTTCAAGAGGAAACAAACCATAGAGATAGAACTTAGAACTAATTCATTTGGTCAAGTTTCAAGGAGCTAGCACAAACCGTGTTTGATTTAGAATTCCAAACACAGCTCTCTATGTAGAAGAAAACAGAGTGAAACCTAAAAATTCAAACTGTTACTGGAAACGAATGCTTCAACCTAGAAGAATAAAAATTGGGCAGCCAAGTGGGATTAGTGAACTGATCATTACCACCAAGTATCATCCATATTTGGTGAAAAAATGTTTGCTGAGATTTCAGCAAATTAGTAGTTTTTTGGAAGCTTGGCAACCCCTTTCAAATGAAAGTGTTTTTCGCCAGTCTCTGCATGGGGTACTTCAAGAGGAAACAAACCATAGAGACAGAACTTCGAACTACTTCATTTGGTCAAGTTTCAAGGAGCTAGCACAAACCGAGTTTGATTTAGAATTCCAAACACAGCTACCTATGTAGGAGAAAACAGAGTGAAACCTAAAAATTCAAACTGTTACTGGAAACGAACGCTTCAATCTAGAAGAATAAAAATTGGGCAGCCAAGTGGGATTAGTGAACTGATCATTCCCACCAAGTATCATCCAGATTTGGTGAAAAAATATTTGCTGAGATTTCAGCAAACTAGTTGTTTTTTGGAAGCTTGGCAACCACTTTCAAACGAAAGTGTTTTTCGCCAGTCTCTGCATGGGGTACTTCAAGAGGAAACAAACCATAGAGATAGAACTTAGAACTACTTCATTTGGTCAAGTTTCAAGGAACTAGCACAAACCGTGTTTGATTTAGAGTTTCAAACACATCTAACTATATAGCAGAAAACAGAGTGAAACCTAAAAATTCAAACTGTTACTGGAAACGAACGCTTCAACCTAGAAGAATAAAAATTGGGCAGCGAAGTGGGAATAGTAAACTGATCATTACCACCAAGTATCATCAAGATTTGGTGAATCAATGTTTGCTGAGATTTCAGCAAACTAGTAGATTTTTGAAAGCTTGGCAAACCCTTTCAAACGAAAGTGTTTTTCGCCAGTCTCTGCATGGGGTACTTCAAGAGGAAACAAACCCTACAGATAGAATTTAGAACTACTTCATTTGCTCAAGTTTCATGGAGCTAGCACAAACCGTGTTTGATTTAGAATTCCAAACACAGCTATCTATGTAGGAGAAAACAGAGTGAAACCTACAAATTCAAACTGTTACTGGAAACGAACGCTTCAACCTAGAAGAATGAAAATTGGGCAGCCAAGTGGAATTAGTGAACTGATCATTACCACAAAGTATCATCCAGATTTGGTGAAAAAATGTTTGCTGAGATTTCAGCAAACTAGTAGATTTTTGGAAGCTTGGCAACCCCTTTCAAACGAAAGTGTTTTTCGCCAGTCTCTGCATGGGGTACTTCAAGAGGGAACAAACCATAGAGATAGAACTTAGAACTACTTTATTTGGTCAAGTTTCAAGGAGCTAGCACAAACCGTGTTTGATTTAGAATTCCAAACACAGCTATCTATGTAGGAGAAAACAGAGTGAAACCTAAAAATTCAAACTGTTACTGGAAACGAACGCTTCAACCTAGAAGAATAAAAATTGGGCAGCCAAGTGGGATTAGTGAACTGATCATTACCACCAAGTATCATCAAGTTTTGGTGAAAAAATGTTTGCTGAGATTTCAGCAAACTAGTAGTTTTTGGAAGCTTGTCCACCCCTTTCAAACGAAAGTGTTTTTCGCCAGTCTCTGCATGGGGTACTTCAAGAGGAAACAAACCATACAGATAGAACTTAGATCTACTTCATTTGGTCAAGTTTCATGGAGTTAGCACAAACCGTGTTTGATTTAGAGTTTCAAACACATCTAACTATATAGCAGAAAACAGAGTGAAACCTAAAAATTCAAACTGTTACTGGAAACGAACGCTTCAACCTAGAAGAATAAAAATTGTGCAGCCAAGTGAGATTAGTGAACTGATCATTACCACCAAGTATCATCAAGATTTGGTGAAAAAATGTTTGCTGAGATTTCAGCAAACTAGTAGTTTTTTGGAAGCTTGGCAATCCCTTTCAAACGAAAGTGTGTTTCGCCAGTCTCTGCATGGGGTACTTCAAGAGGAAACAAACCATAGAGATAGAACTTAGAACTACTTCATTTGGTCAAGTTTCAAGGTGCTAGCACAAACCGTGTTTGATTTAGAATTCCAAACACAGCTATCTATGTAGTAGAAAACAGAGTGAAACCTAAAAATTCAAACTGTTACTGGAAACGAATGCTTCAACCTAAAAGAATAAAAATTGGGCAGCCAAGTGGGATTAGTGAACTGATCATTACCACCAAGTATCATCAAGATTTGGTGAAAAAATGTTTGCTGAGATTTCAGCAAACTAGTAGTTTTTGGAAGCTTGGCAACTTCTTTCAAACGAAAGTGTTTTTCGCCAGTCTCTGCATGGGGTACTTCAAGAGGAAACAAGCCATAGAGAGAGAACTTAGAACTACTTCATTTGGTCAAGTTTCATGGAGTTAGCACAAACCGTGTTTGATTTAGAGTTTCAAACACATCTAACTATATAGCAGAAAACAGAGTGAAACCTAAAAATTCAAACTGTTACTGGAAACGAATGCTTCAACCTAGAAGAATAAAAATTGGTCAGCCAAGTGGGATTAGTGAACTGATCATTACCACCAAGTATCATCAAGATTTGGTGAAAAAATGTTTGCTGAGATTTCAGCAAACTAGTAGTTTTTGGAAGCTTGTCAACCCCTTTCAAACGAAAGTGTTTTTCGCCAGTCTCTGCATGGGGTACTTCAAGAGGAAACAAACCATACAGATAGAACTTAGATCTACTTCATTAGGTCAAGTTTCATGGAGTTAGCACAAACCGTGTTTGATTTAGAGTTTCAAACACATCTAACTATATAGCAGAAAACAGAGTGAAACCTAAAAATTCAAACTGTTACTGGAAACGAACGCTTCAACCTAGAAGAATAAAAATTGGGCAGCCAAGTGAGATTAGTGAACTGATCATTACCACCAAGTATCATCAAGTTTTGGTGAAAAAATGTTTGCTGAGATTTCAGCAAACTAGTAGTTTTTTGGAAGCTTGGCAATCCCTTTCAAATGAAAGTGTGTTTCGCCAGTCTCTGCATGGGGTACTTCAAGAGGAAACAAACCATAGAGAAAGAACTTAGAACTACTTCATTTTGTCAAGTTTCAAGGAGCTAGCACAAACCGTGTTTGATTTAGAATTCCAAACACAGCTATCTATGTAGGAGAAAACAGAGTGAAACCTAAAAATTCAAACTGTTACTGGAAACGAATGCTTCAACCTAGAAGAATAAAAATTGGGCAGCCAAGTGGGATTAGTGAACTGATCATTACCACCAAGTATCATCAAGATTTGGTGAAAAAATGTGTGCTGAGATTTCAGCAAACTAGTAGATTTTGGAAGCTTGGCCACCCCTTTCAAACGAAAGTGTTTTTCGCCAGTCTCTTCATGGGGTACTTCAAGAGGAAACAAACCATACAGATAGAACTTAGAACTACTTCATTTGGTCAAGTTTCATGGAGTTAGCACAAACCGTGTTTGATTTAGAGTTTCAAACACATCGAACTATATAGCAGAAAACAGAGTGAAACCTAAAAATTCAAACTGTTACTGGAAACGAACGCTTCAACCTAGAAGATTAAAAATTGGGCAGCCAAGTGGGATTAGTGAACTGATCATTACCACCAAGTATCAATAAGATTTGGTGAAAAAATGTTTGCTGAGATTTCAGCAAACTAGTAGTTTTTTGGAAGTTTGGCAATCCCTATCAAATGAAAGTGTGTTTCGCCAGTCTCTGCATGGGGTACTTCAAGAGGAAACAAACCATAGAGATAGAACTTAGAACTACTTCATTTGGTCAAGTTTAAAGGAGCTAGCACAAACCGTGTTTGATTTAGAATTCCAAACACAGCTATCTATGTAGGAGAAAACAGAGTGAAACCTAAAAATTCAATCTGTTACTGGAAACGAATGCTTCAACCTAGAAGAATGAAAATTGGGCAGCCAAGTGGGATTAGTGAACTGATCATTACCACCAAGTATCATCAAGATTTGGTGAAAAAATGTTTGCTGAGATTTCAGCAAACTAGTAGTTTTTTGGAAGCTTGGCAACCCCTTTAAAACGAAAGTGTTTTTCGCCAGTCTCTGCATGGGGTACTTCAAGAGAAAACAAGCCATAGAGAGAGAACTTAGAACTACTTCATTTGGTCAAGTTTCAAGGAGCTAGCACAAACCGTGTTCGATTTAGAATTCCAAACACAGCTATCTATGTAGGAGAAAACAGAGTGAAACCTAGAAATTCAAACTGTTACTGGAAACGAATGCTTCACCCTAGAAGAATAAAAATTGGGCAGCCAAGTGGGATTAGTAAACTGATCATTACCACCAAGTATCATCAAGATTTGGTGAAAAAATGTTTGCTGAGATTTCAGCAATCTAGTAGTTTTTGGAAGCTTGGCAACCCCTTTCAAACGAAAGTGTTTTTCGCCAGTCTCTGCATGGGGTACTTCAAGAGGAAACAAACCATACAGATAGAACTTAGAACTACTTCATTTGGCAAGTTTCAAGGAGCTAGCACAAACCGTGTTTGATTTAGAATTCCAAACACATCTATCTATATAGCAGAAAACAGAGTGAAACCTAAAAATTCAATCTGTTACTGGAAACGAACGCTTCAACCTAGAAGAATAAAAATTGGGCATCCAAGTGGGATTAGTGAACTGATCATTACCACGAAGTATCATCAAGATTTGGTGAAAAAATGTTTGCTGAGATTTCAGCAAACTAGTAGTTTTTTGGAAGCTTGGCAACCCCTTTCAAACGAAAGTGTTTTTCGCCAGTCTCTGCATGGGGTACTTCAAGAGGAAACAAACCATAGCGATAGAACTTAGAACTACTTCATTTGGTCAAGTTTCAAGGAGCTCGCACAAACCGTGTTTGATTTAGAGTTTCAAACACATCTAACTATATAGCAGAAAACAGAGTGAAACCTAAAAATTCAAACTGTTACTGGAAACGAACGCTTCAACCTAGAAGAATAAAAATTGGGCAGCGAAGTGGGAATAGTAAACTGATCATTACCACCAAGTATCATCAAGATTTGGTGAATCAATGTTTGCTGAGATTTCAGCAAACTAGTAGATTTTTGAAAGCTTGGCAAACCCTTTCAAACGAAAGTGTTTTTCGCCAGTCTCTGCATGGGGTACTTCAAGAGGAAACAAACCCTACAGATAGAATTTAGAACTACTTCATTTGCTCAAGTTTCATGGAGCTAGCACAAACCGTGTTTGATTTAGAATTCCAAACACAGCTATCTATGTAGGAGAAAACAGAGTGAAACCTACAAATTCAAACTGTTACTGGAAACGAACGCTTCAACCTAGAAGAATGAAAATTGGGCAGCCAAGTGGAATTAGTGAACTGATCATTACCACAAAGTATCATCCAGATTTGGTGAAAAAATGTTTGCTGAGATTTCAGCAAACTAGTAGATTTTTGGAAGCTTGGCAACCCCTTTCAAACGAAAGTGTTTTTCGCCAGTCTCTGCATGGGGTACTTCAAGAGGGAACAAACCATAGAGATAGAACTTAGAACTACTTTATTTGGTCAAGTTTCAAGGAGCTAGCACAAACCGTGTTTGATTTAGAATTCCAAACACAGCTATCTATGTAGGAGAAAACAGAGTGAAACCTAAAAATTCAAACTGTTACTGGAAACGAACGCTTCAACCTAGAAGAATAAAAATTGGGCAGCCAAGTGGGATTAGTGAACTGATCATTACCACCAAGTATCATCAAGATTTGGTGAAAAAATGTTTGCTGAGATTTCAGCAAACTAGTAGTTTTTGGAAGCTTGTCCACCCCTTTCAAACGAAAGTGTTTTTCGCCAGTCTCTGCATGGGGTACTTCAAGAGGAAACAAACCATACAGATAGAACTTAGATCTACTTCATTTGGTCAAGTTTCATGGAGTTAGCACAAACCGTGTTTGATTTAGAGTTTCAAACACATCTAACTATATAGCAGAAAACAGAGTGAAACCTAAAAATTCAAACTGTTACTGGAAACGAACGCTTCAACCTAGAAGAATAAAAATTGGGCAGCCAAGTGAGATTAGTGAACTGATCATTACCACCAAGTATCATCAAGATTTGGTGAAAAAATGTTTGCTGAGATTTCAGCAAACTAGTAGTTTTTTGGAAGCTTGGCAATCCCTATCAAATGAAAGTGTGTTTCGCCAGTCTCTGCATGGGGTACTTCAAGAGGAAACAAACCATAGAGATAGAACTTAGAACTACTTCATTTGGTCAAGTTTAAAGGAGCTAGCACAAACCGTGTTTGATTTAGAATTCCAAACACAGCTATCTATGTAGGAGAAAACAGAGTGAAACCTAAAAATTCAATCTGTTACTGGAAACGAATGCTTCAACCTAGAAGAATGAAAATTGGGCAGCCAAGTGGGATTAGTGAACTGATCATTACCACCAAGTATCATCAAGATATGGTGAAAAAATGTTTGCTGAGATTTCAGCAAACTAGTAGTTTTTTGGAAGCTTGGCAACCCCTTTAAAACGAAAGTGTTTTTCGCCAGTCTCTGCATGGGGTACTTCAAGAGAAAACAAGCCATAGAGAGAGAACTTAGAACTACTTCATTTGGTCAAGTTTCAAGGAGCTAGCACAAACCGTGTTCGATTTAGAATTCCAAACACAGCTATCTATGTAGGAGAAAACAGAGTGAAACCTAGAAATTCAAACTGTTACTGGAAACGAATGCTTCACCCTAGAAGAATAAAAATTGGGCAGCCAAGTGGGATTAGTAAACTGATCATTACCACCAAGTATCATCAAGATTTGGTGAAAAAATGTTTGCTGAGATTTCAGCAATCTAGTAGTTTTTGGAAGCTTGGCAACCCCTTTCAAACGAAAGTGTTTTTCGCCAGTCTCTGCATGGGGTACTTCAAGAGGAAACAAACCATACAGATAGAACTTAGAACTACTTCATTTGGCAAGTTTCAAGGAGCTAGCACAAACCGTGTTTGATTTAGAATTCCAAACACATCTATCTATATAGCAGAAAACAGAGTGAAACCTAAAAATTCAATCTGTTACTGGAAACGAACGCTTCAACCTAGAAGAATAAAAATTGGGCATCCAAGTGGGATTAGTGAACTGATCATTACCACGAAGTATCATCAAGATTTGGTGAAAAAATGTTTGCTGAGATTTCAGCAAACTAGTAGTTTTTTGGAAGCTTGGCAACCCCTTTCAAACGAAAGTGTTTTTCGCCAGTCTCTGCATGGGGTACTTCAAGAGGAAACAAACCATAGCGATAGAACTTAGAACTACTTCATTTGGTCAAGTTTCAAGGAGCTCGCACAAACCGTGTTTGATTTAGAATTCCAAACACAGCTAGCTATGTAGGAGAAAACAGAGTGAAACCTAAAAATTCAATCTGTTATTGGAAACGAATGCTTCAACCTAGAAGAATCAAAATTGGGCAGCCAAGTGGGATTAGTGAACTGATCATTACCACCAAGTATCATCCAGATTTGGTGAAAAAATGTTTGCTGAGATTTCAGCAAACTAGAAGTTTTTTGGAACCTTGACAACCCCTTTCAAACGAAAGTGTTTTTCGCCAGTCTCTGCATGGGGTACTTCAAGAGGAAACAAACCATAGAGATAGAACTTAGAACTAATTCATTTGGTCAAGTTTCAAAGAGCTAGCACAAACCGTGTTTGATTTAGAATTCCAAACACAGCTCTCTATGTAGAAGAAAACAGAGTGAAACCTAAAAATTCAAACTGTTACTGGAAACGAATGCGTCAACCTAGAAGAATAAAAATTGGGCAACCAAGTGGGATTAGTGAACTGATCATTACCACCAAGTATCATCCATATTTGGTGAAAAAATGTTTGCTGAGATTTCAGCAAATTAGTAGTTTTTTGGAAGCTTGGCAACCCCTTTCAAATGAAAGTGTTTTTCGCCAGTCTCTGCATGGGGTACTTCAAGAGGAAACAAACCATAGAGACAGAACTTCGAACTACTTCATTTGGTCAAGTTTCAAGGAGCTAGCACAAACCGAGTTTGATTTAGAATTCCAAACACAGCTACCTATGTAGGAGAAAACAGAGTGAAACCTAAAAATTCAAACTGTTACTGGAAACGAACGCTTCAACCTAGAAGAATAAAAATTGGGCAGCCAAGTGGGATTAGTGAACTGATCATTCCCACCAAGTATCATCCAGATTTGGTGAAAAAATATTTGCTGAGATTTCAGCAAACTAGTAGTTTCTTGGAAGCTTGGCAACCACTTTCAAACGAAAGTGTTTTTCGCCAGTCTCTGCATGGGGTACTTCAAGAGGAAACAAACCATAGAGATAGAACTTAGAACTACTTCATTTGGTCAAGTTTCAAGGAACTAGCACAAACCGTGTTTGATTTAGAGTTTCAAACACATCTAATTATATAGCAGAAAACAGAGTGAAACCTAAAAATTCAAACTGTTACTGGAAAGGAACGCTTCAACCTAGAAGAATAAAAATTGGGCAGCGAAGTGGGAATAGTAAACTGATCATTACCACCAAGTATCATCAAGATTTGGTGAATCAATGTTTGCTGAGATTTCAGCAAACTAGTAGATTTTTGAAAGCTTGGCAAACCCTTTCAAACGAAAGTGTTTTTCGCCAGTCTCTGCATGGGGTACTTCAAGAGGAAACAAACCCTACAGATAGAATTTAGAACTACTTCATTTGCGCAAGTTTCATGGAGCTAGCACAAACCGTGTTTGATTTAGAATTCCAAACACAGCTATCTATGTAGGAGAAAACAGAGTGAAACCTACAAATTCAAACTGTTACTGGAAACGAACGCTTCAACCTAGAAGAATGAAATTGGGCAGCCAAGTGGAATTAGTGAACTGATCATTACCACAAAGTATCATCCAGATTTGGTGAAAAAATGTTTGCTGAGATTTCAGCAAACTAGTAGATTTTTGGAAGCTTGGCAACCCCTTTCAAACGAAAGTGTTTTTCGCCAGTCTCTGCATGGGGTACTTCAAGAGGGAACAAACCATAGAGATAGAACTTAGAACTACTTTATTTGGTCAAGTTTCAAGGAGCTAGCACAAACCGTGTTTGATTTAGAATTCCAAACACAGCTATCTATGTAGGAGAAAACAGAGTGAAACCTAAAAATTCAAACTGTTACTGGAAACGAACGCTTCAACCTAGAAGAATAAAAATTGGGCAGCCAAGTGGGATTAGTGAACTGATCATTACCACCAAGTATCATCAAGATTTGGTGAAAAAATGTTTGCTGAGATTTCAGCAAACTAGTAGTTTTTGGAAGCTTGTCCACCCCTTTCAAACGAAAGTGTTTTTCGCCAGTCTCTGCATGGGGTACTTCAAGAGGAAACAAACCATACAGATAGAACTTAGATCTACTTCATTTGGTCAAGTTTCATGGAGTTAGCACAAACCGTGTTTGATTTAGAGTTTCAAACACATCTAACTATATAGCAGAAAACAGAGTGAAACCTAAAAATTCAAACTGTTACTGGAAACGAACGCTTCAACCTAGAAGAATAAAAATTGTGCAGCCAAGTGAGATTAGTGAACTGATCATTACCACCAAGTATCATCAAGATTTGGTGAAAAAATGTTTGCTGAGATTTCAGCAAACTAGTAGTTTTTTGGAAGCTTGGCAATCCCTTTCAAACGAAAGTGTGTTTCGCCAGTCTCTGCATGGGGTACTTCAAGAGGAAACAAACCATAGAGATAGAACTTAGAACTACTTCATTTGGTCAAGTTTCAAGGAGCTAGCGCAAACCGTGTTTGATTTAGAATTCCAAACACAGCTATCTATGTAGTAGAAAACAGAGTGAAACCTAAAAATTCAAACTGTTACTGGAAACGAATGCTTCAACCTAAAAGAATAAAAATTGGGCAGCCAAGTGGGATTAGTGAACTGATCATTACCACCAAGTATCATCAAGATTTGGTGAAAAAATGTTTGCTGAGATTTCAGCAAACTAGTAGTTTTTGGAAGCTTGGCAACTTCTTTCAAACGAAAGTGTTTTTCGCCAGTCTCTGCATGGGGTACTTCAAGAGGAAACAAACCATACAGATAGAACTTAGAACTACTTCATTTGGTCAAGTTTCATGGAGTTAGCACAAACCGTGTTTGATTTAGAGTTTCAAACACATCTAACTATATAGCAGAAAACAGAGTGAAACCTAAAAATTCAAACTGTTACTGGAAACGAATGCTTCAACCTAGAAGAATAAAAATTGGTCAGCCAAGTGGGATTAGTGAACTGATCATTACCACCAAGTATCATCAAGATTTGGTGAAAAAATGTTTGCTGAGATTTCAGCAAACTAGTAGTTTTGGAAGCTTGTCAACCCATTTCAAACGAAAGTGTTTTTCGCCAGTCTCTGCATGGGGTACTTCAAGAGGAAACAAACCATACAGATAGAACTTAGATCTACTTCATTAGGTCAAGTTTCATGGAGTTAGCACAAACCGTGTTTGATTTAGAGTTTCAAACACATCTAACTATATAGCAGAAAACAGAGTGAAACCTAAAAATTCAAACTGTTACTGGAAACGAACGCTTCAACCTAGAAGAATAAAAATTGGGCAGCCAAGTGAGATTAGTGAACTGATCATTACCACCAAGTATCATCAAGTTTTGGTGAAAAAATGTTTGCTGAGATTTCAGCAAACTAGTAGTTTTTTGGAAGCTTGGCAATCCCTTTCAAATGAAAGTGTGTTTCGCCAGTCTCTGCATGGGGTACTTCAAGAGGAAACAAACCATAGAGAAAGAACTTAGAACTACTTCATTTTGTCAAGTTTCAAGGAGCTAGCACAAACCGTGTTTAATTTAGAATTCCAAACAAAGCTATCTATGTAGGAGAAAACAGAGTGAAACCTAAAAATTCAAACTGTTACTGGAAACGAATGCTTCAACCTAGAAGAATAAAAATTGGGCAGCCAAGTGGGATTAGTGAACTGATCATTACCACCAAGTATCATCAAGATTTGGTGAAAAAATGTGTGCTGAGATTTCAGCAAACTAGTAGATTTTGGAAGCTTGGCCACCCCTTTCAAACGAAAGTGTTTTTCGCCAGTCTCTTCATGGGGTACTTCAAGAGGAAACAAACCATACAGATAGAACTTAGAACTACTTCATTTGGTCAAGTTTCATGGAGTTAGCACAAACCGTGTTTGATTTAGAGTTTCAAACACATCGAACTATATAGCAGAAAACAGAGTGAAACCTAAAAATTCAAACTGTTACTGGAAACGAACGCTTCAACCTAGAAGATTAAAAATTGGGCAGCCAAGTGGGATTAGTGAACTGATCATTACCACCAAGTATCAATAAGATTTGGTGAAAAAATGTTTGCTGAGATTTCAGCAAACTAGTAGTTTTTTGGAAGCTTGGCAATCCCTATCAAATGAAAGTGTGTTTCGCCAGTCTCTGCATGGGGTACTTCAAGAGGAAACAAACCATAGAGATAGAACTTAGAACTACTTCATTTGGTCAAGTTTAAAGGAGCTAGCACAAACCGTGTTTGATTTAGAATTCCAAACACAGCTATCTATGTAGGAGAAAACAGAGTGAAACCTAAAAATTCAATCTGTTACTGGAAACGAATGCTTCAACCTAGAAGAATGAAAATTGGGCAGCCAAGTGGGATTAGTGAACTGATCATTACCACCAAGTATCATCAAGATTTGGTGAAAAAATGTTTGCTGAGATTTCAGCAAACTAGTAATTTTTTGGAAGCTTGGCAACCCCTTTAAAACGAAAGTGTTTTTCGCCAGTCTCTGCATGGGGTACTTCAAGAGAAAACAAGCCATAGAGAGAGAACTTAGAACTACTTCATTTGGTCAAGTTTCAAGGAGCTAGCACAAACCGTGTTTGATTTAGAATTCCAAACACAGCTATCTATGTAGGAGAAAACAGAGTGAAACCTAGAAATTCAAACTGTTACTGGAAACGAATGCTTCACCCTAGAAGAATAAAAATTGGGCAGCCAAGTGGGATTAGTAAACTGATCATTACCACCAAGTATCATCAAGATTTGGTGAAAAAATGTTTGCTGAGATTTCAGCAATCTAGTAGTTTTTGGAAGCTTGGCAACCCCTTTCAAACGAAAGTGTTTTTCGCCAGTCTCTGCATGGGGTACTTCAAGAGGAAACAAACCATAGAGATAGAACTTAGAACTACTTCATTTGGTCAAGTTTCAAGGAGCTAGCACAAACCGTGTTTGATTTAGAATTCCAAACACAGCTATCTATGTAGGAGAAAATAGAGTGAAACCTAAAAATTCAAACTGTTACTGGAAACGAATGCTTCAACCTAGAAGAATAAAAATTGGGCAGCCAAGTGGGATTCGTGTACTGATCATTACCACCACGTATCATCAAGATTTGGTGAAAAAATATTTGCTGAGATTTCAGCAAACTAGTAGTTTTTTGGAAGCTTGGCAACCCCTTTCAAACGAAAGTGTTTTTCGCCAGTCTCTGCATGGGGTACTTCAAGAGAAAACAAACCATAGAGATAGAACTTAGAACTACTTCATTTGGTCAAGTTTCAAGGAGCTAGCACAAACCGTGTTTGATTTCGAATTCCAAACACAGCTATCTATGTAGGAGAAAACAGAGTGAAACCTAAAAATTAAAACTGTTACAGGAAACGAATGCTTCACCCTAGAAGAATAAAAATTGGGCAGCCAAGTGGGATTAGTGAACTGATCATTACCACCAAGTATCATCAAGATTTGGTGAAAAAATGTTTGCTGAGATTTCAGCAAACTAGTAGTTTTTGGAAGCTTGGCCACCCCTTTCAAACGAAAGTGTTTTTCGCCAGTCTCTGCATGGGGTACTTCAAGAGGAAACAAACCATACAGATAGAACTTAGAACTACTTCATTTGGTTAAGTTTCATGGAGTTAGCACAAACCGTGTTTGATTTAGAGTTTCAAACACATCTAACTATATAGCAGAAAACAGAGTGAAACCTAAAAATTCAAACTGTTACTGGAAACGAACGCTTCAACCTAGAAGATTAAAAATTGGGCAGCCAAGTGGGATTAGTGAACTGATCATTACCACCAAGTATCATCAAGATTTGGTGAAAAAATGTTTGCTGAGATTTCAGCAAACTAGTAGTTTTTGGAAGCTTGGCAACCCCTTTCAAACGAAAGTGTTTTTCGCCAGTCTCTGCATGGGGTACTTCAAGAGGAAACAAACCATAGAGATAGAACTTAGAAATACTTCATTTGGTCAAGTTTCAAGGAGCTAGCACAAACCGTGTTTGATTTAGAATTCCAAACACAGCTATCTATAAGAGAAAACAGAGTGAAACCTAAAAATTCAAACTGTTACTGGAAACGAATGCTTCAACCTAGAAGAATAAAAATTGGGCAGCCAAGTGGGATTAGTGAACTGATCATTACCACCAAGTATCATCAAGATTTGGTGAAAAAATGTTTGCTGAGATTTCAGCAAACTAGTAGTTTTTGGGAGCTTGTCAACCCCTTTCAAACGAAAGTGTTTTTCGCCAGTCTCTGCATGGGGTACTTCAAGAGGAAACAAACCATACAGATAGAACTTAGATCTACTTCATTTGGTCAAGTTTCATAGAGTTAGCACAAACCGTGTTTGATTTAGTGTTTCAAACACATCTAACTATATAGCAGAAAACAGAGTGAAACCTAAAAATTCAAACTGTTACTGGAAACGAACGCTTCAACCTAGAAGAATAAAAAATGGGCAGCCAAGTGAGATTAGTGAACTCATCATTACCACCAAGTATCATCAAGATTTGGTGAAAAAATGTTTGCTGAGATTTCAGCAAACTAGTAGTTTTTTGGAAGCTTGGCAATCCCTTTAAAACGAAAGTGTGTTTCGCCAGTCTCTGCATGGGGTACTTCAAAGGAAACAAACCATAGAGATAGAACTTAGAACTACTTCATTTGGTCAAGTTTCAAGGAGCTAGCACAAACCGTGTTTGATTTAGAATTCCAAACACAGATATCTATGTAGGAGAAAACAGAGTGAAACCTAAAAATTCAAACTGTTACTGGAAACGAATGCTTCAACCTAAAAGAATAAAAATTGGGCAGCCAAGTGGGATTAGTAAACTGATCATTACCACCAAGTATCATCAAGATTTGGTGAAAAAATGTTTGCTGAGATTTCAGCAAACTAGTAGATTTTGGAAGCTTGGCCACCCCTTTCAAACGAAAGTGTTTTTCGCCAGTCTCTTCATGGGGTACTTCAAGATAAAACAAACCATACAGATAGAACTTAGAACTACTTCATTTGGTCAAGTTTCATGGAGTTAGCACAAACCGTGTTTGATTTAGAGTTTCAAACACATCGAACTATATAGCAGAAAACAGAGTGAAACCTAAAAATTCAAACTGTTACTGGAAACGAATGCTTCAACCTAGAAGAATAAAAATTGGGCAGCCAACTGGGATTAGTGAACTGATCATTACCACCAAGAATCATCAAGTTTTGGTGAAAAAATGTTTGCTGAGATTTCAGCAAACTAGTAGTTTTTTGGAAGCTTGGCAACCCCTTTCAAATGAAAGTGTGTTTCGCCAGTCTCTGCATGGGGTAATTCAAGAGGAAACAAACCATAGAGATAGAACTTAGAACTAATTCATTTGGTCAAGTTTCAAGGAGCTAGCACAAACCGTGTTTGATTTAGAATTCCAAACACAGCTCTCTATGTAGAAGAAAACAGAGTGAAACCTAAAAATTCAAACTGTTACTGGAAACGAATGTGTCAACCTAGAAGAATAAAAATTGGGCAGCCAAGTGGGATTAGTGAACTGATCATTACCACCAAGTATCATCCATATTTGGTGAAAAAATGTTTGCTGAGATTTCAGCAAATTAGTAGTTTTTTGGAAGCTTGGCAACCCCTTTCAAATGAAAGTGTTTTTCGCCAGTCTCTGCATGGGGTACTTCAAGAGGAAACAAACCATAGAGACAGAACTTCGAACTACTTCATTTGGTCAAGTTTCAAGGAGCTAGCACAAACCGAGTTTGATTTAGAATTCCAAACACAGCTACCTATGTAGGAGAAAACAGAGTGAAACCTAAAAATTCAAACTGTTACTGGAAACGAACGCTTCAACCTAGAAGAATAAAAATTGGGCAGCCAAGTGGGATTAGTGAACTGATCATTCCCACCAAGTATCATCCAGATTTGGTGAAAAAATATTTGCTGAGATTTCAGCAAACTAGTAGTTTTTTGGAAGCTTGGCAACCACTTTCAAACGAAAGTGTTTTTCGCCAGTCTCTGCATGGGGTACTTCAAGAGGAAACAAACCATAGAGATAGAACTTAGAACTACTTCATTTGGTCAAGTTTCAAGGAACTAGCACAAACCGTGTTTGATTTAGAGTTTCAAACACATCTAACTATATAGCAGAAAACAGAGTGAAACCTAAAAATTCAAACTGTTACTGGAAACGAACGCTTCAACCTAGAAAAATAAAAATTGGGCAGCGAAGTGGGAATAGTAAACTGATCATTACCACCAAGTATCATCAAGATTTGGTGAATCAATGTTTGCTGAGATTTCAGCAAACTAGTAGATTTTTGAAAGCTTGGCAAACCCTTTCAAACGAAAGTGTTTTTCGCCAGTCTCTGCATGGGGTACTTCAAGAGGAAACAAACCCTACAGATAGAATTTAGAACTACTTCATTTGCTCAAGTTTCATGGAGCTAGCACAAACCGTGTTTGATTTAGAATTCCAAACACAGCTATCTATGTAGAAGAAAACAGAGTGAAACCTACAAATTCAAACTGTTACTGGAAACGAACGCTTCAACCTAGAAGAATGAAAATTGGGCAGCCAAGTGGAATTAGTGAACTGATCATTACCACAAAGTATCATCCAGATTTGGTGAAAAAATGTTTGCTGAGATTTCAGCAAACTAGTAGATTTTTGGAAGCTTGGCAACCCCTTTCAAACGAAAGTGTTTTTCGCCAGTCTCTGCATGGGGTACTTCAAGAGGGAACAAACCATAGAGATAGAACTTAGAACTACTTTATTTGGTCAAGTTTCAAGGAGCTAGCACAAACCGTGTTTGATTTAGAATTCCAAACACCGCTATCTATGTAGGAGAAAACAGAGTGAAACCTAAAAATTCAAACTGTTACTGGAAACGAACGCTTCAACCTAGAAGAATAAAAATTGGGCAGCCAAGTGGGATTAGTGAACTGATCATTACCACCAAGTATCATCAAGATTTGGTGAAAAAATGTTTGCTGAGATTTCAGCAAACTAGTAGTTTTTGGAAGCTTGTCCACCCCTTTCAAACGAAAGTGTTTTTCGCCAGTCTCTGCATGGGGTACTTCAAGAGGAAACAAACCATACAGATAGAACTTAGATCTACTTCATTTGGTCAAGTTTCATGGAGTTAGCACAAACCGTGTTTGATTTAGAGTTTCAAACACATCTAACTATATAGCAGAAAACAGAGTGAAACCTAAAAATTCAAACTGTTACTGGAAACGAACGCTTCAACCTAGAAGAATAAAAATTGTGCAGCCAAGTGAGATTAGTGAACTGATCATTACCACCAAGTATCATCAAGATTTGGTGAAAAAATGTTTGCTGAGATTTCAGCAAACTAGTAGTTTTTTGGAAGCTTGGCAATCCTTTTCAAACGAAAGTGTGTTTCGCCAGTCTCTGCATGGGGTACTTCAAGAGGAAACAAACCATAGAGATAGAACTTAGAACTACTTCATTTGGTCAAGTTTCAAGGAGCTAGCACAAACCGTGTTTGATTTAGAATTCCAAACACAGCTATCTATGTAGTAGAAAACAGAGTGAAACCTAAAAATTCAAACTGTTACTGGAAACGAATGCTTCAACCTAAAAGAATAAAAATTGGGCAGCCAAGTGGGATTAGTGAACTGATCATTACCACCAAGTATCATCAAGATTTGGTGAAAAAATGTTTGCTGAGATTTCAGCAAACTAGTAGTTTTTGGAAGCTTGGCAACTTCTTTCAAACGAAAGTGTTTTTCGCCAGTCTCTGCATGGGGTACTTCAAGAGGAAACAAACCATACAGATAGAACTTAGAACTACTTCATTTGGTCAAGTTTCATGGAGTTAGCACAAACCGTGTTTGATTTAGAGTTTCAAACACATCTAACTATATAGCAGAAAACAGAGTGAAACCTAAAAATTCAAACTGTTACTGGAAACGAATGCTTCAACCTAGAAGAATAAAAATTGGTCAGCCAAGTGGGATTAGTGAACTGATCATTACCACCAAGTATCATCAAGATTTGGTGAAAAAATGTTTGCTGAGATTTCAGCAAACTAGTAGTTTTTGGAAGCTTGTCAACCCCTTTCAAACGAAAGTGTTTTTCGCCAGTCTCTGCATGGGGTACTTCAAGAGGAAACAAACCATACAGATAGAACTTAGATCTACTTCATTAGGTCAAGTTTCATGGAGTTAGCACAAACCGTGTTTGATTTAGAGTTTCAAACACATCTAACTATATAGCAGAAAACAGAGTGAAACCTAAAAATTCAAACTGTTACTGGAAACGAACGCTTCAACCTAGAAGAATAAAAATTGGGCAGCCAAGTGAGATTAGTGAACTGATCATTACCACCAAGTATCATCAAGTTTTGGTGAAAAAATGTTTGCTGAGATTTCAGCAAACTAGTAGTTTTTTGGAAGCTTGGCAATCCCTTTCAAATGAAAGTGTGTTTCGCCAGTCTCTGCATGGGGTACTTCAAGAGGAAACAAACCATAGAGAAAGAACTTAGAACTACTTCATTTTGTCAAGTTTCAAGGAGCTAGCACAAACCGTGTTTGATTTAGAATTCCAAACACAGCTATCTATGTAGGAGAAAACAGAGTGAAACCTAAAAATTCAAACTGTTACTGGAAACGAATGCTTCAACCTAGAAGAATAAAAATTGGGCAGCCAAGTGGGATTAGTGAACTGATCATTACCACCAAGTATCATCAAGATTTGGTGAAAAAATGTGTGCTGAGATTTCAGCAAACTAGTAGATTTTGGAAGCTTGGCCACCCCTTTCAAACGAAAGTGTTTTTCGCCAGTCTCTTCATGGGGTACTTCAAGAGGAAACAAACCATACAGATAGAACTTAGAACTACTTCATTTGGTCAAGTTTCATGGAGTTAGCACAAACCGTGTTTGATTTAGAGTTTCAAACACATCGAACTATATAGCAGAAAACAGAGTGAAACCTAAAAATTCAAACTGTTACTGGAAACGAACGCTTCAACCTAGAAGATTAAAAATTGGGCAGCCAAGTGGGATTAGTGAACTGATCATTACCACCAAGTATCAATAAGATTTGGTGAAAAAATGTTTGCTGAGATTTCAGCAAACTAGTAGTTTTTTGGAAGCTTGGCAATCCCTATCAAATGAAAGTGTGTTTCGCCAGTCTCTTCATGGGGTACTTCAAGAGGAAACAAACCATAGAGATAGAACTTAGAACTACTTCATTTGGTCAAGTTTAAAGGAGCTAGCACAAACCGTGTTTGATTTAGAATTTCAAACACAGCTATCTATGTAGGAGAAAACAGAGTGAAACCTAAAAATTCAATCTGTTACTGGAAACGAATGCTTCAACCTAGAAGAATGAAAATTGGGCAGCCAAGTGGGATTAGTGAACTGATCATTACCACCAAGTATCATCAAGATTTGGTGAAAAAATGTTTGCTGAGATTTCAGCAAACTAGTAGTTTTTTGGAAGCTTGGCAACCCCTTTAAAACGAAAGTGTTTTTCGCCAGTCTCTGCATGGGGTACTTCAAGAGAAAACAAGCCATAGAGAGAGAACTTAGAACTACTTCATTTGGTCAAGTTTCAAGGAGCTAGCACAAACCGTGTTTGATTTAGAATTCCAAACACAGCTATCTATGTAGGAGAAAACAGAGTGAAACCTAGAAATTCAAACTGTTACTGGAAACGAATGCTTCACCCTAGAAGAATAAAAATTGGGCAGCCAAGTGGGATTAGTAAACTGATCATTACCACCAAGTATCATCAAGATTTGGTGAAAAAATGTTTGCTGAGATTTCAGCAATCTAGTAGTTTTTGGAAGCTTGGCAACTCCTTTCAAACGAAAGTGTTTTTCGCCAGTCTCTGCATGGGGTACTTCAAGAGGAAACAAACCATACAGATAGAACTTAGAACTACTTCATTTGGTCAAGTTTCAAGGAGCTAGCACAAACCGTGTTTGATTTAGAATTCCAAACACAGCTATCTATGTAGGAGAAAATAGAGTGAAACCTAAAAATTCAAACTGTTACTGGAAACGAATGCTTCAACCTAGAAGAATAAAAATTGGGCAGCCAAGTGGGATTCGTCTACTGATCATTACCACCACGTATCATCAAGATTTGGTGAAAAAATATTTGCTGAGATTTCAGCAAACTAGTAGTTTTTTGGAAGCTTGGCAACCCCTTTCAAACGAAAGTGTTTTTCGCCAGTCTCTGCATGGGGTACTTCAAGAGAAAACAAACCATAGAGAGAGAACTTAGAACTACTTCATTGGGTCAAGTTTCAAGGAGCTAGCACAAACCGTGTTTGATTTAGAATTCCAAACACAGCTATCTATGTAGGAGAAAACAGAGTGAAACCTAAAAATTAAAACTGTTACAGGAAACGAATGCTTCACCCAAGAAGAATAAAAATTGGGCAGCCAAGTGGGATTAGTGAACTGATCATTACCACCAAGTATCATCAAGATTTGGTGAAAAAATGTTTGCTGAGATTTCAGCAAACTAGTAGTTTTTGGAAGCTTGGCCACCCCTTTCAAACGAAAGTGTTTTTCGCCAGTCTCTGCATGGGGTACTTCAAGAGGAAACAAACCATACAGATAGAACTTAGAACTACTTCATTTGGTTAAGTTTCATGGAGTTAGCACAAACCGTGTTTGATTTAGAGTTTCAAACACATCTAACTATATAGCAGAAAACAGAGTGAAACCTAAAAATTCAAACTGTTACTGGAATTGAACGCTTCAACCTAGAAGATTAAAAATTGGGCAGCCAAGTGGGATTAGTGAACTGATCATTACCACCAAGTATCATCAAGATTTGGTGAAAAAATGTTTGCTGAGATTTCAGCAAACTAGTAGTTTTTGGAAGCTTGGCAACCCCTTTCAAACGAAAGTGTTTTTCGCCAGTCTCTGCATGGGGTACTTCAAGAGGAAACAAACCATAGAGATAGAACTTAGAAATACTTCATTTGGTCAAGTTTCAAGGAGCTAGCACAAACCGTGTTTGATTTAGAATTCCAAACACAGCTATCTATAAGAGAAAACAGAGTGAAACCTAAAAATTCAAACTGTTACTGGAAACGAATGCTTCAACCTAGAAGAATAAAAATTGGGCAGCCAAGTGGGATTAGTGAACTGATCATTACCACCAAGTATCATCAAGATTTGGTGAAAAAATGTTTGCTGAGATTTCAGCAAACTAGTAGTTTTTGGAAGCTTGTCAACCCCTTTCAAACGAAAGTGTTTTTCGCCAGTCTCTGCATGGGGTACTTCAAGAGGAAACAAACCATACAGATAGAACTTAGATCTACTTCATTTGGTCAAGTTTCATAGAGTTAGCACAAACCGTGTTTGATTTAGTGTTTCAAACACATCTAACTATATAGCAGAAAACAGAGTGAAACCTAAAAATTCAAACTGTTACTGGAAACGAACGCTTCAACCTAGAAGAATAAAAAATGGGCAGCCAAGTGAGATTAGTGAACTCATCATTACCACCAAGTATCATCAAGATTTGGTGAAAAAATGTTTGCTGAGATTTCAGCAAACTAGTAGTTTTTTGGAAGCTTGGCAATCCCTTTAAAACGAAAGTGTGTTTCGCCAGTCTCTGCATGGGGTACTTCAAAGGAAACAAACCATAGAGATAGAACTTAGAACTACTTCATTTGGTCAAGTTTCAAGGAGCTAGCACAAACCGTGTTTGATTTAGAATTCCAAACACAGATATCTATGTAGGAGAAAACAGAGTGAAACCTAAAAATTCAAACTGTTACTGGAAACGAATGCTTCAACCTAAAAGAATAAAAATTGGGCAGCCAAGTGGGATTAGTAAACTGATCATTACCACCAAGTATCATCAAGATTTGGTGAAAAAATGTTTGCTGAGATTTCAGCAAACTAGTAGATTTTGGAAGCTTGGCCACCCCTTTCAAACGAAAGTGTTTTTCGCCAGTCTCTTCATGGGGTACTTCAAGAGGAAACAAACCATACAGATAGAACTTAGAACTACTTCATTTGGTCAAGTTTCATGGAGTTAGCACAAACCGTTTTTGATTTAGAGTTTCAAACACATCGAACTATATAGCAGAAAACAGAGTGAAACCTAAAAATTCAAAGTGTTACTGGAAACGAATGCTTCAACCTAGAAGAATAAAAATTGGGCAGCCAACTGGGATTAGTGAACTGATCATTACCACCAAGTATCATCAAGATTTGGTGAAAAAATGTTTGCTGAGATTTCAGCAAACTAGTAGTTTTTGGAAGCTTGTCCACCCCTTTCAAACGAAAGTGTTTTTCGCCAGTCTCTGCATGGGGTACTTCAAGAGGAAACAAACCATACAGATAGAACTTAGATCTACTTCATTTGGTCAAGTTTCATGGAGTTAGCACAAACCGTGTTTGATTTAGAGTTTCAAACACATCTAACTATATAGCAGAAAACAGAGTGAAACCTAAAAATTCAAACTGTTACTGGAAACGAACGCTTCAACCTAGAAGAATAAAAATTGTGCAGCCAAGTGAGATTAGTGAACTGATCATTACCACCAAGTATCATCAAGATTTGGTGAAAAAATGTTTGCTGAGATTTCAGCAAACTAGTAGTTTTTTGGAAGCTTGGCAATCCCTTTCAAACGAAAGTGTGTTTCGCCAGTCTCTGCATGGGGTACTTCAAGAGGAAACAAACCATAGAGATAGAACTTAGAACTACTTCATTTGGTCAAGTTTCAAGGAGCTAGCACAAACCGTGTTTGATTTAGAATTCCAAACACAGCTATCTATGTAGTAGAAAACAGAGTGAAACCTAAAAATTCAAACTGTTACTGGAAACGAATGCTTCAACCTAAAAGAATAAAAATTGGGCAGCCAAGTGGGATTAGTGAACTGATCATTACCACCAAGTATCATCAAGATTTGGTGAAAAAATGTTTGCTGAGATTTCAGCAAACTAGTAGTTTTTGGAAGCTTGGCAACTTCTTTCAAACGAAAGTGTTTTTCGCCAGTCTCTGCATGGGGTACTTCAAGAGGAAACAAACCATACAGATAGAACTTAGAACTACTTCATTTGGTCAAGATTCATGGAGTTAGCACAAACCGTGTTTGATTTAGAGTTTCAAACACATCTAACTATATAGCAGAAAACAGAGTGAAACCTAAAAATTCAAACTGTTACTGGAAACGAATGCTTCAACCTAGAAGAATAAAAATTGGTCAGCCAAGTGGGATTAGTGAACTGATCATTACCACCAAGTATCATCAAGATTTGGTGAAAAAATGTTTGCTGAGATTTCAGCAAACTAGTAGTTTTTGGAAGCTTGTCAACCCCTTTCAAACGAAAGTGTTTTTCGCCAGTCTCTGCATGGGGTACTTCAAGAGGAAACAAACCATACAGATAGAACTTAGATCTACTTCATTAGGTCAAGTTTCATGGAGTTAGCACAAACCGTGTTTGATTTAGAGTTTCAAACACATCTAACTATATAGCAGAAAACAGAGTGAAACCTAAAAATTCAAACTGTTACTGGAAACGAACGCTTCAACCTAGAAGAATAAAAATTGGGCAGCCAAGTGAGATTAGTGAACTGATCATTACCACCAAGTATCATCAAGTTTTGGTGAAAAAATGTTTGCTGAGATTTCAGCAAACTAGTAGTTTTTTGGAAGCTTGGCAATCCCTTTCAAATGAAAGTGTGTTTCGCCAGTCTCTGCATGGGGTACTTCAAGAGGAAACAAACCATAGAGATAGAACTTAGAACTACTTCATTTGGTCAAGTTTCAAGGAGCTAGCACACACCGTGTTTGATTTAGAATTCCAAACACAGCTATCTATGTAGGAGAAAACAGAGTGAAACCTAAAAATTCAATCTGTTACTGGAAACGAATGCTTCAACCTAGAAGAATGAAAATTGGGCAGCCAAGTGGGATTAGTGAACTGATCATTACCACCAAGTATCATCAAGATTTGGTGAAAAAATGTTTGCTGAGATTTCAGCAAACTAGTAGTTTTTTGGAAGCTTGGCAACCCCTTTAAAACGAAAGTGTTTTTCGCCAGTCTCTGCATGGGTACTTCAAGAGAAAACAAGCCATAGAGAGAGAACTTAGAACTACTTCATTTGGTCAAGTTTCAAGGAGCTAGCACAAACCGTGTTTGATTTAGAATTCCAAACACAGCTATCTATGTAGGAGAAAACAGAGTGAAACCTAGAAATTCAAACTGTTACTGGAAACGAATGCTTCACCCTAGAAGAATAAAAATTGGGCAGCCAAGTGGGATTAGTAAACTGATCATTACCACCAAGTATCATCAAGATTTGGTGAAAAAATGTTTGCTGAGATTTCAGCAATCTAGTAGTTTTTGGAAGCTTGGCAACCCCTTTCAAACGAAAGTGTTTTTCGCCAGTCTCTGCATGGGGTACTTAAAGAGGAAACAAACCATACAGATAGAACTTAGAACTACTTCATTTGGTCAAGTTTCAAGGAGCTAGCACAAACCGTGTTTGATTTAGAATTCCAAACACATCTATCTATATAGCAGAAAACAGAGTGAAACCTAAAAATTCAATCTGTTAGTGGAAACGAACGCTTCAACCTAGAAGAATAAAAATTGGGCATCCAAGTGGGATTAGTGAACTGATCATTACCACGAAGTATCATCAAGATTTGGTGAAAAAATGTTTGCTGAGATTTCAGCAAACTAGTAGTTTTTTGGAAGCTTGTCAACCCCTTTCAAACGAAAGTGTTTTTCGCCAGTCTCTGCATGGGGTACTTCAAGAGGAAACAAACCATAGAGATAGAACTTAGAACTACTTCATTTGGTCAAGTTTCAAGGAGCTAGCACAAACCGTGTTTGATTTAGAATTCCAAACACAGCTATCTATGTAGGAGAAAATAGAGTGAAACCTAAAAATTCAAACTGTTACTGGAAACGAATGCTTCAACCTAGAAGAATAAAAACTGGGCAGCCAAGTGGGATTCGTGTACTGATCATTACCACCACGTATCATCAAGATTTGGTGAAAAAATATTTGCTGAGATTTCAGCAAACTAGTAGTTTTTTGGAAGCTTAGCAACCCCTTTCAAACGAAAGTGTTTTTCGCCAGTCTCTGCATGGGGTACTTCAAGAGAAAACAAACCATAGAGATAGAACTTAGAACTACTTCATTTGGTCAAGTTTCAAGGAGCTAGCACAAACCGTGTTTGATTTAGAATTCCAAACACAGCTATCTATGTAGGAGAAAACAGAGTGAAACCTAAAAATTAAAACTGTTACAGGAAACGAATGCTTCACCCTAGAAGAATAAAAATTGGGCAGCCAAGTGGGATTAGTGAACTGATCATTACCACCAAGTATCATCAAGATTTGGTGAAAAAATGTTTGCTGAGATTTCAGCAAACTAGTAGTTTTTGGAAGCTTGGCCACCCCTTTCAAACGAAAGTGTTTTTCGCCAGTCTCTGCATGGGGTACTTCAAGAGGAAACAAACCATACAGATAGAACTTAGAACTACTTCATTTGGTAAAGTTTCATGGAGTTAGCACAAACCGTGTTTGATTTAGAGTTTCAAACACATCTAACTATATAGCAGAAAACAGAGTGAAACCTAAAAATTCAAACTGTTACTGGAAACGAACGCTTCAACCTAGAAGATTAAAAATTGGGCAGCCAAGTGGGATTAGTGAACTGATCATTACCACCAAGTATCATCAAGATTTGGTGAAAAAATGTTTGCTGAGATTTCAGCAAACTAGTAGTTTTTGGAACCTTGGCAACCCCTTTCAAACGAAAGTGTTTTTCGCCAGTCTCTGCATGGGGTACTTCAAGAGGAAACAAACCATAGAGATAGAACTTAGAAATACTTCATTTGGTCAAGTTTCAAGGAGCTAGCACAAACCGTGTTTGATTTAGAATTCCAAACACAGCTATCTATAAGAGAAAACAGAGTGAAACCTAAAAATTCAAACTGTTACTGGAAACGAATGCTTCAACCTAGAAGAATAAAAATTGGGCAGCCAAGTGGGATTAGTGAACTGATCATTACCACCAAGTATCATCAAGATTTGGTGAAAAAATGTTTGCTGAGATTTCAGCAAACTAGTAGTTTTTGGAAGCTTGTCAACCCCTTTCAAACGAAAGTGTTTTTCGCCAGTCTCTGCATGGGGTACTTCAAGAGGAAACAAACCATACAGATAGAACTTAGATCTACTTCATTTGGTCAAGATTCATAGAGTTAGCACAAACCGTGTTTGATTTAGTGTTTCAAACACATCTAACTATATAGCAGAAAACAGAGTGAAACCTAAAAATTCAAACTGTTACTGGAAACGAACGCTTCAACCTAGAAGAATAAAAAATGGGCAGCCAAGTGAGATTAGTGAACTCATCATTACCACCAAGTATCATCAAGATTTGGTGAAAAAATGTTTGCTGAGATTTCAGCAAACTAGTAGTTTTTTGGAAGCTTGGCAATCCCTTTAAAACGAAAGTGTGTTTCGCCAGTCTCTGCATGGGGTACTTCAAAGGAAACAAACCATAGAGATAGAACTTAGAACTACTTCATTTGGTCAAGTTTCAAGGAGCTAGCACAAACCGTGTTTGATTTAGAATTCCAAACACAGATATCTATGTAGTAGAAAACAGAGTGAAACCTAAAAATTCAAACTGTTACTGGAAACGAATGCTTCAACCTAAAAGAATAAAAATTGGGCAGCCAAGTGGGATTAGTGAACTGATCATTACCACCAAGTATCATCAAGATTTGGTGAAAAAATGTTTGCTGAGATTTCAGCAAACTAGTAGTTTTTGGAAGCTTGGCAACTTCTTTCAAACGAAAGTGTTTTTCGCCAGTCTCTGCATGGGGTACTTCAAGAGGAAACAAACCATACAGATAGAACTTAGAACTACTTCATTTGGTCAAGTTTCATGGAGTTAGCACAAACCGTGTTTGATTTAGAGTTTCAAACACATCTAACTATATAGCAGAAAACAGAGTGAAACCTAAAAATTCAAACTGTTACTGGAAACGAATGCTTCAACCTAGAAGAATAAAAATTGGTCAGCCAAGTGGGATTAGTGAACTGATCATTACCACCAAGTATCATCAAGATTTGGTGAAAAAATGTTTGCTGAGATTTCAGCAAACTAGTAGTTTTTGGAAGCTTGTCAACCCCTTTCAAACGAAAGTGTTTTTCGCCAGTCTCTGCATGGGGTACTTCAAGAGGAAACAAACCATACAGATAGAACTTAGATCTACTTCATTAGGTCAAGTTTCATGGAGTTAGCACAAACCGTGTTTGATTTAGAGTTTCAAACACATCTAACTATATAGCAGAAAACAGAGTGAAACCTAAAAATTCAAACTGTTACTGGAAACGAACGCTTCAACCTAGAAGAATAAAAATTGGGCAGCCAAGTGAGATTAGTGAACTGATCATTACCACCAAGTATCATCAAGTTTTGGTGAAAAAATGTTTGCTGAGATTTCAGCAAACTAGTAGTTTTTTGGAAGCTTGGCAATCCCTTTCAAATGAAAGTGTGTTTCGCCAGTCTCTGCATGGGGTACTTCAAGAGGAAACAAACCATAGAGAAAGAACTTAGAACTACTTCATTTTGTCAAGTTTCAAGGAGCTAGCACAAACCGTGTTTGATTTAGAATTCCAAACACAGCTATCTATGTAGGAGAAAACAGAGTGAAACCTAAAAATTCAAACTGTTACTGGAAACGAATGCTTCAACCTAGAAGAATAAAAATTGGGCAGCCAAGTGGGATTAGTGAACTGATCATTACCACCAAGTATCATCAAGATTTGGTGAAAAAATGTGTGCTGAGATTTCAGCAAACTAGTAGATTTTGGAAGCTTGGCCACCCCTTTCAAACGAAAGTGTTTTTCGCCAGTCTCTTCATGGGGTACTTCAAGAGGAAACAAACCATACAGATAGAACTTAGAACTACTTCATTTGGTCAAGTTTCATGGAGTTAGCACAAACCGTGTTTGATTTAGAGTTTCAAACACATCGAACTATATAGCAGAAAACAGAGTGAAACCTAAAAATTCAAACTGTTACTGGCAACGAACGCTTCAACCTAGAAGATTAAAAATTGGGCAGCCAAGTGGGATTAGTGAACTGATCATTACCACCAAGTATCAATAAGATTTGGTGAAAAAATGTTTGCTGAGATTTCAGCAAACTAGTAGTTTTTTGGAAGCTTGGCAATCCCTATCAAATGAAAGTGTGTTTCGCCAGTCTCTGCATGGGGTACTTCAAGAGGAAACAAACCATAGAGATAGAACTTAGAACTACTTCATTTGGTCAAGTTTAAAGGAGCTAGCACAAACCGTGTTTGATTTAGAATTCCAAACACAGCTATCTATGTAGGAGAAAACAGAGTGAAACCTAAAAATTCAATCTGTTACTGGAAACGAATGCTTCAACCTAGAAGAATGAAAATTGGGCAGCCAAGTGGGATTAGTGAACTGATCATTACCACCAAGTATCATCAAGATTTGGTGAAAAAATGTTTGCTGAGATTTCAGCAAACTAGTAGTTTTTTGGAAGCTTGGCAACCCCTTTAAAACGAAAGTGTTTTTCGCCAGTCTCTGCATGGGGTACTTCAAGAGAAAACAAGCCATAGAGAGAGAACTTAGAACTACTTCATTTGGTCAAGTTTCAAGGAGCTAGCACAAACCGTGTTTGATTTAGAATTCCAAACACAGCTATCTATGTAGGAGAAAACAGAGTGAAACCTAGAAATTCAAACTGTTACTGGAAACGAATGCTTCACCCTAGAAGAATAAAAATTGGGCAGCCAAGTGGGATTAGTAAACTGATCATTACCACCAAGTATCATCAAGATTTGGTGAAAAAATGTTTGCTGAGATTTCAGCAATCTAGTAGTTTTTGGAAGCTTGGCAACCCCTTTCAAACGAAAGTGTTTTTTGCCAGTCTCTGTATGGGGTACTTCAAGAGGAAACAAACCATACAGATAGAACTTAGAACTACTTCATTTGGTCAAGTTTCAAGGAGCTAGCACAAACCGTGTTTGATTTAGAATTCCAAACACATCTATCTATATAGCAGAAAACAGAGTGAAACCTAAAAATTCAATCTGTTACTGGAAACGAACGCTTCAACCTAGAAGAATAAAAATTGGGCATCCAAGTGGGATTAGTGAACTGATCATTACCACGAAGTATCATCAAGATTTGGTGAAAAAAGGTTTGCTGAGATTTCAGCAAACTAGTAGTTTTTTGGAAGCTTGTCAACCCCTTTCAAACGAAAGTGTTTTTCGCCAGTCTCTGCATGGGGTACTTCAAGAGGAAACAAACCATAGAGATAGAACTTAGAACTACTTCATTTGGTCAAGTTTCAAGGAGCTAGCACAAACCGTGTTTGATTTAGAATTCCAAACACAGCTATCTATGTAGGAGAAAATAGAGTGAAACCTAAAAATTCAAACTGTTACTGGAAACGAATGCTTCAACCTAGAAGAATAAAAATTGGGCAGCCAAGTGGGATTCGTGTACTGATCATTACCACCACGTATCATCAAGATTTGGTGAAAAAATATTTGCTGAGATTTCAGCAAACTAGTAGTTTTTTGGAAGCTTGGCAACCCCTTTCAAACGAAAGTGTTTTTCGCCAGTCTCTGCATGGGGTACTTCAAGAGAAAACAAACCATAGAGATAGAACTTAGAACTACTTCATTTGGTCAAGTTTCAAGGAGCTAGCACAAACCGTGTTTGATTTAGAATTCCAAACACAGCTATCTATGTAGGAGAAAACAGAGTGAAACCTAAAAATTAAAACTGTTACAGGAAACGAATGCTTCACCCTAGAAGAATAAAAATTGGGCAGCCAAGTGGGATTAGTGAACTGATCATTACCACCAAGTATCATCCAGATTTGGTGAAAAAATGTTTGCTGAGATTTCAGCAAACTAGTAGATTTTTGGAAGCTTGGCCACCCGTTTCAAACGAAAGTGTTTTTCGCCAGGCTCTGCATGGGGTACTTCAAGAGGAAACAAACCATAGAGATAGAACTTAGAACTACTTCATTTGGTCAAGTTTCAAGGAGCTAGCACAAACCGTGTTTGATTTAGAATTCCAAACACAGCTATCTATGTAGGAGAAAACAGAGTGAAACCTAAAAATTCAAACTGTTACTGGAAACGAACGCTTCAACCTAGAAGAATAAAAATTGGGCAGCCAAGTGGGATTAGTGAACTGATAATTACCACCAAGTATCATCCAGATTTGGTGAAAAAATGTTTGCTGAGATTTCAGCAAACTAGTAATTTTTTGGAAGCTTGGCAACCCCTTTCAAAGGAAAGTGTTTTTCGCCAGTCTCTGCATGGGGTACTTCAAGAGGAAACAAACCATAGAGATAGAACTTAGAACTACTTCATTTGGTCAAGTTTCAAGGAGCTAGCACAAACCGAGTTTGATTTAGAATTCCAAACACAGCTACCTATGTAGGAGAAAACAGAGTGAAACCTAAAAATTCAAACTGTTACTGGAAACGAACGCTTCAACCTAGAAGAATAAAAATTGGGCAGCCAAGTGGGATTAGTGAACTGATCATTACCACCAAGTATCATCCAGATTTGGTGAAAATATATTCGCTGAGATTTCAGCAAACTAGTAGTTTTTTGGAAGCTTGGCAACCCCTTTCAAACGAAAGTGTTTTTCGCCAGTCTCTGCATGGGGTACTTCAAGAGGAAACAAATCATAGAGATAGAATTAAACTACTTCATTTGGTCAAGTTTCAAGGAGCTAGCACAAACCGTGTTTGATTTAGAGTTTCAAACACATCTAACTATATAGCAGAAAACAGAGTGAAACCTAAAAATTCAAACTGTTACTGGAAACGAACGCTTCAACCTAGAAGAATAAAAATTGGGCAGCCAAGTGGGATTAGTAAGCTGATCATTACCAGCAAGTATCATCAAGATTTGGAGAAAAAATGTTTGCTGAGATTTCAGCAAACTAGTAGATTTTTGGAAGCTTGGCAACCCCTTTCAAACGAAAGTGTTTTTCGCCAGTCTCTGCATGGGGTACTTCAAGAGGAAACAAACCATAGGGATAGAACTTAGAACTACTTCATTTGGTCAAGTTTCATGGAGCTAGCACAAACCGTGTTTGATTTAGAATTCCAAACACAGCTATCTATGTAGGAGAAAACAGAGTGAAACCTACAAATTCAAACTGTTACTGGAAACGAATGCTTCAACCTAGAAGAATGAAAATTGGGCAGCCAAGTGGGATTAGTGAACTGATCATTACCACCAAGTATCATCCAGATTTGGTGAAAAAATGTTTGCTGAGATTTCAGCAAACTAGTAGATTTTTGGAAGCTTGGCCACCCGTTTCAAACGAAAGTGTTTTTCGCCAGGCTCTGCATGGGGTACTTCAAGAGGAAACAAACCATAGAGATAGAACTTAGAACTACTTCATTTGGTCAAGTTTCAAGGAGCTCGCACAAACCGGGTTTGATTTAGAATTCCAAACACAGCTATCTATGTAGGAGAAAACAGAGTGAAACCTAAAAATTCAAACTGTTACTGGAAACGAACGCTTCAACCTAGAAGAATAAAAATTGGGCAGCCAAGTGGGATTAGTGAACTGATCATTACCACCAACTATCATCAAGATTTTTTGAAATAATGTTTGCTGAGATTTCAGCAAACTAGTAGTTTTTGGAAGCTTGGCAACCCCTTTCAAACGAAAGTGTTTTTCGCCAGGCTCTGCATGGGGTACTTCAAGAGGAAACAAACCATACAGATAGAACTTAGAACTACTTCATTTGGTCAAGTTTCATGGAGTTAGCACAAACCGTGTTTGATTTAGAGTTTCAAACACATCTAACTATATAGCAGAAAACAGAGTGAAACCTAAAAATTCAAACTGTTACTGGAAACGAACGCTTCAACCTAGAAGAATAAAAATTGGGCAGCGAAGTGGGAATAGTAAACTGATCATTACCACCAAGTATCATCAAGATTTGGTGAATCAATGTTTGCTGAGATTTCAGCAAACTAGTAGATTTTTGAAAGCTTGGCAACCCCTTTCAAACGAAAGTGTTTTTCGCCAGTCTCTGCATGGGGTACTTCAAGAGGAAACAAACCCTACAGATAGAATTTAGAACTACTTCATTTGCTCAAGTTTCATGGAGCTAGCACAAACCGTGTTTGATTTAGAATTCGAAACACAGCTATCTATGTAGGAGAAAACAGAGTGAAACCTACAAATTCAAACTGTTACTGGAAACGAACGCTTCAACCTAGAAGAATGAAAATTGGGCAGCCAAGTGGAATTAGTGAACTGATCATTACCACCAAGTATCATCCAGATTTGGTGAAAAAAAGTTTGCTGAGATTTCAGCAAACTAGTAGATTTTTGGAAGCTTGGCAACCCCTTTCAAACGAAAGTGTTTTTCGCCAGTCTCTGCATGGGGTACTTCAAGAGGGAACAAACCATAGTGATAGAACTTAGAACTACTTCATTTGGTCAAGTTTCATGGAGCTAGCACAAACCGTGTTTGATTTAGAATTCCAAACACACCTATCTATGTAGGAGAAAACAGAGTGAAACCTAAAAATTCAAACTGTTACTGGAAACGAACGCTTCAACCTAGAAGAATAAAAATTGGGCAGCCAAGTGGGATTAGTGAACTGATCATTCCCACCAAGTATCATCCAGATTTGGTGAAAAAATATTTGCTGAGATTTCAGCAAACTAGTAGATTTTTGGAAGCTTGGCAACCACTTTCAAACGAAAGTGTATTTCTCCAGTCTCTGCATGGGGTACTTCAAGAGGAAACAAACCATAGAGATAGAACTTAGAACTACTTCATTTGGTCAAGTTTCAAGGAGCTAGCACAAACCGTGTTTGATTTAGAGTTTCAAACACGTCTAACTATATAGCAGAAAACAGAGTGAAACCTAAAAATTCAAACAGTTACTGGAAACGAACGCTTCAACCTAGAAGAATAAAAATTGGGCAGCCAAGTGGGATTAGTGAACTGATCATTACCACCAAGTATCATCCAGATTTGGTGAAAAAATGTTTGCTGAGATTTCAGCAAACTAGTAGTTTTTTGGAAGCTTGGCAACCCCTTTCAAACGAAAGTGCTTTTCGCCAGTCTCTGCATGGGGTACTTCAAGAAAAAACAAACCATAGAGATAGAACTTAGAACTACTTCATTTGGTCAAGTTTCAAGGAGCTAGCACAAACCGTGTTTGATTTAGAGTTTCAAACACATCTAACTATATAGCAGAAAACAGAGTGAAACCTAAAAATTCAAACTGTTACTGGAAACGAATGCTTCAACCTAGAAGAATAAAAATTGGGCAGCCAAGTGGGATTAGTAAGCTGATCATTACCACCAAGTATCATCAAGATTTGGAGGAAAAATGTTTGCTGAGATTTCAGCAAACTAGTAGATTTTTGGAAGCTTGGCAACCCCTTTCAAACGAAAGTGTTTTTCGCCAGTCTCTGCATGGGGTACTTCAAGAGGAAACAAACCATAGAGATAGAACTTAGAACTACTTCATTTGGTCAAGTTTCATGGAGCTAGCACAAACCGTGTTTGATTTAGAATTCCAAACACAGCTATCTATGTAGGAGAAAACAGAGTGAAACCTAAAAATTCAAACTGTTACTGGAAACGAACGCTTCAACCTAGAAGAATGAAAATTGGGCAGCCAAGTGGGATTAGTGAACTGATCATTATCACCAAGTATCATCTAAATTTGGTAAAAAAAATGTTTGCTGAGATTTCAGCAAACTACTAGTTTTTTGGAAGCTTTGCAACCCGTTTCAATCGAAAGTGTTTTTCGCCAGTCTCCGCATGGGGTACTTCAAGAGGAAACAAACCATAGAGATAGAACTTAGAACTACTTCATTTGGTCAAGTTTCAAGGAGCTAGCACAAACCGTGTTTGATTTAGAATTCCAAACACAGCTATCTATGTATTAGAAAACAGAGTGAAACCTAAAAATTCAAATTGTTACTGGAAACGAATGCTTCAACCTAGAAGAATAAAAACTGGGCAGCCAAGTGGGATTAGTGAACTGATCATTACCACCAAGTATCATCAAGATTTGGTGAAAAAATGTTTGCTGAGATTTCAGCAAACTAGTAGTTTTTGGAAGCTTGGCAACCCCTTTCAAACGAAAGTGTTTTTCGCCAGGCTCTGCATGGGGTACTTCAAGAGGAAACAAACCATACAGGTAGAACATAGAACTACTTCATTTGGTCAAGTTTCATGGAGTTAGCACAAACCGTGTTTGATTTAGAGTTTCAAACACATCTAACTATATAGCAGAAAACAGAGTGAAAACTAAAAATTCAAACTGTTACTGGAAACGAACGCTTCAACCTAGAAGAATAAAAATTGGGCAGCCAAGTGGGATTATTGAACTGATGATTACCACCAAGTATCATCCAGATTTGGTGAAAAAATGTTTGTTGAGATTTCAGCAAACTAGTAGTTTTTTGGAAGCTTGGCAACCCCTTTCAAACGAAAGTGTTTTTCGCCAGTCTCTGCATGGGGTACTTCAAGAGGAAACAAACCATAGAGATAGAACTTAGAACTACTTCATTTGGTCAAGTTTCAAGGAGCTCGCACAAACCGTGTTTGATTTAGAATTCCAAACACAGCTAGCTATGTAGGAGAAAACAGAGTGAAACCTAAAAATTCAATCTGTTATTGGAAACGAATGCTTCAACCTAGAAGAATGAAAATTGGGCAGCCAAGTGGGATTAGTGAACTGATCATTACCACCAAGTATCATCCAGATTTGGTGAAAAAATGTTTGCTGAGATTTCAGCAAACTAGAAGTTTTTTGGAACCTTGGCAACCCCTTTCAAACGAAAGTGTTTTTCGACAGTCTCTGCATGGGGTACTTCAAGAGGAAACAAACCATAGAGATAGAACTTAGAACTAATTCATTTGGTCAAGTTTCAAGGAGCTAGCACAAACCGTGTTTGATTTAGAATTCCAAACACAGCTCTCTATGTAGAAGAAAACAGAGTGAAACCTAAAAATTCAAACTGTTACTGGAAACGAATGCGTCAACCTAGAAGAATAAAAATTGGGCAGCCAAGTGGGATTAGTGAACTGATCATTACCACCAAGTATCATCCATATTTGGTGAAAAAATGTTTGCTGAGATTTCAGCAAATTAGTAGTTTTTTGGAAGCTTGGCAACCCCTTTCAAATGAAAGTGTTTTTCGCCAGTCTCTGCATGGGGTACTTCAAGAGGAAACAAACCATAGAGACAGAACTTCGAACTACTTCATTTGGTCAAGTTTCAAGGAGCTAGCACAAACCGAGTTTGATTTAGAATTCCAAACACAGCTACCTATGTAGGAGAAAACAGAGTGAAACCTAAAAATTCAAACTGTTACTGGAAACGAACGCTTCAACCTAGAAGAATAAAAATTGGGCAGCCAAGTGGGATTAGTGAACTGATCATTCCCACCAAGTATCATCCAGATTTGGTTTAAAAATATTTGCTGAGATTTCAGCAAACTAGTAGTTTTTTGGAAGCTTGGCAACCACTTTCAAACGAAAGTGTTTTTCGCCAGTCTCTGCATGGGGTACTTCAAGAGGAAACAAACCATAGAGATAGAACTTAGAACTACTTCATTTGGTCAAGTTTCAAGGAACTAGCACAAACCGTGTTTGATTTAGAGTTTCAAACACATCTAACTATATAGCAGAAAACAGAGTGAAACCTAAAAATTCAAACAGTTACTGGAAACGAACGCTTCAACCTAGAAGAATAAAATTTAGGCAGCCAAGTGGGATTAGTGAACTGATCATTACCACCAAGTATCAACCAGATTTGGTGAAAAAATGTTTGCTGAGATTTCAGCAAACTAGTAGATTTTTGGAAGCTTGGCAAACCCTTTCAAACGAAAGTGTTTTTCGCCAGTCTCAGCATGGGGTACTTCAAGAGGAAACAAACCATAGAGATAGAACTTAGAACTACTTTATATGGTCAAGTTTCAAGGAGCTAGCACAAACCGTGTTTGATTTAGAATTCCAAACACAGCTATCTATGTAGGAGAAAACAGAGTGAAACCTAAAAATTCAAACTGTTACTGGAAACGAACGCTTCAACCTAGAAGAATAAAAATTGGGCAGCCAAGTGGGATTAGTGAACTGATCATTCCCACCAAGTATCATCCAGATTTGGTGAAAAAATATTTGCTGAGATTTCAGCAAACTAGTACTTTTTTGGAAGCTTGGCAACCCCTTTCAAACGAAAGGGTTTTTTTCGCCAGTCTCTGCATGGGGTACTTCAAGAGGAAACAAACCATACAGATAGAACTTAAAACTACTTCACTTGGTCAAGTTTCAAGGAGCTAGAACAAACCGTGTTTGATTTAGAATTCCAAACACAGCTATCTATGTAGGAGAAAACAGAGTGAAACCTAAAAATTCAAACTGTTACTGGAAACGAACGCTTCAACCTAGAAGAATGAAAATTGGGCAGCCAAGTGGGATTAGTGAACTGATCATTACCACCAAGTATCATCCAAATTTGGTAAAAAAAAAATGTTTGCTGAGATTTCAGCAAACTAGTAGTTTTTTGGAAGCTTGGCAACCCGTTTCAAACGAAAGTGTTTTTCGCCAGTCTCCGCATGGGGTACTTCAAGAGGAAACAAACCATAGAGATAGAACTTAGAACTACTTCATTTGGTCAAGTTTCAAGGAGCTAGCACAAACCGTGTTTGATTTAGAATTCCAAACACAGCTATCTATGTAGGAGAAAACAGAGTGAAACCTAAAAATTCGAACTGTTATTAGAAACGAATGCTTCAACCTAGAAGAATAAAAATTGGGCAGCCAAGTGGGATTAGTGAACTGATCATTACCACCAAGTATCATCAAGATTTGGTGAAAAAATGTTTGCTGAGATTTCAGCAAACTAGTTGTTTTTGGAAGCTTGGCAACCCCTTTCAAACGAAAGTGTTTTTCGCAAGGCTCTGCATGGGTTACTTCAAGAGGAAACAAACCATACAGATAGAACTTAGAACTACTTCATTTGGTCAAGTTTCATGGAGTTAGCACAAACCGTGTTTGATTTAGAGTTTCAAACACATCTAACTATATAGCAGAAAACAGAGTGAAAACTAAAAATTCAAACTGTTACTGGAAACGAACGCTTCAACCTAGAAGAATAAAAATTGGGCATCCAAGTGGGATTAGTGAACTGATCATTACCACCAAGTATCATCCAGATTTGGTGAAAAAATGTTTGCTGAGATTTCAGCAAACTAGTAGTTTTTTGGAAGCTTGGCAACCCCTTTCAAACGAAAGTGTTTTTCGCCAGTCTCTGCATGGGGTACTTCAAGAGGAAACAAACCATACAGATAGAACTTAGAACTACTTCATTTGGTCAAGTTTCAAGGAGCTAGCACAAACCGTGTTTGATTTAGAATTCCAAACACAGCTATGTATGTAGGAGAAAACAGAGTGAAACCTAAAATTTCAAAGTCTTACTGGAAACGAATGCTTCAACTTAGAAGAATGAAAATTGGGCAGCCAAGTGGGATTAGTGAACTCATCATTACCACCAAGTATCATCAAGATTTGGTGAAAAAATGTTTGCTGAGATTTCAGCAAACTAGTAGTTATTTGGAAGCTTGGCAACCCCTTTCAAACGAAAGTGTTTTTCGCCAGTCTCTGCATGGGGTACTTCAAGAGGAAACAAACCATAGAGATAGAACTTAGAACTACTTCATTTGGTCAAGTTTCAAGGAGCTAGCACAAACCGAGTTTGATTTAGAATTCCAAACACAGCTACCTATGTAGGAGAAAACAGAGTGAAACCTACAAATTCAAACTGTTACCGGAAACGAACGCTTCAACCTAGAAGAATGAAAATTGGGCAGCCAAGTGGGATTAGTGAGCTGAACATTACCACCAAGTATCATCTAGATTTGGTGAAAAAATGTTTCCTGAGATTTCAGGAAACTAGTAGTTTTTTGGAAGCTTGGCAACCCCTTTCAAACGAAAGTGTTTTTCGCCAGTCTCTGCATGGGGTACTTCAAGAGGAAAAAAACCATAGAGATAGAACTTAGAACTACTTCATTTGGTCAAGTTTCAAGGAGCTAGCACAAACCGAGTTTGATTTAGAGTTTCAAACACGTCTAACTATATAGCAGAAAACAGAGTGAAACCTAAAAATTCAAACAGTTACTGGAAACGAACGCTTCAACCTAGAAGAATGAAAATTGGGCAGCCAAGTGCATTTGTGAACTGATCATTACCACCAAGTATCATCCAGATTTGGTGAAAAAATGTTTGCTGAGATTTCAGCAAACTAGTAGTTTTTTGGAAGCTTGGCAACCCCTTTCAAACGAAAGTGTTTTTCGCCAGTCTCAGCATGGGGAACTTCAAGAGGAAACAAACCATAGAGATAGAACTTAGAAGTACTTCATTTGGTCAAGTTTCAAGGAGCTAGCACAAACCGTGTTTTATTTAGAGATTCAAACACATCTAACTATATAGCAGAAAACAGAGTGAAACCCTAAAATTCAAACTGTTACTGGAAACGAACGCTTCAACCTAGAAGATTAAAAATTGGGCAGCCAAGTGGGATTAGTGAACTGATCATTACCACCAAGTATCATCCAGATTTGGTGAAAAAATGTTTGCTGAGATTTCAGCAAACTAGTAGTTTTTTCGAAGCTTGGCAACCCCTTTCAAACGAAAGTTTTTTTCGCCAGTCTCCGCATGGGGTACTTCAAGAGGAAACAAACCATAGAGATAGAACTTAGAACTACTTCATTTGGTCAAGTTTCAAGAAGGTAGCACAAACCGTGTTTGATTTAGATTTCAAAACACAGCTATCTATGTAGGAGAAAACAGAGTGAAACCTAAAAATTCAAACTGTTACTGGAAACGAATGCTTCAACCTAAAAGAATAAAAATTGGGCAGGTAAGTGGGATTAGTGAACTGATCATTACCACCAAGTATCATCAAGATTTGGTGAAACAATGTTTGCTGAGATTTCAGCAAACTAGTAGTTTTTTGGAAGCTTGGCAACCCCTTTCAAATGAAAGTGTTTTTCGCCAGTCTCTGCATGGGGTACTTCAAGAGGAAACAAACCATACAGATAGAACTTAAAACTACTTCACTTGGTCAAGTTTCAAGGTGCTAGAACAAACCGTGTTTGATTTAGAGTTTCAAACACATCTAACTATATAGCAGAAAACAGAGTGAAACCTAAAAATTCAAACTGTTACTGGAAACGAACGCTTCAACCTAGAAGAATAAAAATAGGGCATCCAAGTGGGATTAGTGAACTGATCATTACCACCAAGTATCATCCAGATTTGGTGAAAAAATATTTGCTGAAATTTCAACAAACTAGTAGTTTTTTGGAAGCTTGGCAACCCCTTTCAAACGAAAGTGTTTTTTGCCAGTCTCTGCATGGGGTACTTCAAGCGGAAACTAACCATAGAGATAGAACTTTGAAGTACTTCATTTGGTCAAGTTTCAAGGAGCTAGCACAAACCGTGTTTGATTTAGAGTTTCAAACACATCTAACTATATAGCAGAAAACAGAGTGAAACCCTAAAATTCAAACTGTTACTGGAAACGAACGCTTCAACCTAGAAGAATAAAAATTGGGCAGCCCAGTGGGATTAGTGAACTGATCATTACCACGAAGTATCATCCAGATTTGGTGAAAAAATGTTTGCTGAGATTTCAGCAAACTAGTAGTTTTTTCGAAGCTTGGCAACCCCTTTCAAACGAAAGTTTTTTCGCCAGTCTCCGCATGGGGAACTTCAAGAGGAAACAAACCATAGAGATAGAACTTAGAACTACTTCATTTGATCAAGTTTCAAGAAGCTAGCACAAACCGTCTTTGATTTAGATTTCCAAACACAGCTATCTATGTAGGAAAAAACAGAGTGAAACCTAAAAACTCAAACTGTTACTGGAAACGAATACTTCAACATAAAAGAATAAAAATTGGGCAGGTAAGTGGGATTAGTGAACTGATCATTACCACCAAGTATCATCAAGATTTGGTGAAAAAATGTTTGATGCGATTTCAGCAAACTAGTAGTTTTTTGGAAGCTTGGCAACCCCTTTCAAACGAAAGTGTTTTTCGCCAGTCTCTGCATGGGGTACTTCAAGAGGAAACAAACCATACAGATAGAACTTAGAACTACTTCATTTGGTCAAGTTTCATGGAGCTAGCACAAACCGTGTTTGATTTAGAGTTTCAAACACATCTAACTATATAGCAGAAAACAGAGTGAAACCTAAAAATTCAAACTGTTACTGGAAACGAACGCTTCAACCTAGAAGAATAAAAATTGGGCAGCCCAGTGGGATTAGTGAACTGATCATTACCACCAAGTATCATCCAGATTTGGTGAAAAAATATTTGCTGAGATTTCAGCAAACTAGTAGTTTTTTGGTAGCTTGGCAACCCCTTTCAAACGAAAGTGTTTTTGGCCAGTCTCTGCATGGGGTACTTCAAGAGGAAACAAACCATAGAGATAGAACTTAGAACTACTTCATTTGGTCAAGTTTCAAGGAGCTAGCACAAACCGTGTTTGATTTAGTGTTTCAAACACATCTAACTATATAGCAGAAAACAGAGTGAAACCTAAAAATTCAAACTGTTACTGGAAACGAACGCTTCAACCTAAAAGAATAAAAATTGGGCAGGTAAGTGGGATTAGTGAACTGATCATTACCACCAAGTATCATCAAGATTTGGTGAAAAAATGTTTGATGCGATTTCAGCAAACTAGTAGTTTTTTGGAAGCTTGGCAACCCCTTTCAAACGAAAGTGTTTTTCGCCAGTCTCTGCATGGGGTACTTCAAGAGGAAACAAACCATACAGATAGAACTTAGAACTACTTCATTTGGTCAAGTTTCATGGAGCTAGCACAAACCGTGTTTGATTTATAGTTTCAAACACATCTAACTATATAGCAGAAAACAGAGTGAAACCTAAAAATTCAAACTGTTACTGGAAACGAACGCTTCAACCTAGAAGAATAAAAATTGGGCAGCCCAGTGGGATTAGTGAACTGATCATTACCACCAAGTATCATCCAGATTTGGTGAAAAAATATTTGCTGAGATTTCAGCAAACTAGTAGTTTTTGGGTAGCTTGGCAACCCCTTTCAAACGAAAGTGTTTTTGGCCAGTCTCTGCATGGGGTACTTCAAGAGGAAACAAACCATAGAGATAGAACTTAGAACTACTTCATTTGGTCAAGTTTCAAGGAGCTAGCACAAACCGTGTTTGATTTAGAGTTTCAAACACATCTAACTATATAGCAGAAAACAGAGTGAAACCCTAAAATTCAAACTGTTACTGGAAACGAACGCTTCAACCTAGAAGAATAAAAATTGGGCAGCCCAGTGGGATTAGTGAACTGATCATTAAAACGAAGTATCATCCAGATTTGGTGAAAAAATGTTTGCTGAGATTTCAGCAAACTAGTAGTTTTTTCGAAGCTTGGCAACCCCTTTCAAACGAAAGTTTTTTCGCCAGTCTCCGCATGGGGTACTTCAAGAGGAAACAAACCATAGAGATAGAACTTAGAACTACTTCATTTGATCAAGTTTCAAGAAGCTAGCACAAACCGTCTTTGATTTAGATTTCCAAACACAGCTATCTATGTAGGAAAAAACAGAGTGAAACCTAAAAATTCAAACTGTTACTGGAAACGAATACTTCAACCTAAAAGAATAAAAATTTAGCAGGTAAGTGGGATTAGTGAACTGATCATTACCACCAAGTATCATCAAGATTTGGTGAAAAAATGTTTGATGCGATTTCAGCAAACTAGTAGTTTTTTGGAAGCTTGGCAACCCCTTTCAAACGAAAGTGTTTTTCGCCAGTCTCTGCATGGGGTACTTCAAGAGGAAACAAACCATACAGATAGAACTTAGAACTACTTCATTTGGTCAAGTTTCATGGAGCTAGCACAAACCGTGTTTGATTTAGAGTTTCAAACACATCTAACTATATAGCAGAAAACAGAGTGAAACCTAAAAATTCAAACTGTTACTGGAAACGAACGCTTCAACCTAGAAGAATAAAAATTGGGCAGCCCAGTGGGATTAGTGAACTGATCATTACCACCAAGTATCATCCAGATTTGGTGAAAAAATATTTGCTGAGATTTCAGCAAACTAGTAGTTTTTTGGTAGCTTGGCAACCCCTTTCAAACGAAAGTGTTTTTGGCCAGTCTCTGCATGGGGTACTTCAAGAGGAAACAAACCATAGAGATAGAACTTAGAACTACTTCATTTGGTCAAGTTTCAAGGAGCTAGCACAAACCGTGTTTGATTTAGAGTTTCAAACACATCTAACTATATAGCAGAAAACAGAGTGAAACCTAAAAATTCAAACTGTTACTGGAAACGAATGCTTCAACCTAAAAGAATAAAAATTGGGCAGGTAAGTGGGATTAGTGAACTGATCATTACCACCAAGTATCATCAAGATTTGGTGAAAAAATGTTTGATGCGATTTCAGCAAACTAGTAGTTTTTTGGAAGCTTGGCAACCCCTTTCAAACGAAAGTGTTTTTCGCCAGTCTCTGCATGGGGTACTTCAAGAGGAAACAAACCATACAGATAGAACTTAGAACTACTTCATTTGGTCAAGTTTCATGGAGCTAGCACAAACCGTGTTTGATTTATAGTTTCAAACACATCTAACTATATAGCAGAAAACAGAGTGAAACCTAAAAATTCAAACTGTTACTGGAAACGAACGCTTCAACCTAGAAGAATAAAAATTGGGCAGCCCAGTGGGATTAGTGAACTGATCATTACCACCAAGTATCATCCAGATTTGGTGAAAAAATATTGGCTGAGATTTCAGCAAACTAGTAGTTTTTGGGTAGCTTGGCAACCCCTTTCAAACGAAAGTGTTTTTGGCCAGTCTCTGCATGGGGTACTTCAAGAGGAAACAAACCATAGAGATAGAACTTAGAACTACTTCATTTGGTCAAGTTTCAAGGAGCTAGCACAAACCGTGTTTGATTTAGAGTTTCAAACACATCTAACTATATAGCAGAAAACAGAGTGAAACTTAAAAATTCAAACTGTTACTGGAAACGAACGCTTCAACCTAGAAGAATAAAAATTGGGCATCCAAGTGGGATTAGTGAACTGATCATTACCACCAAGTATCATCAAGATTTCGTGATAAAATGTTTGCTGAGATTTCAGCAAACTAGTAGTTTTTTGGAAGCTTGGCAACCCCTTTCAAACGAAAGTGTTTTTCGCCAGTCTCTGCATGGGGTACTTAGAGAGGAAACAAACCATAGAGATAGAACTTAGAACTACTTCATTTGGTCAAGTTTCAAGGAGCTAGCACAAACCGTGTTTGATTTAGAATTGCAAACACAGCTATCTATGTAGGAGAAAACAGAGTGAAACCTAAAATTTCAAACTGTTACTGGAAACGAATGCTTCAACCTAAAAGAATAAAAATTGGGCAGCCATGTGGGATTAGTGAACTGATCATTACCACCAAGTATCATCAAGATTTGGTAAAAAAATGTATGCTGAGATTTCAGCAAACTAGTAGTTTTTGGAAGCTTGGCAACCCCTTTTAAACCAAAGTGTTTTTCGCCAGTCTCTGCATGGGGTACTTCAAGAGGAAACAAACCATAGAGATAGAACTGAGAACTACTTCATTTGGTCAAGCTTCATGGAGCTAGCACAAACCGTGTTTGATTTAGAATTCCAAACACAGCTATCTATGTAGGAGAAAACAGAGTGAAACCTAAAAATTCAAACAGTTACTGGAAACGAACGCTTCAACCTAGAAGAATGAAAATTGGGCAGCCAAGTGGGATTTGTGAACTGATCATTACCACCAAGTATCATCCAGATTTGGTGAAAAAATGTTTGCTGAGATTTCAGCAAACTAGTAGTTTTTTGGAAGCTTGGCCACCCCTTTCAAACGAAAGTGTTTTTCGCCAGTCTCTGCATGGGGTACTTCAAGAGGAAACAAACCATAGAGATAGAACTTAGAAGTACTTCATTTGGTCAAGTTTCAAGGAGCTAGCACAAACCGTGTTTTATTTAGAGATTCAAACACATCTAACTATATAGCAGAAAACAGAGTGAAACCCTAAAATTCAAACTGTTACTGGAAACGAACGCTTCAACATAGAAGATTAAAAATTGGGCAGCCAAGTGGGATTAGTGAACTGATCATTACCACCAAGTATCATCCAGATTTGGTGAAAAAATGTTTGCTGAGATTTCAGCAAACTAGTAGTTTTTTCGAAGCTTGGCAACCCCTTTCAAACGAAAGTTTTTTTCGCCAGTCTCCGCATGGGGTACTTCAAGAGGAAACAAACCATAGAGATAGAACTTAGAACTACTTCATTTGGTCAAGTTTCAAGGAGCTAGCACAAACCGTGTTTGATTTAGATTTCAAAACACAGCTATCTATGTAGGAGAAAACAGAGTGAAACCTAAAAATTCAAACTGTTACTGGAAACGAATGCTTCAACCTAAAAGAATAAAAATTGGTCAGGTAAGTGGGATTAGTGAACTGATCATTACCACCAAGTATCATCAAGATTTGGTGAAACAATGTTTGCTGAGATTTCAGCAAACTAGTAGTTTTTTGGAAGCTTGGCAACCCCTTTCAAATGAAAGTGTTTTTCGCCAGTCTCTGCATGGGGTACTTCAAGAGGAAACAAACCATACAGATAGAACTTAAAACTACTTCACTTGGTCAAGTTTCAAGGAGCTAGAACAAACCGTGTTTGATTTAGAGTTTCAAAAACATCTAACTATATAGCAGAAAACAGAGTGAAACCTAAAAATTCAAACTGTTACTGGAAACGAACTCTTCAACCTAGAAGAATAAAAATAGGGCATCCAAGTGGGATTAGTGAACTGATCATTACCACCAAGTATCATCCAGATTTGGTGAAAAAATATTTGCTGAAATTTCAACAAACTAGTAGTTTTTTGGAAGCTTGGCAACCCCTTTCAAACGAAAGTGTTTTTTGCCAGTCTCTGCATGGGGTACTTCAAGCGGAAACTAACCATAGAGATAGAACTTTGAAGTACTTCATTTGGTCAAGTTTCAAGGAGCTAGCACAAACCGTGTTTGATTTAGAGTTTCAAACACATCTAACTATATAGCAGAAAACAGAGTGAAACCCTAAAATTCAAACTGTTACTGGAAACGAACGCTTCAACCTAGAAGAATAAAAATTGGGCAGCCCAGTGGGATTAGTGAACTGATCATTACCACGAAGTATCATCCAGATTTGGTGAAAAAATGTTTGCTGAGATTTCAGCAAACTAGTAGTTTTTTCGAAGCTTGGCAACCCCTTTCAAACGAAAGTTTTTTCGCCAGTCTCCGCATGGGGTACTTTAGAGGAAACAAACCATAGAGATAGAACTTAGAACTACTTCATTTGGTCAAGTTTCAAGAAGCTAGCACAAACCGTCTTTGATTTAGATTTCCAAACACAGCTATCTATGTAGGAAAAAACAGAGTGAAACCTAAAAACTCAAACTGTTACTGGAAACGAATACTTCAACCTAAAAGAATAAAAATTGGGCAGGTAAGTGGGATTAGTGAACTGATCATTACCACCAAGTATCATCAAGATTTGGTGAAAAAATGTTTGATGCGATTTCAGCAAACTAGTAGTTTTTTGGAAGCTTGGCAACCCCTTTCAAACGAAAGTGTTTATCGCCAGTCTCTGCATGGGGTACTTCAAGAGGAAACAAACCATACAGATAGAACTTAGAACTACTTCATTTGGTCAAGTTTCATGGAGCTAGCACAAACCGTGTTTGATTTAGAGTTTCAAACACATCTAACTATATAGCAGAAAACAGAGTGAAACCTGAAAATTCAAACTGTTACTGGAAACGAACGCTTCAACCTAGAAGAATAAAAATTGGGCAGCCCAGTGGGATTAGTGAACTGATCATTACCACCAAGTATCATCCAGATTTGGTGAAAAAATATTTGCTGAGATTTCAGCAAACTAGTAGTTTTTTGGTAGCTTGGCAACCCCTTTAAAACGAAAGTGTTTTTGGCCAGTCTCTGCATGGGGTACTTCAAGAGGAAACAAACCATAGAGATAGAACTTAGAACTACTTCATTGGGTCAAGTTTCAAGGAGCTAGCACAAACCGTGTTTGATTTAGAGTTTCAAACACATCTAACTGTATAGCAGAAAACAGAGTGAAACTTAAAAATTCAAACTGTTACTGGAAACGAACGCTTCAACCTAGAAGAATAAAAATTGGGCAGCCAAGTGGGATTAGTGAACTGATCATTACCACCAAGTATCATCAAGATTTCGTGATAAAATGTTTGCTGAGATTTCAGCAAACTAGTAGTTTTTTGGAAGCTTGGCAACCCCTTTCAAACGAAAGTGTTTTTCGCCAGTCTCTGCATGGGGTACTTAGAGAGGAAACAAACCATAGAGATAGAACTTAGAACTACTTCATTTGGTCAAGTTTCAAGGAGCTAGCACAAACCGTGTTTGATTTAGAATTGCAAACACAGCTATCTATGTAGGAGAAAACAGAGTGAAACCTAAAATTTCAAACTGTTACTGGAAACGAATGCTTCAACCTAAAAGAATAAAAATTGGCAGCCATGTGGGATTAGTGAACTGATCATTACCACCAAGTATCATCAAGATTTGGTGAAAAAATGTTTGCTGAGATTTCAGCAAACTAGTAGTTTTTTGGAATCTTGGCAACCCCTTTCAAACGAAAGTGTTTTTTGCCAGTCTCTTCATGGGGTACTTCAAGAGGAAACAAACCATAGAGATAGAACTTAGAACTACTTCATTTGGTCAAGTTTCAAGGAGGTAGCACAAAGCGTGTTTGATTTAGAATTCCAAACACAGCTATCTATGTAGGAGAAAACAGAGTGAAACCTAAAAATTCAAACTGTTACTGGCAACGAACGCTTCAACCTAGAAGAATAAAAATTGGGCAGCGACGTGGGATTAGTGAACTGATCATTACCACCAAGTATCATCAAGATTTGGTAAAAAAATGTATGCTGAGATTTCAGCAAACTAGTAGTTTTTTGGAAGCTTGGCAACCCCTTTTAAACCAAAGTGTTTTTCGCCAGTCTCTGCATGGGGTACTTCAAGAGGAAACAAACCATAGAGATAGAACTGAGAACTACTTCATTTGGTCAAGTTTCAAGGAGCTAGCACAAACCGTGTTTGATTTAGAATTCCAAACAGAGCTATCTATGTAGGAGAAAACAGAGTGAAACCTAAAAATTCAAACTGTTACTGGAAACGAACGCTTCAACCTAGAAGAATAAAAATTGGGCATCCAAGTGGGATTAGTGAACTGATCATTACCACCAAGTATCAGCACGATTTGGTGAAAAATGTTTGCTGAGATTTCAGAAAAACTAGTAGTTTTTTGGAACCTTGGCAACCCCTTTCAAACGAAAGTGTTTTTCGCCAGTCTCTGCATGGGGTACTTAAAGAGGAAACAAACCATAGAGATAGAACTTAGAACTACTTCATTTGGTCAAGTTTCAAGGAGCTAGCACAAACCGTGTTTGATTTAGAATTCCAAACAGAGCTATCTATGTAGGAGAAAACAGAGTGAAACGTAAAAATTCAAACTGTTTCTGGAAATGAATGCTTCAACCTAGAAGAATAAAAATTGGGCAGCCAAGTGGGATTAGTAAACTGATCATTACCACCAAGTATCATCAAGATTTGGTGAAAAAATGTTTGCTGAGATATCAGCAAACTAGTAGTTTTTGGAAGCTTGGCAACCCCTCTCAAACGAAAGTGTTTTTCACCAGTCTCTGCATGGGGTACTTTAAGAGGAAACAAACCATACAGATAGAACTTAGATCTACTTCATTTGGTCAAGTTTCATGGAGTTAGCACAAACCGTGTTTGATTTAGAGTTTCAAACACATCTAACTATATAGCAGAAAACAGAGTGAAACCTAAAAATTCAAACTGTTACTGGAAAAGAACGCTTCAACCTAGAAGAATAAAAATTGGGCAGCCAAGTGGGATTAGTGAACTGATCATTACCACCAAGTATCATCAAGATTTGGTGAAAAAATGTTTGCTGAGATTTCAGCAAACTAGTAGTTTTCTGGAAGCTTGGCAATCCCTTTAAAACGAAAGTGTGTTTCGCCAGTCTCTGCATGGGGTACTTCAAGAGGAAACAAACCATAGAGATAGAACTTAGAACTACTTCATTTGGTCAAGTTTCAAGGAGCTAGCACAAATCGTGTTTGATTTAGAATTCCAAACACAGCTATCTATGTAGGAGAAAACAGAGTGAAACCTAAAATTTCAAAGTCTTACTGGAAACGAATGCTTCAACTTAGAAGAATGAAAATTGGGCAGCCAAGTGGGATTAGTGAACTCATCATTACCACCAAGTATCATCAAGATTTGGTGAAAAAATGTTTGCTGAGATTTCAGCAAACTAGTAGTTATTTGGAAGCTTGGCAACCCCTTTCAAACGAAAGTGTTTTTCGCCAGTCTCTGCATGGGGTACTTCAAGAGGAAACAAACCATAGAGATAGAACTTAGAACTACTTCATTTGGTGAAGTTTCAAGGAGCTAGCACAAACCGAGTTTGATTTAGAATTCCAAACACAGCTACCTATGTAGGAGAAAACAGAGTGAAACCTAAAAATTCAAACTGTTACTGGAAACGAACGCTTCAACCTAGAAGAATAAAAATTGGGCAGCCAAGTGGGATTATTGAACTGATCATTCCCACCAAGTATCATCCAGATTTGGTGAAAAAATATTTGCTGAGATTTCAGCAAACTTGTAGTTTTTTGGAAGCTTCTCAACCCCTTTCAAACGAAAGCGTTTTTCGCCAGTCTCTGCATGGGGTACTTCAAGAGGAAACAAACCATAGAGATAGAACTTAGAACTACTTCATATGGTCAAGTTTCAAGGAGCTAGCACAAACCGTGTTTGATTTAGAGTTTCAAACACATCTAACTATATAGCAGAAAACACAGTGAAACCTAAAAATTCTAACTCTTACTGGAAACGAACGCTTCAACCTAGAAGAATAAAAATTGGGCAGCCAAGTGGGATTAGTAAACTGATCATTACCACCAAGTATCATCAAGATTTGGTGAATAAATGTTTGCTGAGATTTCAGCAAACTAGTAGATTTTTGAAAGCTTGGCAACCCCTTTCATACGAAAGTGTTTTTCGCCAGTCTCTGCATGGGGTACTTCAAGAGGAAACAAACCATACAGATAGAACTTAGAACTACTTCATTTGGTCAAGCTTCATGGAGCTAGCACAAACCGTGTTTGATTTAGAATTCCAAACACAGCTGTCTATGTAGGAGAAAACAGAGTGAAACCTACAAATTCAAACTGTTACCGGAAACGAACGCTTCAACCTAGAAGAATGAAAATTGGGCAGCCAAGTGGGATTAGTGAGCTGAACATTACCACCAAGTATCATCCAGATTTGGTGAAAAAATATTTGCTGAGATTTCAGGAAACTAGTAGTTTTTTGGTAGCTTGGCAACCCCTTTCAAATGAAAGTGTTTTTCGCCAGTCTCTGCATGGGGTACTTCAAGAGGAAACAAACCATACAGATAGAACTTAAAACTACTTCACTTGGTCAAGTTTCAAGGAGCTAGCACAAACCGTGTTTGATTTAGAGTTTCAAACACATCTAACTATATAGCAGAAAACAGAGTGAAACCCTAAAATTCAAACTGTTACTGGAATCGAACGCTTCAACCTAGAAGAATAAAAATTGGGCAGCCCAGTGGGATTAGTGAACTGATCATTACCACGAAGTATCATCCAGATTTGGTGAAAAAATGTTTGCTGAGATTTCAGCAAACTAGTAGTTTTTTCGAAGCTTGGCAACCCCTTTCAAACGAAAGTTTTTTCGCCAGTCTCCGCATGGGGTACTTCAAGAGGAAACAAACCATAGAGATAGAACTTAGAACTACTTCATTTGGTCAAGTTTCAAGAAGCTAGCACAAACCGTCTTTGATTTAGATTTCCAAACACAGCTATCTATGTAGGAAAAAACAGAGTGAAACCTAAAAACTCAAACTATTACTGGAAACGAATACTTCAACCTAAAAGAATAAAAATTGGGCAGGTAAGTGGGATTAGTGAACTGATCATTACCACCAAGTATCATCAAGATTTGGTGAAAAAATGTTTGATGCGATTTCAGCAAACTAGTAGTTTTTTGGAAGCTTGGCAACCCCTTTCAAACGAAAGTGTTTTTCGCCAGTCTCTGCATGGGGTACTTCAAGAGGAAACAAACCATACAGATAGAACTTAGAACTACTTCATTTGGTCAAGTTTCATGGAGCTAGCACAAACCGTGTTTGATTTAGAGTTTCAAACACATATAACTATATAGCAGAAAACAGAGTGAAACCTAAAAATTCAAACTGTTACTGGAAACGAACGCTTCAACCTAGAAGAATAAAAATTGGGCAGCCCAGTGGGATTAGTGAACTGATCATTACCACCAAGTATCATCCAGATTTGGTGAAAAAATATTTGCTGAGATTTCAGCAAACTAGTAGTTTTTTGGTAGCTTGGCAACCCCTTTAAAACGAAAGTGTTTTTGGCCAGTCTCTGCATGGGGTACTTCAAGAGGAAACAAACCATAGAGATAGAACTTAGAACTACTTCATTGGGTCAAGTTTCAAGGAGCTAGCACAAACCGTGTTTGATTTAGAGTTTCAAACACATCTAACTGTATAGCAGAAAACAGAGTGAAACTTAAAAATTCAAACTGTTACTGGAAACGAACGCTTCAACCTAGAAGAATAAAAATTGGGCAGCCAAGTGGGATTAGTGAACTGATCATTACCACCAAGTATCATCAAGATTTCGTGATAAAATGTTTGCTGAGATTTCAGCAAACTAGTAGTTTTTTGGAAGCTTGGCAACCCCTTTCAAACGAAAGTGTTTTTCGCCAGTCTCTGCATGGGGTACTTAGAGAGGAAACAAACCATAGAGATAGAACTTAGAACTACTTCATTTGGTCAAGTTTCAAGGAGCTAGCACAAACCGTGTTTGATTTAGAATTGCAAACACAGCTATCTATGTAGGAGAAAACAGAGTGAAACCTAAAATTTCAAACTGTTACTGGAAACGAATGCTTCAACCTAAAAGAATAAAAATTGGCAGCCATGTGGGATTAGTGAACTGATCATTACCACCAAGTATCATCAAGATTTGGTGAAAAAATGTTTGCTGAGATTTCAGCAAACTAGTAGTTTTTTGGAATCTTGGCAACCCCTTTCAAACGAAAGTGTTTTTTGCCAGTCTCTTCATGGGGTACTTCAAGAGGAAACAAACCATAGAGATAGAACTTAGAACTACTTCATTTGGTCAAGTTTCAAGGAGCTAGCACAAAGCGTGTTTGATTTAGAATTCCAAACACAGCTATCTATGTAGGAGAAAACAGAGTGAAACCTAAAAATTCAAACTGTTACTGGTAACGAACGCTTCAACCTAGAAGAATAAAAATTTAGCAGCCAAGTGGGATTAGTGAACTGATCATTACCACCAAGTATCATCAAGATTTGGTAAAAAAATGTATGCTGAGATTTCAGCAAACTAGTAGTTTTTTGGAAGCTTGGCAACCCCTTTTAAACCAAAGTGTTTTTCGCCAGTCTCTGCATGGGGTACTTCAAGAGGAAACAAACCATAGAGATAGAACTGAGAACTACTTCATTTGGTCAAGTTTCAAGGAGCTAGCACAAACCGTGTTTGATTTAGAATTCCAAACAGAGCTATCTATGTAGGAGAAAACAGAGTGAAACCTAAAAATTCAAACTGTTACTGGAAACGAACGCTTCAACCTAGAAGAATAAAAATTGGGCATCCAAGTGGGATTAGTGAACTGATCATTACCACCAAGTATCAGCACGATTTGGTGAAAAATGTTTGCTGAGATTTCAGAAAAACTAGTAGTTTTTTGGAACCTTGGCAACCCCTTTCAAACGAAAGTGTTTTTCGCCAGTCTCTGCATGGGGTACTTAAAGAGGAAACAAACCATAGAGATAGAACTTAGAACTACTTCATTTGGTCAAGTTTCAAGGAGCTAGCACAAACCGTGTTTGATTTAGAATTCCAAACAGAGCTATCTATGTAGGAGAAAACAGAGTGAAACGTAAAAATTCAAACTGTTTCTGGAAATGAATGCTTCAACCTAGAAGAATAAAAATTGGGCAGCCAAGTGGGATTAGTAAACTGATCATTACCACCAAGTATCATCAAGATTTGGTGAAAAAATGTTTGCTGAGATATCAGCAAACTAGTAGTTTTTGGAAGCTTGGCAACCCCTCTCAAACGAAAGTGTTTTTCACCAGTCTCTGCATGGGGTGCTTTAAGAGGAAACAAACCATACAGATAGAACTTAGATCTACTTCATTTGGTCAAGTTTCATGGAGTTAGCACAAACCGTGTTTGATTTAGAGTTTCAAACACATCTAACTATATAGCAGAAAACAGAGTGAAACCTAAAAATTCAAACTGTTACTGGAAAAGAACGCTTCAACCTAGAAGAATAAAAATTGGGCAGCCAAGTGGGATTAGTGAACTGATCATTACCACCAAGTATCATCAAGATTTGGTTAAAAAATGTTTGCTGAGATTTCAGCAAACTAGTAGTTTTTTGGAAGCTTGGCAATCCCTTTAAAACGAAAGTGTGTTTCGCCAGTCTCTGCATGGGGTACTTCAAGAGGAAACAAACCATAGAGATAGAACTTAGAACTACTTCATTTGGTCAAGTTTCAAGGAGCTAGCACAAATCGTGTTTGATTTAGAATTCCAAACACAGCTATCTATGTAGGAGAAAACAGAGTGAAACCTAAAATTTCAAAGTCTTACTGGAAACGAATGCTTCAACTTAGAAGAATGAAAATTGGGCAGCCAAGTGGGATTAGTGAACTCATCATTACCACCAAGTATCATCAAGATTTGGTGAAAAAATGTTTGCTGAGATTTCAGCAAACTAGTAGTTATTTGGAAGCTTGGCAACCCCTTTCAAACGAAAGTGTTTTTCGCCAGTCTCTGCATGGGGTACTTCAAGAGGAAACAAACCATAGAGATAGAACTTAGAACTACTTCATTTGGTCAAGTTTCAAGGAGCTAGCACAAACCGAGTTTGATTTAGAATTCCAAACACAGCTACCTATGTAGGAGAAAACAGAGTGAAACCTAAAAATTCAAACTGTTACTGGAAACGAACGCTTCAACCTAGAAGAATAAAAATTGGGCAGCCAAGTGGGATTATTGAACTGATCATTCCCACCAAGTATCATCCAGATTTGGTGAAAAAATATTTGCTGAGATTTCAGCAAACTTGTAGTTTTTTGGAAGCTTCTCAACCCCTTTCAAACGAAAGCGTTTTTCGCCAGTCTCTGCATGGGGTACTTCAAGAGGAAACAAACCATAGAGATAGAACTTAGAACTACTTCATATGGTCAAGTTTCAAGGAGCTAGCACAAACCGTGTTTGATTTAGAGTTTCAAACACATCTAACTATATAGCAGAAAACACAGTGAAACCTAAAAATTCAAACTGTTACTGGAAACGAACGCTTCAACCTAGAAGAATAAAAATTGGGCAGCCAAGTGGGATTAGTAAACTGATCATTACCACCAAGTATCATCAAGATTTGGTGAATAAATGTTTGCTGAGATTTCAGCAAACTAGTAGATTTTTGAAAGCTTGGCAACCCCTTTCATACGAAAGTGTTTTTCGCCAGTCTCTGCATGGGGTACTTCAAGAGGAAACAAACCATACAGATAGAACTTAGAACTACTTCATTTGGTCAAGCTTCATGGAGCTAGCGCAAACCGTGTTTGATTTAGAATTAGAAACACAGCTGTCTATGTAGGAGAAAACAGAGTGAAACCTACAAATTCAAACTGTTACCGGAAACGAACGCTTCAACCTAGAAGAATGAAAATTGGGCAGCCAAGTGGGATTAGTGAGCTGAACATTACCACCAAGTATCATCCAGATTTGGTGAAAAAATATTTGCTGAGATTTCAGGAAACTAGTAGTTTTTTGGTAGCTTGGCAACCCCTTTCAAACGAAAGTGTTTTTCGCCAGTCTCTGCATGGGGTACTTCAAGAGGAAAAAAACCATAGAGATAGAACTTAGAACTACTTCATTTGGTCAAGTTTCAAGGAGCTAGCACAAACCGTGTTTGATTTAGAGATTCAAACACATCTAACTATATAGCAGAAAACAGAGTGAAACCCTAAAATTCAAACTGTTACCGGAAACGAACGCTTCAACCTAGAAGATTAAAAATTGGGCAGCCAAGTGGGATTAGTGAACTGATCATTACCACCAAGTATCATCCAGATTTGGTGAAAAAATGTTTGCTGAGATTTCAGCAAACTAGTAGTTTTTTCGAAGCTTGGCAACCCCTTTCAAATGAAAGTGTTTTTCGCCAGTCTCTGCATGGGGTACTTCAAGAGGAAACAAACCATAGAGATAGAACTTAGAACTACTTCATTTGGTCAAGTTTCAAGAAGCTAGCACAAACCGTGTTTGATTTAGATTTCAAAACACAGCTATCTATGTAGGAGAAAACAGAGTGAAACCTAAACATTCAAACTGTTACTGGAAACGAATGCTTCAACCTAAAAGAATAAAAATTGGGCAGGTAAGTGGGATTAGTGAACTGATCATTACCACCAAGTATCATCCAGATTTGGTGAAACAATGTTTGCTGAGATTTCAGCAAACTAGTAGTTTTTTGGAAGCTTGGCAACCCCTTTCAAATGAAAGTGTTTTTCGCCAGTCTCTGCATGGGGTACTTCAAGAGGAAACAAACCATACAGATAGAACTTAAAACTACTTCACTTGGTCAAGTTTCAAGGAGCTAGCACAAACCGTGTTTGATTTAGAGTTTCAAACACATCTAACTATATAGCAGAAAACAGAGTGAAACCCTAAATTTCAAACTGTTACTGGAATCGAACGCTTCAACCTAGAAGAATAAAAATTGGGCAGCCCAGTGTGATTAGTGAACTGATCATTACCACGAAGTATCATCCAGATTTGGTGAAAAAATGTTTGCTGAGATTTCAGCAAACTAGTAGTTTTTTCGAAGCTTGGCAGCCCCTTTCAAACGAAAGTTTTTTCGCCAGTCTCCGCATGGGGTACTTCAAGAGGAAACAAACCATAGAGATAGAACTTAGAACTACTTCATTTGGTCAAGTTTCAAGAAGCTAGCACAAACCGTCTTTGATTTAGATTTCCAAACACAGCTATCTATGTAGGAAAAAACAGAGTGAAACCTAAAAACTCAAACTGTTACTGGAAACGAATACTTCAACCTAAAAGAATAAAAATTGGGCAGGTAAGTGGGATTAGTGAACTGATCATTACCACCAAGTATCATCAAGATTTGGTGAAAAAATGTTTGATGCGATTTCAGCAAACTAGTAGTTTTTTGGAAGCTTGGCAACCCCTTTCAAACGAAAGTGTTTTTCGCCAGTCTCTGCATGGGGTACTTCAAGAGGAAACAAACCATACAGATAGAACTTAGAACTACTTCATTTGGTCAAGTTTCATGGAGCTAGCACAAACCGTGTTTGATTTAGAGTTTCAAACACATCTAACTATATAGAAGAAAACAGAGTGAAACCTAAAAATTCAAACTGTTACTGGAAACGAACGCTTCAACCTAGAAGAATAAAAATTGGGCAGCCCAGTGGGATTAGTGAACTGATCATTACCACCAAGTATCATCAAGATTTGGTGAAAAAATGTTTGCTGAGATTTCAGCAAACTAGTAGTTTTTTGGAAGCTTGGCAACCCCTTTCAAACGAAAGTGTTTTTGGCCAGTCTCTGCATGGGGTACTTAGAGAGGAAACAAACCATAGAGATAGAACTTAGAACTACTTCATTTGGTCAAGTTTCAAGGAGCTAGCACAAACCGTGTTTGATTTAGAATTGCAAACACAGCTATCTATGTAGGAGAAAACAGAGTGAAACCTAAAATTTCAAACTGTTACTGGAAACGAATGCTTCAACCTAAAAGAATTAAAATTGGGCAGCCATGTGGGATTAGTGAACTGATCATTACCACCAAGTATCATCAAGATTTGGTGAAAAAATGTTTGCTGAGATTTCAGCAAACTAGTAGTTTTTTGGAAGCTTGGCAACCCCTTTCAAACGAAAGTGTTTTTCGCCAGTCTCTGCATGGGGTACTTCAAGAGGAAACAAACCATACAGATAGAACTTAGAACTACTTCATTTGGTCAAGTTTCATGGAGCTAGCACAAACCGTGTTTGATTTAGAGTTTCAAACACATCTAACTATATAGAAGAAAACAGAGTGAAACCTAAAAATTCAAACTGTTACTGGAAACGAACGCTTCAACCTAGAAGAATAAAAATTGGGCAGCCCAGTGGGATTAGTGAACTGATCATTACCACCAAGTATCATCAAGATTTGGTGAAAAAATGTTTGCTGAGATTTCAGCAAACTAGTAGTTTTTTGGAAGCTTGGCAACCCCTTTCAAACGAAAGTGTTTTTGGCCAGTCTCTGCATGGGGTACTTAGAGAGGAAACAAACCATAGAGATAGAACTTAGAACTACTTCATTTGGTCAAGTTTCAAGGAGCTAGCACAAACCGTGTTTGATTTAGAATTGCAAACACAGCTATCTATGTAGGAGAAAACAGAGTGAAACCTAAAATTTCAAACTGTTACTGGAAACGAATGCTTCAACCTAAAAGAATTAAAATTGGGCAGCCATGTGGGATTAGTGAACTGATCATTACCACCAAGTATCATCAAGATTTGGTGAAAAAATGTTTGCTGAGATTTCAGCAAACTAGTAGTTTTTTGGAAGCTTGGCAACCCCTTTCAAACGAAAGTGTTTTTTGCCAGTCTCTTCATGGGGTACTTCAAGAGGAAACAAACCATAGAGATAGAACTTGGAACTACTTCATTTGGTCAAGTTTCAAGGAGCTAGCACAAAGCGTGTTTGATTTAGAATTCCAAACACAGCTATCTATGTAGGAGAAAACAGAGTGAAACCTAAAAATTCAAACTGTTACTGGCAACGAACGCTTCAACCTAGAAGAATAAAAATTGGGCAGCCAAGTGGGATTAGTGAACTGATCATTACCACCAAGTATCATCAAGATTTGGTAAAAAAATGTATGCTGAGATTTCAGCAAACTAGTAGTTTTTTGGAAGCTTGGCAACCCCTTTTAAACCAAAGTGTTTTTCGCCAGTCTCTGCTTGGGGTACTTCAAGAGGAAACAAACCATAGAGATAGAACTGAGAACTACTTCATTTGTTCAAGTTTCAAGGAGCTAGCACAAACCGTGTTTGATTTAGAATTCCAAACAGAGCTATCTATGTAGGAGAAAACAGAGTGAAACCTAAAAATTCAAACTGTTACTGGAAACGAATGCTTCAACCTAGAAGAATGAAAATTGGGCAGCCAAGTGGGATTAGTGAACTGATCATTACCACCATGTATCATCCAGATTTGGTGAAAAAATGTTTGCTGAGTTTTCAGTAAACTAGTAGTTTTTTGGAAGCTTGGCAACCCCTTTCAAACGAAAGTGTTTTTCGCCAGTCTCTGCATGGGGTACTTCAAGAGGAAACAAACCATAGAGATAGAACTTAGAACTACTTCATTTGGTCAAGTTTCAAGGAGCTAGCACAAACCGTGTTTGAATTAGTGTTTCAAACACATCTAACTAGATAGCAGAAAACAGAGTGAAACCTAAAAATTCAAACTGTTACTGGAAACGAACGCTTCAACCTAGAAGAATAAAAATTGGGCATCCAAGTGGGATTAGTGAACTGATCATTACCACCAAGTATCAGCACGATTTGGTGAAAAATGTTTGCTGAGATTTCAGCAAACTAGTAGTTTTTTGGAAGCTTGGCAATCCCTTTAAAACAAAAGTGTGTTTCGCCAGTCTCTGCATGGGGTACTTCAAGAGGAAACAAACCATAGAGATAGAACTTAGAACTACTTCATTTGGTCAAGTTTCAAGGAGCTAGCACAAATCGTGTTTGATTTAGAATTCCAAACACAGCTATCTATGTAGGAGAAAACAGAGTGAAACCTAAAAATTCAAACTGTTACTGGAAATGAACACTTCAACCTAGAAGAATAAAAATTGGGCAGCCAAGTGGGATTAGTAAACTGATCATTACCACCAAGTATCATCAAGATTTGGTGAAAAAATGTTTGCTGAGATTTCAGCAAACTAGTAGTTTTTGGAAGCTTGGCAACCCCTTTCAAACGAAAGTGTTTTTCGCCAGTCTCTGCATGGGGTACTTCAAGAGGAAACAAACCATACAGATAAACTTAGATCTACTTAATTTGGTCAAGTTTCATGGAGTTAGCACAAACCGTGTTTGATTTAGAGTTTCAAACACATCTAACTATATAGCAGAAAACAGAGTGAAACCTAAAAATTCACACTGTTACTGGAAAAGAACGCTTCAACCTAGAAGAATAAAAATTGGGCAGCCAAGTGGGATTAGTGAACTGATCATTACCACGAAGTATCGTCAAGATTTGGTGAAAAAATGTTTGCTGAGATTTCAGCAAACTAGTAGTTTTTTGGAAGCTTGGCAATCCCTTTCAAACGAAAGTGTGTTTCGCCAGTCTCTGCATGGGGTACTTCAAAAGGAAACAAACCATACAGATAGAACTTAGAACTACTTCATTTGGTCAAGTTTCATGGCGTTAGCACAAACCGTGTTTGATTTAGAGTTTCAAACACATCTAACTATATAGCAGAAAGAAGAGTGAAACCTAAAAATTCAAACAGTTACTGGAAACGAACGCTTCAACCTAGAAGAATAAAAATTGGGCAGCCAAGTGGGATTAGTGAACTGATCATTACCACAAGTATCATCAAGATTTGGTGAAAAAATGTTTGCTGAGATTTCAGCAAACTAGTAGTTTTTTGGAAGCTTGGGAACCCCTTTCAAACGAAAGTGTTTTTCGCCAGTCTCTGCATGTGGTACTTCAAGAGGAAACAAACCATAGAGATAGAACTTAGAACTACTTCATTTGGTCAAGTTTCAAGGAGCTAGCACAAACCGTGTTTGATTTATAATTCCAAACAGAGCTATCTATGTAGGAGAAAACAGAGTGAAACCTAAAAATTCAAACTGTTACTGGAAACGAATGCTTCAACCTAGAAGAATGAAAATTGGGCAGCCAAGTGGGATTAGTGAACTGATCATTACCACCAAGTATCATCAAGATTTGGTAAAAAAATGTTTGCTGAGTTTTCAGTAAACTAGTAGTTTTTTGGAAGCTTGGCAACCCCTTTCAAACGAAAGTGTTTTTCGCCAGTCTCTGCATGGGGTACTTCAAGAGGAAACAAACCATAGGGATAGAACTTAGAACTACTTCATTTGGTCAAGTTTCAAGGAGCTAGCACAAACCGTGTTAGATTTAGAGTTTCAAACACATATAACTATATAGCAGAGAACAGAGTGAAACCTAAAAATTCAAACTGTTACTGGAAACGAACGCTTCAACCTAGAAGAATAAAAATTGGGCATCCAAGTGGGATTAGTGAACTGATCATTACCACCAAGTATCATCAAGATTTGGTGAAAAATGTTTGCTGAGATTTCAGCAAACTAGTAGTTTTTGGAAGCTTGGCAACCCCTTTCAAACGAAAGTGTTTTTCGCCAGTCTGCATGGCCTACTTCAAGAGCAAACAAACCATAGAGATAGAACTTAGAACTACTTCATTTGGTCAAGTTTCAAAAAGCTAGCACAAACCGTGTTTGATTTAGAATTCCAAACACAGCTATCTAAGTAGGAGAAAACAGAGTGAATCCTAAAAATTCAAACTGTTACTGGAAATGAATGCTTCAACCTAGAAGAATAAAAATTGGGAAGCCAAGTGGGATTAGTGTACTGATCATTACCACCAAGTATCATCAAGATTGGGTGAAAAAATGTTTGCTGAGATTTCAGCAAACTAGTAGTTTTTTGGAAGCTTGGCAACCCCTTTCAAACGAAAGTGTTTTTCGCCAGTCTCTGCATGGGGTACTTCAAGAGGAAACAAACCATAGAGATAGAACTTAGAAGTACTTCATTTGGTCAAGTTTCAAGGAGCTAGCACAAACCGTGTTTTATTTAGAGATTCAAACACATCTAACTATATAGCAGAAAACAGAGTGAAACCCTAAAATTCAAACTGTTACTGGAAACGAACGCTTCAACCTAGAAGAATGAAAATTGGGCAGCCAAGTGGGATTAGTGAACTGATCATTACCACCAAGGATCATCCAGATTTGGTGAAAAAATGTTTGCTGAGATTTCAGCAAACTAGTAGTTTTTTCGAAGCTTGGCAACCCCTTTCAAACGAAAGTTTTTTTCGCCAGTCTCCGCATGGGGTACTTCAAGAGGAAACAAACCATAGAGATAGAACTTAGAACTACTTCATTTGGTCAAGTTTCAAGAAGCTAGCACAAACCGTGTTTGATTTAGATTTCAAAACACAGCTATCTATGTAGGAGAAAACAGAGTGAAACCTAAAAATTCAAACTGTTACTGGAAACGAATGCTTCAACCTAAAAGAATAAAAATTGGGCAGGTAAGTGGGATTAGTGAACTGATCATTACCACCAAGTATCATCAAGATTTGGTGAAACAATGTTTGCTGAGATTTCAGCAAACTAGTAGTTTTTTGGAAGCTTGGCAACCCCTTTCAAATGAAAGTGTTTTTCGCCAGTCTCTGCATGGGGTACTTCAAGAGGAAACAAACCATACAGATAGAACTTAAAACTACTTCACTTGGTCAAGTTTCAAGGAGCTAGAACAAACCGTGTTTGATTTAGAGTTTCAAACACATCTAACTATATAGCAGAAAACAGAGTGAAACCTAAAAATTCAAACTGTTACTGGAAACGAACGCTTCAACCTAGAAGAATAAAAATAGGGCATCGAAGTGGGATTAGTGAACTGATCATTACCACCAAGTATCATCCAGATTTGGTGAAAAAATATTTGCTGAAATTTCAACAAGCTAGTAGTTTTTTGGAAGCTTGGCAACCCCTTTCAAACGAAAGTGTTTTTTGCCAGTCTCTGCATGGGGTACTTCAAGCGGAAACTAACCATAGAGATAGAACTTTGAAGTACTTCATTTGGTCAAGTTTCAAGGAGCTAGCACAAACCGTGTTTGATTTAGAGTTTCAAACACATCTAACTATATAGCAGAAAACAGAGTGAAACCCTAAAATTCAAACTGTTACTGGAAACGAACGCTTCAACCTAGAAGAATAAAAATTGGGCAGCCCAGTGGGATTAGTGAACTGATCATTACCACGAAGTATCATCCAGATTTGGTGAAAAAATGTTTGCTGAGATTTCAGCAAACTAGTAGTTTTTTCGAAGCTTGGCAACCCCTTTCAAACGAAAGTTTTTTCGCCAGTCTCCGCATGGGGTACTTCAAGAGGAAACAAACCATAGAGATAGAACTTAGAACTACTTCATTTGGTCAAGTTTCAAGAAGCTAGCACAAACCGTCTTTGATTTAGATTTCCAAACACAGCTATCTATGTAGGAAAAAACAGAGTGAAACCTAAAAACTCAAACTGTTACTGGAAACGAATACTTCAACCTAAAAGAATAAAAATTGGGCAGGTAAGTGGGATTAGTGAACTGATCATTACCACCAAGTATCATCAAGATTTGGTGAAAAAATGTTTGATGCGATTTCAGCAAACTAGTAGTTTTTTGGAAGCTTGGCAACCCCTTTCAAACGAAAGTGTTTTTCGCCAGTCTCTGCATGGGGTACTTCAAGAGGAAACAAACCATACAGATAGAACTTAGAACTACTTCATTTGGTCAAGTTTCATGGAGCTAGCACAAACCGTGTTTGATTTAGAGTTTCAAACACATCTAACTATATAGCAGAAAACAGAGTGAAACCTAAAAATTCAAACTGTTACTGGAAACGAACGCTTCAACCTAGAAGAATAAAAATTGGGAAGCCCAGTGGGATTAGTGAACTGATCATTACCACCAAGTATCATCCAGATTTGGTGAAAAAATATTTGCTGAGATTTCAGCAAACTAATAGTTTTTTGGTAGCTTGGCAACCCCTTTCAAACGAAAGTGTTTTTGGCCAGTCTCTGCATGGGGTACTTCAAGAGGAAACAAAGCATAGAGATAGAACTTAGAACTACTTCATTTGGTCAAGTTTCAAGGAGCTAGCACAAACCGTGTTTGATTTAGAGTTTCAAACACATCTAACTATATAGCAGAAAACAGAGTGAAAATTAAAAATTCAAACTGTTACTGGAAACGAACGCTTCAACCTAGAAGAATAAAAATTGGGCATCCAAGTGGGATTAGTGAACTGATCATTACCACCAAGTATCATCAAGATTTCGTGAAAAAATGTTTTCTGAGATTTCAGCAAACTAGTAGTTTTTTGGAAGCTTGGCAACCCCTTTCAAACGAAAGTGTTTTTCGCCAGTCTCTGCATGGGGTACTTAGAGAGGAAACAATCCATAGAGATAGAACTTAGAACTACTTCATTTGGTCAAGTTTCAAGGAGCTAGCACAAACCGTGTTTGATTTAGAATTGCAAACACAGCTATCTATGTAGGAGAAAACAGAGTGAAACCTAAAATTTCAAACTGTTACTGGAAACGAATGCTTCAACCTAAAAGAATAAAAATTGGGCAGCCATGTGGGATTAGTGAACTGATCATTACCACCAAGTATCATCAAGATTTGGTGAAAAAATGTTTGCTTAGATTTCAGCAAACTAGTAGTTTTTTGGAAGCTTGGCAACCCCTTTCAAACGAAAGTGTTTTTTGCCAGTCTCTTCATGGGGTACTTCAAGAGGAAACAAACCATAGAGATAGAACTTAGAACTACTTCATTTGGTCAAGTTTCAAGGAGCTAGCACAAAGCGTGTTTGATTTAGAATTCCAAACACAGCTATCTATGTAGGCGAAAACAGAGTGAAACCTAAAAATTCAAACTGTTACTGGCAACGAACGCTTCAACCTAGAAGAATAAAAATTGGGCAGCCAAGTGGGATTAGTGAACTGATCATTACCACCAAGTATCATCAAGATTTGGTGAAACAATGTTTGCTGAGATTTCAGCAAACTAGTAGTTTTTTGGAAGCTTGGCAACCCCTTTCAAATGAAAGTGTTTTTCGCCAGTCTCTGCATGGGGTACTTCAAGAGGAAACAAACCATACAGATAGAACTTAAAACTACTTCACTTGGTCAAGTTTCAAGGAGCTAGAACAAACCGTGTTTGATTTAGAGTTTCAAACACATCTAACTATATAGCAGAAAACAGAGTGAAACCTAAAAATTCAAACTGTTACTGGAAACGAACGCTTCAACCTAGAAGAATAAAAATAGGGCATCGAAGTGGGATTAGTGAACTGATCATTACCACCAAGTATCATCCAGATTTGGTGAAAAAATATTTGCTGAAATTTCAACAAGCTAGTAGTTTTTTGGAAGCTTGGCAACCCCTTTCAAACGAAAGTGTTTTTTGCCAGTCTCTGCATGGGGTACTTCAAGCGGAAACTAACCATAGAGATAGAACTTTGAAGTACTTCATTTGGTCAAGTTTCAAGGAGCTAGCACAAACCGTGTTTGATTTAGAGTTTCAAACACATCTAACTATATAGCAGAAAACAGAGTGAAACCCTAAAATTCAAACTGTTACTGGAAACGAACGCTTCAACCTAGAAGAATAAAAATTGGGCAGCCCAGTGGGATTAGTGAACTGATCATTACCACGAAGTATCATCCAGATTTGGTGAAAAAATGTTTGCTGAGATTTCAGCAAACTAGTAGTTTTTTCGAAGCTTGGCAACCCCTTTCAAACGAAATTTTTTTACCAGTCTCCGCATGGGGTACTTCAAGAGGAAACAAACCATAGAGATAGAACTTAGAACTACTTCATTTGGTCAAGTTTCAAGAAGCTAGCACAAACCGTCTTTGATTTAGATTTCCAAACACAGCTATCTATGTAGGAAAAAACAGAGTGAAACCTAAAAACTCAAACTGTTACTGGAAACGAATACTTCAACCTAAAAGAATAAAAATTGGGCAGGTAAGTGGGATTAGTGAACTGATCATTACCACCAAGTATCATCAAGATTTGGTGAAAAAATGTTTGATGCGATTTCAGCAAACTAGTAGTTTTTTGGAAGCTTGGCAACCCCTTTCAAACGAAAGTGTTTTTCGCCAGTCTCTGCATGGGGTACTTCAAGAGGAAACAAACCATACAGATAGAACTTAGAACTACTTCATTTGGTCAAGTTTCATGGAGCTAGCACAAACCGTGTTTGATTTAGAGTTTCAAACACATCTAACTATATAGCAGAAAACAGAGTGAAACCTAAAAATTCAAACTGTTACTGGAAACGAACGCTTCAACCTAGAAGAATAAAAATTGGGAAGCCCAGTGGGATTAGTGAACTGATCATTACCACCAAGTATCATCAAGATTTGGTGAAAAAATATTTGCTGAGATTTCAGCAAACTAATAGTTTTTTGGTAGCTTGGCAACCCCTTTCAAACGAAAGTGTTTTTGGCCAGTCTCTGCATGGGGTACTTCAAGAGGAAACAAAGCATAGAGATAGAACTTAGAACTACTTCATTTGGTCAAGTTTCAAGGAGCTAGCACAAACCGTGTTTGATTTAGAGTTTCAAACACATCTAACTATATAGCAGAAAACAGAGTGAAACTTAAAAATTCAAACTGTTACTGGAAACGAACGCTTCAACCTAGAAGAATAAAAATTGGGCATCCAAGTGGGATTAGTGAACTGATCATTACCACCAAGTATCATCAAGATTTCGTGAAAAAATGTTTGCTGAGATTTCAGCAAACTAGTAGTTTTTTGGAAGCTTGGCAACCCCTTTCAAACGAAAGTGTTTTTCGCCAGTCTCTGCATGGGGTACTTAGAGAGGAAACAATCCATAGAGATAGAACTTAGAACTACTTCATTTGGTCAAGTTTCAAGGAGCTAGCACAAACCGTGTTTGATTTAGAATTGCAAACACAGCTATCTATGTAGGAGAAAACAGAGTGAAACCTAAAATTTCAAACTGTTACTGGAAACGAATGCTTCAACCTAAAAGAATAAAAATTGGGCAGCCATGTGGGATTAGTGAACTGATCATTACGACCAAGTATCATCAAGATTTGGTGAAAAAATGTTTGCTTAGATTTCAGCAAACTAGTAGTTTTTTGGAAGCTTGGCAACCCCTTTCAAACGAAAGTGTTTTTTGCCAGTCTCTTCATGGGGTACTTCAAGAGGAAACAAACCATAGAGATAGAACTTAGAACTACTTCATTTGGTCAAGTTTCAAGGAGCTAGCACAAAGCGTGTTTGATTTAGAATTCCAAACACAGCTATCTACGTAGGCGAAAACAGAGTGAAACCTAAAAATTCAAACTGTTACTGGCAACGAACGCTTCAACCTAGAAGAATAAAAATTGGGCAGCCAAGTGGGATTAGTGAACTGATCATTACCACCAAGTATCATCAAGATTTGGTAAAAAAATGTATGCTGAGATTTCAGCAAACTAGTAGTTTTTTGGAAGCTTGGCAACCCCTTTTAAACCAAAGTGTTTTTCGCCAGTCTCTGCATGGGGTACTTCAAGAGGAAACAAACCATAGAGATAGAACTGAGAACTACTTCATTTGGTCAAGTTCAAGGAGCTAGCACAAACCGTGTTTGATTTAGAATTCCAAACAGAGCTATCTATGTAAGAGAAAACAGAGTGAAACCTAAAAATTCAAACTGTTACTGGAAACGAATGCTTCAACCTAGAAGAATGAAAATTGGGCAGCCAAGTGGGATTAGTGAACTGATCATTACCACCAAGTATCATCCAGATTTGGTGAAAAAATGTTTGCTGAGTTTTCAGTAAACTAGTAGTTTTTTGGAAGCTTGGCAACCCCTTTCAAACGAAAGTGTTTTTCGCCAGTCTCTGCAAGGGGTATTTCAAGAGGAAACAAACCATAGAGATAGAACTTAGAACTACTTCATTTGGTCAAGTTTCAAGGAGCTAGCACAAACCGTGTTTGAATTAGTGTTTCAAACACATCTAACTAGATAGCAGAAAACAGAGTGAAACCTAAAAATTCAAACTGTTACTGGAAACGAACGCTTCAACCTAGAAGAATAAAAATTGGGCATCCAAGTGGGATTAGTGAACTGATCATTACCACCAAGTATCAGCACGATTTGGTGAAAAATGTTTGCTGAGATTTCAGCAAACAAGTAGTTTTTTGGAACCTTGGCAACCCCTTTCAAACGAAAGTGTTTTTCGCCAGTCTCTGCATGGGGTACATAAAGAGGAAACAAACCATAGAGATAGAACTTAGAACTACTTCATTTGGTCAAGTTTCAAGGAGCTAGCACAAATCGTGTTTGATTTAGAATTCCAAACACAGCTATCTATGTAGGAGAAAACAGAGTGAAACCTAAAAATTCAAACTGTTACTGGAAATGAACACTTCAACCTAGAAGAATAAAAATTGGGCAGCAAAGTGGGATTAGTAAACTGATCATTACCACCATGTATCATCAAGGTTTGGTGAAAAAATGTTTGCTGAGATTTCAGCAAACTAGTAGTTTTTGGAAGCTTGGCAACCCCTTTCAAACGAAAGTGTTTTTCGCCAGTCTCTGCATGGGGTACTTCAAGAGGAAACAAACCATACAGATAAACTTAGATCTACTTAATTTGGTCAAGTTTCATGGAGTTAGCACAAACCGTGTTTGATTTAGAGTTTCAAACACATCTAACTATATAGCAGAAAACAGAGTGAAACCTAAAAATTCACACTGTTACTGGAAAAGAACGCTTCAACCTAGAAGAATAAAAATTGGGCAGCCAAGTGGGATTAGTGAACTGATCATTACCACCAAGTATCGTCAAGATTTGGTGAAAAAATGTTTGCTGAGATTTCAGCAAACTAGTAGTTTTTTGGAAGCTTGGCAATCCCTTTCAAACGAAAGTGTGTTTCGCCAGTCTCTGCATGGGGTACTTCAAGAGGAAACAAACCATACAGATAGAACTTAGAACTACTTCATTTGGTCAAGTTTCATGGCGTTAGCACAAACCGTGTTTGATTTAGAGTTTCAAACACATCTAACTATATAGCAGAAAGCAGAGTGAAACCTAAAAATTCAAACAGTTACTGGAAACGAACGCTTCAACCTAGAAGAATAAAAATTGGGCAGCCAAGTGGGATTAGTGAACTGATCATTACCACCAAGTATCATCAAGATTTGGTAAAAAAATGTTTGCTGAGTTTTCAGTAAACTAGTAGTTTTTTGGAAGATTGGCAACCCCTTTCAAACGAAAGTGTTTTTCGCCAGTCTCTGCATGGGGTACTTCAAGAGGAAACAAACCATAGAGATAGAACTTAGAACTACTTCATTTGGTCAAGTTTCAAGGAGCTAGCACAAACCGTGTTTGATTTAGAGTTTCAAACACATATAACTATATAGCAGAGAACAGAGTGAAACCTAAAAATTCAAACTGTTACTGGAAACGAACGCTTCAACCTACAAGAATAAAAATTGGGCATCCAAGTGGGATTAGTGAACTGATCATTACCACCAAGTATCATCAAGATTTGGTGAAAAATGTTTGCTGAGATTTCAGCAAACTAGTAGTTTTTGGAAGCGTGGCAACCCCTTTCAAACGAAAGTGTTTTTCGCCAGTCTGCATGGCCTACTTCAAGAGCAAACAAACCATAGAGATAGAACTTAGAACTACTTCATTTGGTCAAGTTTCAAAAAGCTAGCACAAACCGTGTTTGATTTAGAATTCCAAACACAGCTATCCATGTAGGAGAAAACAGAGTGAATCCTAAAAATTCAAACTGTTACTGGAAATGAATGCTTCAACCTAGAAGAATAAAAATTGGGAAGCCAAGTGGGATTAGTGTACTGATCATTACCACCAAGTATCATCAAGATTTGGTGAAAAAATGTTTGCTGAGATTTCAGCAAACTAGTAGTTTTTGGAAGCTTGGCAACCCCTCTCAAACGAAAGTGTTTTTCGCCAGTCTCTGCATGGGGTACTTCAAGAGGAAACAAACCATACAGATAGAACTTAGATCTACTTCATTAGGTTAAGTTTCATGGAGTTAGCACAAACCGTGTTTGATTTAGAGTTTCAAACACATTTAACTATATAGCAGAAAACAGAGTGAAACCTAAAAATTGAAACTGTTACTGGAAAAGAACGCTTCAACCTAGAAGAATAAAAATTGGGCATCCAAGTGGGATTAGTGAACTGATCATTACCACCAAGTATCATCAAGATTTGGTGAAAAAATGTTTGCTGAGATTTCAGCAAACTAGTAGTTTTTTGGAAGCTTGGCAATCCCTTTCAAACGAAAGTGTGTTTCGCCAGTCTCTGCATGGGGTACTTCAAGAGGAAACAAACCATACAGATAGAACTTAGAACTACTTCATTTGGTCAAGTTTCATGGCGTTAGCACAAACCGTGTTTGATTTAGAGTTTCAAACACATCTAACTATATAGCAGAAAGCAGAGTGAAACCTAAAAATTCAAACAGTTACTGGAAACGAACGCTTCAACCTAGAAGAATAAAAATTGGGCAGCCAAGTGGGATTAGTGAACTGATCATTACCACCAAGTATCATCAAGATTTGGTAAAAAAATGTTTGCTGAGTTTTCAGTAAACTAGTAGTTTTTTGGAAGATTGGCAACCCCTTTCAAACGAAAGTGTTTTTCGCCAGTCTCTGCATGGGGTACTTCAAGAGGAAACAAACCATAGAGATAGAACTTAGAACTACTTCATTTGGTCAAGTTTCAAGGAGCTAGCACAAACCGTGTTTGATTTAGAGTTTCAAACACATATAACTATATAGCAGAGAACAGAGTGAAACCTAAAAATTCAAACTGTTACTGGAAACGAACGCTTCAACCTACAAGAATAAAAATTGGGCATCCAAGTGGGATTAGTGAACTGATCATTACCACCAAGTATCATCAAGATTTGGTGAAAAATGTTTGCTGAGATTTCAGCAAACTAGTAGTTTTTGGAAGCGTGGCAACCCCTTTCAAACGAAAGTGTTTTTCGCCAGTCTGCATGGCCTACTTCAAGAGCAAACAAACCATAGAGATAGAACTTAGAACTACTTCATTTGGTCAAGTTTCAAAAAGCTAGCACAAACCGTGTTTGATTTAGAATTCCAAACACAGCTATCCATGTAGGAGAAAACAGAGTGAATCCTAAAAATTCAAACTGTTACTGGAAATGAATGCTTCAACCTAGAAGAATAAAAATTGGGAAGCCAAGTGGGATTAGTGTACTGATCATTACCACCAAGTATCATCAAGATTTGGTGAAAAAATGTTTGCTGAGATTTCAGCAAACTAGTAGTTTTTGGAAGCTTGGCAACCCCTCTCAAACGAAAGTGTTTTTCGCCAGTCTCTGCATGGGGTACTTCAAGAGGAAACAAACCATACAGATAGAACTTAGATCTACTTCATTAGGTTAAGTTTCATGGAGTTAGCACAAACCGTGTTTGATTTAGAGTTTCAAACACATTTAACTATATAGCAGAAAACAGAGTGAAACCTAAAAATTGAAACTGTTACTGGAAAAGAACGCTTCAACCTAGAAGAATAAAAATTGGGCATCCAAGTGGGATTAGTGAACTGATCATTACCACCAAGTATCATCAAGATTTGGTGAAAAAATGTTTGCTGAGATTTCAGCAAACTAGTAGTTTTTTGGAAGCTTGGCAATCCCTTTCAAACGAAAGTGTGTTTTGCCAGTCTCTGCATGGGGTACTTCAAGAGGAAACAAACCATAGAGATAGAACTTAGAACTACTTCATTTGGTCAAGTTTCAAGGAGCTAGCACAAACCGTGTTTGATTTAGAATTCCAAACACAGCTATCTATGTAGGAGAAAACAGAGTGAAACCTAAAAATTCAAACTGTTACTGGAAACGAATGCTTCAACCTAGAAGAATAAAATTTGGGCAGCCAAGTGGGATTAGTGAACTGATCATTACCACCAAGTATCATCAAGATTTGGTGAAAAAATGTTTGCTGAGATTTCAGCAAACTAGTAGTTTTTGGAAGCTTGGCAACCCCTTTCAAACCAAAGCGTTTTTCGCCAGTCTCTGCATGGGGTACTTCAATAGGAAACAAACCATACAGATAGAACTTAGAACTACTTCATTTGGTCAGGTTTCATGGAGTTAGCACAAACCGTGTTTGATTTAGAGTTTCAAACACATCTAACTATATAGCAGAAAACAGAGTGAAACCTAAAAATTCAATCTGTTACTGGAAACGAATGCTTCAACCTAGAAGAATAAAATTTGGGCAGCCAAGTGGGATTAGTGAACTGATCATTACCACCAAGTATCGTCAAGATTTGGTGAAAAAATGTTTGCTGAGATTTCAGCAAACTAGTAGTTTTTGGAAGCTTGGCAACCCCTTTCAAACGAAAGTGTTTTTTGCCAGTCTCTGCATGGGGTACTTCAAGAGGAAACAAACCATACAGATAGAACTTAGATCTACTTAATTTGGTCAAGTTTCATGGAGTTAGCACAAACCGTGTTTGATTTAGAGTTTCAAACACATGTAACTATATAGCAGAAAACAGAGTGAAACCTAAAAATTCAAACTGTTACTGGAAAAGAACGCTTCAACCTAGAAGAATAAAAATTTGGCAGCCTAGTGGGATTAGTGAACTGATCATTACCACCAAGTATCGTCAAGATTTGGTGAAAAAATGTTTGCTGAGATTTCAGCAAACTAGTACTTTTGGAAGCTTGGCAATCCCTTTCAAACGAAAGTGTGTTTCGCCAGTCTCTGCATGGGGTACTTCAAGAGGAAACAAAACATACAGATAGAACTTAGAACTACTTCATTTGGTCAAGTTTCAAGGAGCTAGCACAAACCGTGTTTGATTTATAATTCCAAACAGAGCTATCTATGTAGGAGAAAACAGAGTGAAACCTAAAAATTCAAACTGTTACTGGAAACGAATGCTTCAACCTAGAAGAATGAAAATTGGGCAGCCAAGTGGGATTAGTGAACTGATCATTACCACCAAGTATCATCCAGATTTGGTGAAAAAATGTTTGCTGAGTTTTCAGTAAACTAGTAGTTTTTTGGAAGCTTGGCAACCCCTTTCAAACGAAAGTGTTTTTCGCCAGTCTCTGCATGGGGTACTTCAAGAGGAAACAAACCACAGAGATAGAACTTAGAACTACTTCATTTGGTCAAGTTTCAAGGAGCTAGCACAAACCGTGTTTGATTTAGAGTTTCAAACACATCTAACTATATAGAAGAGAACAGAGCGAAACCTAAAAATTCAAACTGTTACTGGAAACGAACGCTTCAACCTAGAAGAATAAAAATTGGGCATCCAAGTGGGATTAGTGAACTGATCATTACCACCAAGTATCATCAAGATTTGGTGAAAAATGTTTGCTGAGATTTCAGCAAACTAGTAGTTTTTTGGAACCTTGGCAACCCCTTTCAAACGAAAGTGTTTTTCGCCAGTCTCTGCATGGGGTACTTCAAGAGGAAACAAACCATACAGATAGAACTTAGAACTACTTCATTTGCTCAAGTTTCAAGGAGCTAGCACAAACCATGTTTGATTTAGAATTCCAAACAGAGCTATCTATGTAGGAGAAAACAGAGTGAAACCTAAAAATTCAAACTGTTACTGGAAACGAATGCTTCAACCTAAAAGAATAAAATTTGGGCAGCCAAGTGGGATTAGTGAACTGATCATTACCACCAAGTATCGTCAAGATTTGGTGAAAAAATGTTTGCTGAGATTTCAGCAAACTAGTAGTTTTTGGAAGCTTGGCAACCCCTTTCAAACGAAAGTGTTTTTCGCCAGTCTCTGCATGGGGTACTTCAAGAGGAAACAAACCATAGAGATAGAACTTAGAACTACTTCATTTGCTCAAGTTTCAAGGAGCTAGCACAAACCGTGTTTGATTTATAATTCCAAACAGAGCTATCTATGTAGGAGAAAACAGAGTGAAACCTAAAAATTCAAACTGTTACTGGAAACGAATGCTTCAACCTAGAAGAATAAAATTTGGGCAGCCAAGTGGGATTAGTGAACTGATCATTACCACCAAGTATCATCAAGATTTGGTGAAAAAATGTTTGCTGAGATTTCAGCAAACTAGTAGTTTTTGGAAGCTTGGCAACCCCTTTCAAACGAAAGTGTTTTTTGCCAGTCTCTGCATGGGGTACTTCAAGAGGAAACAAACCATACAGATAGAACTTAGAACTACTTCATTTGGTCAGGTTTCATGGAGTTAGCACAAACCGTGTTTGATTTAGAGTTTCAAACACATCTAACTATATAGCAGAGAACAGAGTGAAACCTAAAAATTCAAACTGTTACTGGAAACGAACGCTTCAACCTAGAAGAATAAAAATTGGGCATCCAAGTGGGATTAGTGAACTGATCATTACCACCAAGTATCATCAAGTTTTGGTGAAAAATGTTTGCTGAGATTGCAGCAAACTAGTAGTTTTTTGGAACCTTGGCAACCCCTTTCAAACGAAAGTGTTTTTCGCCAGTCTCTGCATGGGGTACTTCAAGAGGAAACAAACCATAGAGATAGAACTTAGAACTACTTCATTTGCTCAAGTTTCAAGGAGCTAGCACAAACCGTGTTTGATTTAGAATTCCAAACAGAGCTATCTATGTAGGAGAAAACAGAGTGAAACCTAAAAATTCAAACTGTTACTGGAAACGAATGCTTCAACATAGAAGAATAAAATTTGGGCAGCCAAGTGGGATTAGTGAACTGATCATTACCACCAAGTATCATCAAGATTTGGTGAAAAAATGTTTGCTGAGATTTCAGCAAACTAGTAGTTTTTGGAAGCTTGGCAACCCCTTTCAAACGAAAGTGTTTTTTGCCAGTCTCTGCATGGGGTACTTCAAGAGGAAACAAACCATAGAGATAGAACTTAGAACTACTTCATTTGGTCAAGTTTCAAGGAGCTAGCACAAACCGTGTTTGATATAGAATTCCAAACACAGCTATCTATGTAGGAGAAAACAGAGTGAAACCTAAAAATTCAAACTGTTACTGGAAACGAACACTTCAACCTAGAAGAATAAAAATTGGGCAGCCAAGTGGGATTAGTAAACTGATCATTACCACCAAGTATCATAAAGATTTGGTGAAAAAATGTTTGCTGAGATTTCAGCAAACTAGTAGTTTTTGGAAGCTTGGCAACCCCTTTCCAAGGAAAGTGTTTTTCGCCAGTCTCTGCATGGGGTACTTCAAGAGGAAACAAACCACAGAGATAGAACTTAGAACTACTTCATTTGGTCAAGTTTCAAGGAGCTAGCACAAACCGTGTTTGATTTAGAGTTTCAAACACATCTAACTATATAGAAGAGAACAGAGTGAAACCTAAAAATTCAAACTGTTACTGGAAACGAACGCTTCAACCTAGAAGAATAAAAATTGGGCATCCAAGTGGGATTAGTGAAGTGATCATTACCACCAAGTATCATCAAGATTTGGTGAAAAATGTTTGCTGAGATTTCAGCAAACTAGTAGTTTTTTGGAACCTTGGCAACCCCTTTCAAACGAAAGTGTTTTTCGCCAGTCTCTGCATGGGGTACTTCAAGAGGAAACAAACCATACAGATAGAACTTAGAACTACTTCATTTGGTAAAGTTTCAAGGAGCTAGCACAAACCATGTTTGATTTAGAATTCCAAACAGAGCTATCTATGTAGGAGAAAACAGAGTGAAACCTAAAAATTCAAACTGTTACTGGAAATGAATGCTTCAACCTAGAAGAATAAAATTTGGGCAGCCAAGTGGGATTAGTGAACTGATCATTACCACCAAGTATCATCAAGATTTGGTGAAAAAATGTTTGCTGAGATTTCAGCAAACTAGTAGTTTTTGGAAGCTTGGCAACCCCTTTCTTACGAAAGTGTTTTTCGCCAGTCTCTGCATGGGGTACTTCAAGAGGAAACAAACCATAGAGATAGAACTTAGATCTACTTCATTTGCTCAAGTTTCAAGGAGCTAGCACAAACCGTGTTTGATTTAGAATTCCAAACAGAGCTATCTATGTAGGAGAAAACAGAGTGAAACCTAAAAATTCAAACTGTTACTGGAAACGAATGCTTCAACCTAGAAGAATAAAATTTGGGCAGCCAAGTGGGATTAGTGAACTGATCATTACCACCAAGTATCATCAAGATTTGGTGAAAAAATGTTTGCTGAGATTTCAGCAAACTAGTAGTTTTTGGAAGCTTGGCAACCCCTTTCAAACGAAAGTGTTTTTCGCCAGTCTCTGCATGGGGTACTTCAAGAGGAAACAAACCATACAGATAGAACTTAGAACTACTTCATTTGGTCAGGTTTCATGGAGTTAGCACAAACCGTGTTTGATTTAGAGTTTCAAACACATCTAACTATATAGCAGAGAACAGAGTGAAACCTAAAAATTCAAACTGTTACTGGGAACGAACGCTTCAACCTAGAAGAATAAAAATTGGGCATCCAAGTGGGATTAGTGAACTGATCATTACCACCAAGTATCATCAAGATTTGGTGAAAAATGTTTGCTGAGATTTCAGCAAACTAGTAGTTTTTTGGAACCTTGGCAACCCCTTTAAAACGAAAGTGTTTTTCGCCAGTCTCTGCATGGGGTACTTCAAGAGGAAACAAACCATAGAGATAGAACTTAGAACTACTTCATTTGCTCAAGTTTCAAGGAGCTAGCACAAACCGTGTTTGATTTAGAATTCCAAACAGAGATATCTATGTAGGAGAAAACAGAGTGAAACCTAAAAATTCAAACTGTTACTGGAATCGAATGCTTCAATATAGAAGAATAAAATTTGGGCAGCCAAGTGGGATTAGTGAACTGATCATTACCACCAAGTATCATCAAGATTTGGTGAAAAAATGTTTGCTGAGATTTCAGCAAACTAGTAGTTTTTGGAAGCTTGGCAACCCCTTTCAAACGAAAGTGTTTTTCGGGAGTCTCTGCATGGGGTACTTCAAGAGGAAACAAACCATACAGATAGAACTTAGAACTACTTCATTTGGTCAGGTTTCATGGAGTTAGCACAAACCGTGTTTGATTTAGAGTTTCAAACACATCTAACTATATAGCAGAAAACAGAGTGAAACCTAAAAATTCAATCTGTTACTGGAAACGAATGCTTCAACCTAGAAGAATGAAAATTGGGCAGCCAAGTTGGATTAGTGAACTGATCATTACCACCAAGTATCATCCAGATTTGGTGAAAAAATGTTTGCTGAGATTTCAGCAAACTAGTAGTTATTTGGAAGCTTGGCAACCCCTTTCAAACGAAAGTGTTTTTCGCCAGTCTCTGCATGGGGTACTTCAAGAGGAAACAAACCATAGAGATAGAACTTAGAACTACTTCATTTGGTCAAGTTTCAAGGAGCTAGCACAAACCGTGTTTGATATAGAATTCCAAACACAGCTATCTATGTAGGAGAAAACAGAGTGAAACCTAAAAATTCAAACTGTTACTGGAAACGAACACTTCAACCTAGAAGAATAAAAATTGGGCAGCCAAGTGGGATTAGTAAACTGATCATTACCACCAAGTATCATAAAGATTTGGTGAAAAAATGTTTGCTGAGATTTCAGCAAACTAGTAGTTTTTGGAAGCTTGGCAACCCCTTTCAAAGGAAAGTGTTTTTCGCCAGTCTCTGCATGGGGTACTTCAAGAGGAAACAAACCATACAGATAGAACTTAGATCTACTTCATTTGGTCAAGTTTCATGGAGTTAGCACAAACCGTGTTTGATTTAGAGTTTCAAACACATCTAACTATATAGCAGAAAACAGAGTGAAACCTAAAAATTCAAACTGTTACTGGAAAAGAACGCTTCAACCTAGAAGAATAAAAATTGGGCAGCCAAGTGGGATTAGTGAACTGATATTTACCACCAAGTATCATCAAGATTTGGTGAAAAAATGTTTGCTGAGGTTTCAGCAAACTAGTAGTTTTTTGGAAGCTTGGCAATCCCCTTCAAACGAAAGTGTGTTTCGCCAGTCTCTGCATGGGGTACTTCAAGAGGAAACAAACCATAGAGATAGAACTTAGAACTACTTCATTTGGTCAAGTTTCAAGGAGCTAGCACAAACCGTGTTTGATTTAGAATTCCAAACACAGCTATCTATGTAGGAGAAAACAGAGTGAAACCTAAAAATTCAAACTGTTACTGGAAATGAACACTTCAACCTAGAAGAATAAAAATTGGGCAGCCAAGTGGGATTAGTAAACTGATCATTACCACCAAGTATCATCAAGATTTGGTGAAAAAATGTTTGCTGAGATTTCAGCAAACTAGTAGTTTTTGGAAGCTTGGCAACCCCTTTCAAACGAAAGTGTTTTTCGCCAGTCTCTGCATGGGGTACTTCAAGAGGAAACAAACCATACAGATAGAACTTAGATCTACTTAATTTGGTCAAGTTTCATGGAGTTAGCACAAACCGTGTTTGATTTAGAGTTTCAAACACATCTAACTATATAGCAGAAAACAGAGTGAAACCTAAAAATTCAAACTGTTACTGGAAAAGAACGCTTCAACCTAGAAGAATAAAAATTGGGCAGCCAAGTGGGATTAGTGAACTGATCATTACCACCAAGTATCGTCAAGATTTGGTGAAAAAATGTTTGCTGAGATTTCAGCAAACTAGTACTTTTGGAAGCTTGGCAATCCCTTTCAAACGAAAGTGTGTTTCGCCAGTCTCTGCATGGGGTACTTCAAGAGGAAACAAAACATACAGATAGAACTTAGAACTACTTCATTTGGTCAAGTTTCATGGAGCTAGCACAAACCGTGTTTGATTTAGAGTTTCAAACACATCTAACTATATAGAAGAGAACAGAGTGAAACCTAAAAATTCAAACTGTTACTGGAAACGAACGCTTCAACCTAGAAGAATAAAAATTGGGCATCCAAGTGGGATTAGTGAAGTGATCATTACCACCAAGTATCATCAAGATTTGGTGAAAAATGTTTGCTGAGATTTCAGCAAACTAGTAGTTTTTTGGAACCTTGGCAACCCCTTTCAAACGAAAGTGTTTTTCGCCAGTCTCTGCATGGGGTACTTCAAGAGGAAACAAACCATACAGATAGAACTTAGAACTACTTCATTTGCTCAAGTTTCAAGGAGCTAGCACAAACCATGTTTGATTTAGAATTCCAAACAGAGCTATCTATGTAGGAGAAAACAGAGTGAAACCTAAAAATTCAAACTGTTACTGGAAATGAATGCTTCAACCTAGAAGAATAAAATTTGGGCAGCCAAGTGGGATTAGTGAACTGATCATTACCACCAAGTATCATCAAGATTTGGTGAAAAAATGTTTGCTGAGATTTCAGCAAACTAGTAGTTTTTGGAAGCTTGGCAACCCCTTTCTTACGAAAGTGTTTTTCGCCAGTCTCTGCATGGGGTACTTCAAGAGGAAACAAACCATAGAGATAGAACTTAGATCTACTTCATTTGCTCAAGTTTCAAGGAGCTAGCACAAACCGTGTTTGATTTAGAATTCCAAACAGAGCTATCTATGTAGGAGAAAACAGAGTGAAACCTAAAAATTCAAACTGTTACTGGAAACGAATGCTTCAACCTAGAAGAATAAAATTTGGGCAGCCAAGTGGGATTAGTGAACTGATCATTACCACCAAGTATCATCAAGATTTGGTGAAAAAATGTTTGCTGAGATTTCAGCAAACTAGTAGTTTTTGGAAGCTTGGCAACCCCTTTCAAACGAAAGAGTTTTTCGCCAGTCTCTGCATGGGGTACTTCAAGAGGAAACAAACCATACAGATAGAACTTAGAACTACTTCATTTGGTCAGGTTTCATGGAGTTAGCACAAACCGTGTTTGATTTAGAGTTTCAAACACATCTAACTATATAGCAGAGAACAGAGTGAAACCTAAAAATTCAAACTGTTACTGGGAACGAACGCTTCAACCTAGAAGAATAAAAATTGGGCATCCAAGTGGGATTAGTGAACTGATCATTACCACCAAGTATCATCAAGATTTGGTGAAAAATGTTTGCTGAGATTTCAGCAAACTAGTAGTTTTTTGGAACCTTGGCAACCCCTTTAAAACGAAAGTGTTTTTCGCCAGTCTCTGCATGGGGTACTTCAAGAGGAAACAAACCATAGAGATAGAACTTAGAACTACTTCATTTGCTCAAGTTTCAAGGAGCTAGCACAAACCGTGTTTGATTTAGAATTCCAAACAGAGCTATCTATGTAGGAGAAAACAGAGTGAAACCTAAAAATTCAAACTGTTACTGGAAACGAATGCTTCAATATAGAAGAATAAAATTTGGGCAGCCAAGTGGGATTAGTGAACTGATCATTACCACCAAGTATCATCAAGATTTGGTGAAAAAATGTTTGCTGAGATTTCAGCAAACTAGTAGTTTTTGGAAGCTTGGCAACCCCTTTCAAACGAAAGTGTTTTTCGCCAGTCTCTGCATGGGGTACTTCAAGAGGAAACAAACCATACAGATAGAACTTAGAACTACTTCATTTGGTCAGGTTTCATGGAGTTAGCACAAACCGTGTTTGATTTAGAGTTTCAAACACATCTAACTATATAGCAGAAAACAGAGTGAAACCTAAAAATTCAATCTGTTACTGGAAACGAATGCTTCAACCTAGAAGAATGAAAATTGGGCAGCCAAGTGGGATTAGTGAACTGATCATTACCACCAAGTATCATCCAGATTTGGTGAAAAAATGTTTGCTGAGATTTCAGCAAACTAGTAGTTATTTGGAAGCTTGGCAACCCCTTTCAAACGAAAGTGTTTTTCGCCAGTCTCTGCATGGGGTACTTCAAGAGGAAACAAACCATAGAGATAGAACTTAGAACTACTTCATTTGGTCAAGTTTCAAGGAGCTAGCACAAACCGTGTTTGATATAGAATTCCAAACACAGCTATCTATGTAGGAGAAAACAGAGTGAAACCTAAAAATTCAAACTGTTACTGGAAACGAACACTTCAACCTAGAAGAATAAAAATTGGGCAGCCAAGTGGGATTAGTAAACTGATCATTACCACCAAGTATCATAAAGATTTGGTGAAAAAATGTTTGCTGAGATTTCAGCAAACTAGTAGTTTTTGGAAGCTTGGCAACCCCTTTCAAAGGAAAGTGTTTTTCGCCAGTCTCTGCATGGGGTACTTCAAGAGGAAACAAACCATAAAGATAGAACTTAGATCTACTTCATTTGGTCAAGTTTCATGGAGTTAGCACAAACCGTGTTTGATTTAGAGTTTCAAACACATCTAACTATATAGCAGAAAACAGAGTGAAACCTAAAAATTCAAACTGTTACTGGAAAAGAACGCTTCAACCTAGAAGAATAAAAATTGGGCAGCCAAGTGGGATTAGTGAACTGATATTTACCACCAAGTATCATCAAGATTTGGTGAAAAAATGTTTGCTGAGGTTTCAGCAAACTAGTAGTTTTTTGGAAGCTTGGCAATCCCTTTCAAACGAAAGTGTGTTTCGCCAGTCTCTGCATGGGGTACTTCAAGAGGAAACAAACCATAGAGATAGAACTTAGAACTACTTCATTTGGTCAAGTTTCAAGGAGCTAGCACAAACCGTGTTTGATTTAGAATTCCAAACACAGCTATCTATGTAGGAGAAAACAGAGTGAAACCTAAAAATTCAAACTGTTACTGGAAATGAACACTTCAACCTAGAAGAATAAAAATTGGGCAGCCAAGTGGGATTAGTAAACTGATCATTACCACCAAGTATCATCAAGATTTGGTGAAAAAATGTTTGCTGAGATTTCAGCAAACTAGTAGTTTTTGGAAGCTTGGCAACCCCTTTCAAACGAAAGTGTTTTTCGCCAGTCTCTGCATGGGGTACTTCAAGAGGAAACAAACCATACAGATAGAACTTAGATCTACTTAATTTGGTCAAGTTTCATGGAGTTAGCACAAACCGTGTTTGATTTAGAGTTTCAAACACATCTAACTATATAGCAGAAAACAGAGTGAAACCTAAAAATTCAAACTGTTACTGGAAACGAACGCTTCAACCTAGAAGAATAAAAATTGGGCATCCAAGTGGGATTAGTGAAGTGATCATTACCACCAAGTATCATCAAGATTTGGTGAAAAATGTTTGCTGAGATTTCAGCAAACTAGTAGTTTTTTGGAACCTTGGCAACCCCTTTCAAACGAAAGTGTTTTTCGCCAGTCTCTGCATGGGGTACTTCAAGAGGAAACAAACCATACAGATAGAACTTAGAACTACTTCATTTGGTCAAGTTTCAAGGAGCTAGCACAAACCATGTTTGATTTAGAATTCCAAACAGAGCTATCTATGTAGGAGAAAACAGAGTGAAACCTAAAAATTCAAACTGTTACTGGAAATGAATTCTTCAACCTAGAAGAATAAAATTTGGGCAGCCAAGTGGGATTAGTGAACTGATCATTACCACCAAGTATCATCAAGATTTGGTGAAAAAATGTTTGCTGAGATTTCAGCAAACTAGTAGTTTTTGGAAGCTTGGCAACCCCTTTCAAACGAAAGTGTTTTTCGCCAGTCTCTGCATGGGGTACTTCAAGAGGAAACAAACCATAGATATAGAACTTAGAACTACTTCATTTGCTCAAGTTTCAAGGAGCTAGCACAAACCGTGTTTGATTTAGAATTCCAAACAGAGCTATCTATGTAGGAGAAAACAGAGTGAAACCTAAAAATTCAAACTGTTACTGGAAACGAATGCTTCAACCTAGAAGAATAAAATTTGGGCAGCCAAGTGGGATTAGTGAACTGATCATTACCACCAAGTATCATCAAGATTTGGTGAAAAAATGTTTGCTGAGATTTCAGCAAACTAGTAGTTTTTGGAAGCTTGGCAACCCCTTTCAAACGAAAGTGTTTTTCGCCAGTCTCTGCATGGGGTACTTCAAGAGGAAACAAACCATACAGATAGAACTTAGAACTACTTCATTTGGTCAGGTTTCATGGAGTTAGCACAAACCGTGTTTGATTTAGAGTTTCAAACACATCTAACTATATAGCAGAGAACAGAGTGAAACCTAAAAATTCAAACTGTTACTGGGAACGAACGCTTCAACCTAGAAGAATAAAAATTGGGCATCCAAGTGGGATTAGTGAACTGATCATTACCACCAAGTATCATCAAGATTTGGTGAAAAATGTTTGCTGAGATTTCAGCAAACTAGTAGTTTTTTGGAACCTTGGCAACCCCTTTAAAACGAAAGTGTTTTTCGCCAGTCTCTGCATGGGGTACTTCAAGAGGAAACAAACCATAGAGATAGAACTTAGAACTACTTCATTTGCTCAAGTTTCAAGGAGCTAGCACAAACCGTGTTTGATTTAGAATTCCAAACAGAGCTATCTATGTAGGAGAAAACAGAGTGAAACCTAAAAATTCAAACTGTTACTGGAAACGAATGCTTCAATATAGAAGAATAAAATTTGGGCAGCCAAGTGGGATTAGTGAACTGATCATTACCACCAAGTATCATCAAGATTTGGTGAAAAAATGTTTGCTAAGATTTCAGCAAACTAGTAGTTTTTGGAAGCTTGGCAACCCGTTTCAAACGAAAGTGTTTTTCGCCAGTCTCTGCATGGGGTACTTCAAGAGGAAACAAACCATACAGATAGAACTTAGAACTACTTCATTTGGTCAGGTTTCATGGAGTTAGCACAAACCGTGTTTGATTTAGAGTTTCAAACACATCTAAGTATATAGCAGAAAACAGAGTGAAACCTAAAAATTCAATCTGTTACTGGAAACGAATGCTTCAACCTAGAAGAATGAAAATTGGGCAGCCAAGTGGGATTCGTGAACTGATCATTACCACCAAGTATCATCCAGATTTGGTGAAAAAATGTTTGCTGAGATTTCAGCAAACTAGTAGTTATTTGGAAGCTTGGCAACCCCTTTCAAACGAAAGTGTTTTTCGCCAGTCTCTGCATGGGGTACTTCAAGAGGAAACAAACCATAGAGATAGAACTTAGAACTACTTCATTTGGTCAAGTTTCAAGGAGCTAGCACAAACCGTGTTTGATATAGAATTCCAAACACAGCTATCTATGTAGGAGAAAACAGAGTGAAACCTAAAAATTCAAACTGTTACTGGAAACGAACACTTCAACCTAGAAGAATAAAAATTGGGCAGCCAAGTGGGATTAGTAAACTGATCAATACCACCAAGTATCATAAAGATTTGGTGAAAAAATGTTTGCTGAGATTTCAGCAAACTAGTAGTTTTTGGAAGCTTGGCAACCCCTTTCAAAGGAAAGTGTTTTTCGCCAGTCTCCTCATGGGGTACTTCAAGAGGAAACAAACCATACAGATAGAACTTAGATCTACTTCATTTGGTCAAGTTTCATGGAGTTAGCACAAACCGTGTTTGATTTAGAGTTTCAAACACATCTAACTATATTGCAGAAAACAGAGTGAAACCTAAATATTCAAACTGTTACTGGAAAAGAACGCTTCAACCTAGAAGAATAAAAATTGGGCAGCCAAGTGGGATTAGTGAACTGATCATTACCACCAAGTATCATCCAGATTTGGTGAAAAAATGTTTGCTGAGATTTCAGCAAACTAGTAGTTATTTGGAAGCTTGGCAACCCCTTTCAAACGAAAGTGTTTTTCGCCAGTCTCTGCATGGGGTACTTCAAGAGGAAACAAACCATAGAGATAGATCTTAGAACTACTTCATTTGGTCAAGTTTCAAGGAGCTAGCACAAACCGTGTTTGATATAGAATTCCAAACACAGCTATCTATGTAGGAGAAAACAGAGTGAAACCTAAAAATTCAAACTGTTACTGGAAACGAACACTTCAACCTAGAAGAATAAAAATTGGGCAGCCAAGTGGGATTAGTAAACTGATCATTACCACCAAGTATCATAAAGATTTGGTGAAAAAATGTTTGCTGAGATTTCAGCAAACTAGTAGTTTTTGGAAGCTTGGCAACCCCTTTCAAAGGAAAGTGTTTTTCGCCAGTCTCTGCATGGGGTACTTCAAGAGGAAACAAACCATACAGATAGAACTTAGATCTACTTCATTTGGTCAAGTTTCATGGAGTTAGCACAAACCGTGTTTGATTTAGAGTTTCAAACACATCTAACTATATTGCAGAAAACAGAGTGAAACCTAAATATTCAAACTGTTACTGGAAAAGAACGCTTCAACCTAGAAGAATAAAAATTGGGCAGCGAAGTGGGATTAGTGAACTGATCATTACCACCAAGTATCATCAAGATTTGGTGAAAAAATGTTTGCTGAGATTTCAGCAAACTAGTAGTTTTTTGGAAGCTTGGCAATCCCTTTCAAACGAAAGTGTGTTTCGCCAGTCTCTGCATGGGGTACTTCAAGAGGAAACAAACCATACAGATAGAACTTAGAACTACTTCATTTGATCAAGTTTCATGGAGTTAGCACAAACCGTGTTTTCACGGTTTTATAGTTAGAGTTTCAAACACATCTAACTATATAGCAGAACACAGAGTGAAACCTAAAAATTCAAACAGTTACTGGAAACGAACGCTTCAACCTAGAAGAATAAAAATTGGGCAGCCAAGTGGGATTAGTGAACTGATCATTACCACCAAGTATCATCAAGATTTGGTGAAAAAATGTTTGCTGAGATTTCAGCAAACTAGTAGTTTTTTGGAAGCTTGGGAACCCCTTTCAAACGAAAGTGTTTTTCGCCAGTCTCTGCATGTGGTACTTCAAGAGGAAACAAACCATAGAGATAGAACTTAGAACTCCTTCATTTGGTCAAGTTTCAAGGAGCTAGCACAAACCGTATTTGATTTAGAATTCCAAACACAGCTATCTATGTAGGAGAAAACAGAGTGAAACCTAAAAATTCAATCTGTTACTGGAAACGAATGCTTCAACCTAGAAGAATGAAAATTGGGCAGCCAAGTGGGATTTGTGAACTGATCATTACCACCAAGTATCATCAAGATTTGGTGAAAAAAATGTTTGCTGAGATTTCAGCAAACTAGTAGTTTCTTGGAAGCTTGGCAACCCCTTTCAAACGAAAGTGTTTTTCGCCAGTATCTGCATGGGGTACTTCAAGAGGAAACAAACCATACAGATAGAACTTAGAACTACTTCATTTGGTCAAGTTTCAAGGAGCTAGCACAAACCGTGTTTGATTTAGAGTTTCAAACACATGTAACTACAAAACAGAAAACAGAGTGAAACCTAAAAATTCAAAGTTACTGGAAACGAACGCTTCAACCTAGAAGAATAAAAATTGGGCAGCCAAGGTGGATTAGTGAACTGATCATTACCACCAAGTATCATCAAGATTTGGTGAAAAAATGTTTGCTGAGATTTCAGCAAACTAGTAGTTTTTTGGAAGCTTGGCAACCCCTTTCAAACGAAAGTGTTTTTCGCCAGTCTCTGCATGGGGTACTTCAAGAGGAAACAAACCATAGAGATAGAACATAGAACTACTTCATTTGGTCAAGTTTCAAGGAGCTAGCACAAACCGTGTTTGATTTAGAATTAAAAACAAGCTATCTATGTAGGAAAAAACAGAGTGAAACCTAAAAATTCAAACTGTTACTGGAAACGAATGCTTCAACCTAGAAGAATAAAAATTGGGCAGCCAAGTGGGATTAGTAAACTGATCATTACCACCAAGTATAATCCAGATTTGGTGAAAAAATGTTTGCTGAGATTTCAGCAAACTAGTAGTTTTTTGGAAGCTTGGCAACCCCTTTCAAACGAAAGTGTGTTTTGCCAGTCTCTGCATGGGGTACTTCAAGAGGAAACAAACCATAGAGATAGAACTTAGAACTACTTCATTTGGTCAAGTTTCAAGGAGCTAGCACAAACCGTGTTTGATTCAGAATTCCAAACACAGCTATCTATGTAGGAGTAAACAGAGTGAAACCTAAAAATTCAAACTGTTACTGGAAACGAATGCTTCAACCTAGAAGAATGAAAATTGGGCAGCCAAGTGGGATTAGTGAACTGATCATTACCACCAAGTATCATCCAGATTTGGTGAAAAAATGTTTGCTGAGATTTCAGCAAACTAGTAGATTTTTGGAAGCTTGGCAACCCCTTTCAAACGAAAGTGTGTTTTGCCAGTCTCTGCATGGGGTACTTCAAGACGAAACAAACCATAGAGATAGAACTTAGAACTAGTTCATTTGGTCAATTTCAAGGAGCTAGCACAAACCGTGTTTGATTTAGAATTCCAAACACAGCTATCTATGTAGGAGAAAAAGAGTGAAACCAAAAAATTCAAACTGTTACTGGAAACGAATGCTTCAACCTAGAAGAATAAAAATTTGGCAGCCAAGTGGGATTAGTGAACTGATCATTACCACCAAGTATCATCAAGATTTGGTGAAAAAATGATTGCTGAGATTTCAGCAAACTAGTAGTTTTTTGGAAGCTTGGCAACCCCTTTCAAACGAAAGTCTTTTTCGCCAGTCTCTGCATGGGGTACTTCAAGAGGATACAAACCATACATATAGAACTTAGAACTACTTCATTTGGTCAAGTTCCATGGAGTTAGCACAAACCGTGTTTGATATAGAGTTTCAAACACATCTAACTATATAGCAGAAAACAGAGTGAAACCTAAAAATTCAAACTGTTACTGGAAACGAACGCATCAACCTAGAAGAATAAAAATTGGGCAGCCAAGGGGGATTAGTGAACTGATCATTACCACCAAGTATCATCCAGATTTGGTGAAAAAATGTTTGCTGAGATTTCAGCAAACTAGTAGTTTTTTGGAAGCTTGGCAACCCCTTTCAAACGAAATTGTGTTTCGCCAGTCTCTGCATGGGGTACTTCAAGAGGAAACAAACCAAGAGATAGAACTTAGAACAACTTCATTTGGTCAAGTTTCAAGGAGCTAGCGCAAACCGTGTTTGATTCAGAATTCCAAACACAGCTATGTATGTAGGAGAAAACAGAGTGAAACCTAAAACTTCAAACTGTTATTGGAAACGAATGCTTCAACCTAGAAAAATGAAAATTGGGCAGCCAAGTGTGATTAGTGAACTGATCATTACCACCAAGTATCATCCAGATTTGGTGAAAAAATATTTGCTGATATTTCAGCAAACTAGTAGGTTTTTGGAAGTTTGGCAACCCCTTTCAAACGAAAGTGTGTTTCGCCAGTCTCTGCAAGGGGTACTTCAAGACGAAACAAACCATAGAGATAGAACTTAGAACTACTTCATTTGGTCAAGTTTCAAGGAGCTAGCACAAACCGTGTTTGATTTAGAATTCCAAACACAGCTATCTATGTAGGAGAAAAAAACAGTGAAACCAAAAAATTCAAACTGTTACTGGAAACGAATGCTTCAACCTAGAAGAATAAAAATTGGGCAGCCAAGTGGGGTTAGTGAACTGATCGTTACCACCAAGTATCATCAAGATTTGGTGAAAAAATGTTTGCTGAGATATCAGCAAACTAGTAGTTTTTTGGAAGCTTGGCCACCCCTTTCAAACAAAAGTGTTTTTCGCCAGTCTCTGCATGGGCTACTTCAAGAGGAAACAAACCATAGAGATAGAACTTAGAACTACTTCATTTGGTCAAGTATCAAGGAGCTAGCACAAACTGTGTTTGATTTAGAATTCCAAACAGAGCTATCTATGTAGGAGAAAACAGAGTGAAACCTAAAAATTCAATCTGTTACTGGAAACGAATGGTTCAACCTAGAAGAATGAAAATTGGGCAGCCAAGTGGGATTAGTGAACTGATCATTACCACCAAGTATCATCAAGATTTGGTGAAAAAAGGTTGCTGAGATTTCAGCAAACTAGTAGTTTTTTGGAAGCTTGGCAACCCCTTTCAAACGAAAGTGTTTTTCGACAGTCTCTGCATGGGGTACTTCAAGAGGAAACAAACCATAGTGATAGAACATAGAACTACTTCATTTGGTCAAGTTTTATGGAGCTAGCACAAACCGTGTTTGATTTAGAATTCCAAACAAGCTATCAATGTAGGAAAAAACAGAGTGAAACCTAAAAATTCAAACTGTTACTGGAAACGAATGCTTCAACCTAGAAGAATAAAAATTGGGCAGCCAAGTGGGATTAGTAAACTGTTCATTACCACCGAGTGTCATCAAGATTTGGTGAAAAAATGTTTGCTGAGATTTCAGCAAACTAGTAGTTTTTGGAAGCTTGGCAACCCCTTTCAAACGAAAGTGTTTTTCGCCAGTCTCTGCATGGGGTACTTCAAGAGGAAACAAACCATACAGATAGAACTTAGAACTACTTCATTTGGTCAAGTTTCAAGGAGCTAGCACAAACCGTGTTTGATTTAGAATTCCAAACACAGCTATGTATGTAGGAGAAAACAGAGTGAAACCTAAAAATTCAAACTGTTACTGGAAACGAATGCTTCAACCTAGAAGAATAAAAATTGGGCAGCCAAGTGGGATTAGTGAACTGATCATTACCACCAAGTATCATCAAGATTTGGTGAAAAAATGATTGCTGAGATTTCAGCAAACTAGTAGTTTTTGGAAGCTTGGCAACCCCTTTCAAACGAAAGTCTTTTTCGCCAGTCTCTGCATGGGGTACTTCAAGAGGAAACAAACCATACAGATAGAACTTAAAACTACTTCATTTGGTCAAGTTTCAAGGAGCTAGCACAAACCGTGTTTGATTTAGAATTCCAAACACAGCTATCTACGTAGGAGAAAACACAGTGAAACCTAAAAATTCAAAGTCTTACTGGAAACGAATGCTTCAACTTAGAAGAATGAAAATTGGGCAGCCAAGTGGGATTAGTGAACTGATCATTACCACCAAGTATCATCAAGATTTGGTGAAAAAATGTTTGCTGAGATTTCAGCAAACTAGTAGTTTTTTGGAAGCTTGGCAACCCCTTTCAAACGAAAGTGTTTTTCGCCAGTCTCTGCATGGGGTACTTCAAGAGGAAACAAACCATAGAGATAGAACTTAGAACTACTTCATTTGGTCAAGTTTCAAGGAGCTAGCACAAACTGTGTTTGATTTAGAGTTTCAAACACATGTAACTACATAGCAGAAAACAGAGTGAACCCTAAAAATTCAAACTGTTACTGGAAACGAACGCTTCAACCTAGAAGAATAAAAATTGGGCAGCCAAGGGGGATTAGTGTACTGATCATTACCACCAAGTATCATCAAGATTTGGTGAAAAAATGTTTGCTGAGATTTCAGCAAACTAGTAGTTTTTTGGAAGCTTGGCAACCCCTTTCAAACGAAAGTGTTTTTCGACAGTCTCTGCATGGGGTACTTCAAGAGGAAACAAACCATAGTGATAGAACATAGAACTACTTCATTTGGTCAAGTTTTATGGAGCTAGCACAAACCGTGTTTGATTTAGAATTCCAAACAAGCTATCAATGTAGGAAAAAACAGAGTGAAACCTAAAAATTCAAACTGTTACTGGAAACGAATGCTTCAACCTAGAAGAATAAAAATTGGGCAGCCAAGTGGGATTAGTAAACTGTTCATTACCACCGAGTGTCATCAAGATTTGGTGAAAAAATGTTTGCTGAGATTTCAGCAAACTAGTAGTTTTTGGAAGCTTGGCAACCCCTTTCAAACGAAAGTGTTTTTCGCCAGTCTCTGCATGGGGTACTTCAAGAGGAAACAAACCATACAGATAGAACTTAGAACTACTTCATTTGGTCAAGTTTCAAGGAGCTAGCACAAACCGTGTTTGATTTAGAATTCCAAACACAGCTATGTATGTAGGAGAAAACAGAGTGAAACCTAAAAATTCAAACTGTTACTGGAAACGAATGCTTCAACCTAGAAGAATAAAAATTGGGCAGCCAAGTGGGATTAGTGAACTGATCATTACCACCAAGTATCATCAAGATTTGGTGAAAAAATGATTGCTGAGATTTCAGCAAACTAGTAGTTTTTGGAAGCTTGGCAACCCCTTTCAAACGAAAGTCTTTTTCGCCAGTCTCTGCATGGGGTACTTCAAGAGGAAACAAACCATACAGATAGAACTTAAAACTACTTCATTTGGTCAAGTTTCAAGGAGCTAGCACAAACCGTGTTTGATTTAGAATTCCAAACACAGCTATCTACGTAGGAGAAAACACAGTGAAACCTAAAAATTCAAAGTCTTACTGGAAACGAATGCTTCAACTTAGAAGAATGAAAATTGGGCAGCCAAGTGGGATTAGTGAACTGATCATTACCACCAAGTATCATCAAGATTTGGTGAAAAAATGTTTGCTGAGATTTCAGCAAACTAGTAGTTTTTTGGAAGCTTGGCAACCCCTTTCAAACGAAAGTGTTTTTCGCCAGTCTCTGCATGGGGTACTTCAAGAGGAAACAAACCATAGAGATAGAACTTAGAACTACTTCATTTGGTCAAGTTTCAAGGAGCTAGCACAAACTGTGTTTGATTTAGAGTTTCAAACACATGTAACTACATAGCAGAAAACAGAGTGAACCCTAAAAATTCAAACTGTTACTGGAAACGAACGCTTCAACCTAGAAGAATAAAAATTGGGCAGCCAAGGGGGATTAGTGTACTGATCATTACCACCAAGTATCATCAAGATTTGGTGAAAAAATGTTTGCTGAGATTTCAGCAAACTAGTAGTTTTTTGGAAGCTTGGCAACCCCTTTCAAACGAAAGTGTTTTTCGCCAGTCTCTGCATGGGGTACTTCAAGAGGAAACAAACCATAGAGATAGAACTTAGAACTACTTCATTTGGTCAAGTTTCAAGGAGCTAGCACAAACCGTGTTTGATTTAGAATTCCAAACACAGCTATCTATGTAGGAGAAAACAGAGTGAAACCTAAAAATTCAAACTGTTACTGGAAACGAATGCTTCACCCTAGAAGAATAAAAATTGGGCAGCCAAGTGGGATTAGTGAACTGATCATTACCACCAAGTATCATCAAGATTTGGTGAAAAAATGTTTGCTGAGATTTCAGCAAACTAGTAGTTTTTTGGAAGCTTGGCAAACCCTTTCAAACGAAAGTGTGTTTCGCCAGTCTCTGCATGGGGTACTTCTAGAGGAAACAAACCATACAGATAGAACTTAGAACTACATCATTTGGTCAAGTTTCATGGAGCTAGCACAAACCGTGTTTGATTTAGAGTTTCAAACACATCTAACTATATATCAGAAAACAGAGTGAAACCTAAAAATTCAAACTGTTACTGGAAACGAACGCTTCAACCTAGAAGAACAAAAATTGGGCAGCCAAGTGGGATTAGTGAACTGATCATTACCACCAAGTATCATCAAGATTTGGTGAAAAAATGTTTGCTGAGATTTCAGCAAACTGGTAGTTTTTTGGAAGCTTGGCAACCCCTTTCAAACGAAAGTCTTTTTCGCCAGTCTCTGCATGGGGTACTTCAAGAGGAAACAAACCATACAGATAGAACTTAGAACTACTTCATTTGGTCAAGTTTCAAGGAGCTAGCACAAACCGTGTTTGATTTAGAATTCCAAACACAGCTATCTATGTAGGAGAAAACAGAGTGAAACCTAAAAATTCAAACTGTTACTGGAAACGAATGCTTCAACCTAGAAGAATAAAAATTGGGCAGCCAAGTGGGATTAGTGTACTGATCATTACCACCAAGAATCATCAAGATTTGGTAAAAAAATGTTTGCTGAGATTTCAGCAAACTAGTAGTTTTTTGGAAGCTTGGCAACCCCTTTCAAACGAAAGTGTTTTTCGCCAGTCTCTGCATGGGGTACTTCAAGAGGAAACAAACCATAGAGATAGAACTTAGAACTACTTCATTTGGTCAAGTTTCAAGGAGCTAGCACAAACCGTGTTTGATTTAGAATTCCAAACACAGCTATCTATGTAGGAGAAAACAGAGTGAAACCTAAAAATTCAAACTGTTACTGGAAACGAATGCTTCAACCTAGAAGAATAAAAATTGGGCAGCCAAGTGGGATTAGTGAACTGATCATTACCACGAAGTATCATCAAGATTTGGTGAAAAAATGTTTGCTGAGATTTCAGCAAACTAGTAGTTTTTTGGAAGCTTGGCAACCCCTTTCAAACGAAAGTGTTTTTCGCCAGTCTCTGCATGGGGTACTTCAAGAGGAAACAAACCATACAGATAGAACTTAGAACTACATCATTTGGTCAAGTTTCATTGAGCTAGCAAAAACCGTGTTTGATTTAGAGTTTCAAACACATCTAACTATATAGCAGAAAACAGAGTGAAACCTAAAAATTCAAACTGTTACTGGAAACGAACGCTTCAACCTAGAAGAATAAAAATTGGGCAGCCAAGTGGGATTAGGGAACTGATCATTACCACCAAGTATCATCCAAATTTGGTGAAAAAATGTTTGCTGAGATTTCAGCAAACTAGTAGTTTTTTGGAAGCTTGGCAACCCCTTTCAAACGAAAGTCTTTTTCGCCAGTCTCTGCATGGGCTACTTCAAGAGGAAACAAACCATAGAGATAGAACTTAGAACTACTTCATTTGGTCAAGTATCAAGGAGCTAGCACAAACTGTGTTTGATTTAGAATTCCAAACAGAGCTATCTATGTAGGAGAAAACAGAGTGAAACCTAAAAATTCAATCTGTTACTGGAAACGAATGGTTCAACCTAGAAGAATGAAAATTGGGCAGCCAAGTGGGATTAGTGAACTGATCATTACCACCAAGTATCATCAAGATTTGGTGAAAAAAGGTTGCTGAGATTTCAGCAAACTAGTAGTTTTTTGGAAGCTTGGCAACCCCTTTCAAACGAAAGTGTTTTTCGACAGTCTCTGCATGGGGTACTTCAAGAGGAAACAAACCGTAGTGATAGAACATAGAACTACTTCATTTGGTCAAGTTTTATGGAGCTAGCACAAACCGTGTTTGATTTAGAATTCCAAACAAGCTATCAATGTAGGAAAAAACAGAGTGAAACCTAAAAATTCAAACTGTTACTGGAAACGAATGCTTCAACCTAGAAGAATGAAAATTGGGCAGCCAAGTGGGATTAGTGAACTGATCATTACCACCAAGTATCATCAAGATTTGGTGAAAAAATGATTGCTGAGATTTCAGCAAACTAGTAGTTTTTGGAAGCTTGGCAACCCCTTTCAAACGAAAGTCTTTTTCGCCAGTCTCTTCATGGGGTACTTCAAGAGGAAACAAACCATACAGATAGAACTTAAAACTACTTCATTTGGTCAAGTTTCAAGGAGCTAGCACAAACCGTGTTTGATTTAGAATTCCAAACACAGCTATCTATGTAGGAGAAAACACAGTGAAACCTAAAAATTCAAAGTCTTACTGGAAACGAATGCTTCAACTTAGAAGAATGAAAATTGGGCAGCCAAGTGGGATTAGTGAACTGATCATTACCACCAAGTATCATCAAGATTTGGTGAAAAAATGTTTGCTGAGATTTCAGCAAACTAGTAGTTTTTTGGAAGCTTGGCAACCCCTTTCAAACGAAAGTGTTTTTCGCCAGTCTCTGCATGGGGTACTTCAAGAGGAAACAAACCATAGAGATAGAACTTAGAACTACTTCATTTGGTCAAGTTTCAAGGAGCTAGCACAAACTGTGTTTGATTTAGAGTTTCAAACACATGTAACTACATAGCAGAAAACAGAGTGAACCCTAAAAATTCAAACTGTTACTGGAAACGAACGCTTCAACCTAGAAGAATAAAAATTGGGCAGCCAAGGGGGATTAGTGTACTGATCATTACCACCAAGTATCATCAAGATTTGGTGAAAAAATGTTTGCTGAGATTTCAGCAAACTAGTAGTTTTTTGGAAGCTTGGCAACCCCTTTCAAACGAAAGTGTTTTTCGCCAGTCTCTGCATGGGGTACTTCAAGAGGAAACAAACCATAGAGATAGAACTTAGAACTACTTCATTTGGTCAAGTTTCAAGGAGCTAGCACAAACCGTGTTTGATTTAGAATTCCAAACACAGCTATCTATGTAGGAGAAAACAGAGTGAAACCTAAAAATTCAAACTGTTATTGGAAACGAATGCTTCAACCTAGAAGAATAAAAATTGGGCAGCCAAGTGGGATTAGTGAACTGATCATTACCACCAAGTATCATCAAGATTTGGTGAAAAAATGTTTGCTGAGATTTCAGCAAACTAGTAGTTTTTTGGAAGCTTGGCAAACCCTTTCAAACAAAAGTTTGTTTCGCCAGTCTCTGCATGGGGTACTTCTAGAGGAAACAAACCATACAGATAGAACTTAGAACTACATCATTTGGTCAAGTTTCATGGAGCTAGCACAAACCGTGTTTGATTTAGAGTTTCAAACACATCTAACTATATAGCAGAAAACAGAGTGAAACCTAAAAATTCAAACTGTTACTGGAAACGAACGCTTCAACCTAGAAGAATAAAAATTGGGCAGCCAAGTGGGATTAGTGAACTGATCATTACCACCAAGTATCATCAAGATTTGGTGAAAAAATGTTTGCTGAGATTTCAGCAAACTGGTAGTTTTTTGGAAGTTTGGCAACCCCTTTCAAACGAAAGTCTTTTTCGCCAGTCTCTGCATGGGGTACTTCAAGAGGAAACAAACCATACAGATAGAACTTAGAACTACTTCATTTGGTCAAGTTTCAAGGAGCTAGCACAAACCGTGTTTGATTTAGAATTCCAAACACAGCTATCTATGTAGGAGAAAACAGAGTGAAACCTAAAAATTCAAACTGTTACTGGAAACGAATGCTTCAACCTAGAAGAATAAAAATTGGGCAGCCAAGTGGGATTAGTGTACTGATCATTACCACCAAGAATCATCAAGATTTGGTAAAAAAATGTTTGCTGAGATTTCAGCAAACTAGTAGTTTTTTGGAAGCTTGGCAACCCCTTTCAAACGAAAGTGTTTTTCGCCAGTCTCTGCATGGGGTACTTCAAGAGGAAACAAACCATAGAGATAGAACTTAGAACTACTTCATTTGGTCAAGTTTCAAGGAGCTAGCACAAACCGTGTTTGATTTAGAATTCCAAACACAGCTATCTATGTAGGAGAAAACAGAGTGAAACCTAAAAATTCAAACTGTTACTGGAAACGAATGCTTCAACCTAGAAGAATAAAAATTGGGCAGTCAAGTGGGATTAGTGAACTGATCATTACCACCAAGTATCATCAAGATTTGGTGAAAAAATGTTTGCTGAGATTTCAGCAAACTAGTAGTTTTTTGGAAGCTTGGCAACCCCTTTCAAACGAAAGTGTTTTTCGCCAGTCTCTGCATGGGGTACTTCAAGAGGAAACAAACCATACAGATAGAACTTAAAACTACTTCATTTGGTCTAGTTTCAAGGAGCTAGCACAAACCGTGTTTGATTTAGAATTCCAAACACAGCTATCTATGTAGGAGAAAACACAGTGAAACCTAAAAATTCAAAGTCTTACTGGAAACGAATGCTTCAACTTAGAAGAATGAAAATTGGGCATCCAAGTGGGATTAGTGAACTGATCATTACCACCAAGTATCATCAAGATTTGGTGAAAAAATGTTTTCCTGAGATTTCAGCAAACTAGTAGTTTTTTGGAAGCTTGGCAACCCCTTTCAAACGAAAGTGTTTTTCGACAGTCTCTGCATGGGGTACTTCAAGAGGAAACAAACCATAGAGATAGAACTTAGAAGTACTTCATTTGGTCAAGTTTCAAGGAGCTAGCACAAACTGTGTTTGATTTAGAGTTTCAAACACATGTAACTACATAGCAGAAAACAGAGTGAAACCTAAAAATTCAAACTGTTACTGGAAACGAACGCTTCAACCTAGAAGAATAAAAATTGGGCAGCCAAGGGGGATTAGTGTACTGATCATTACCACCAAGTATCATCAAGATTTGGTGAAAAAATGTTTGCTGAGATTTCAGCAAACTAGTAGTTTTTTGGAAGCTTGGCAACCCCTTTCAAACGAAAGTGTTTTTCGCCAGTCTCTGCATGGGGTACTTCAAGAGGAAACAAACCATAGAGATAGAACTTAGAACTACTTCATTTGGTCAAGTTTCAAGGAGCTAGCACAAACCGTGTTTGATTTAGAATTCCAAACACAGCTATCTATGTAGGAGAAAACAGAGTGAAACCTAAAAATTCAAACTGTTAATGGAAACGAATGCTTCAACCTAGAAGAATAAAAATTGGGCAGCCAAGTGGGATTAGTGAACTGATCATTACCACCAAGTATCATCAAGATTTGGTGAAAAAATGTTTGCTGAGATTTCAGCAAACTAGTAGTTTTTTGGAAGCTTGGCAACCCCTTTCAAACGAAAGTGTGTTTCGCCAGTCTCTGCATGGGGTACTTCAAGAGGAAACAAACCGTACAGATAGAACTTAGAACTACATCATTTGGTCAAGTTTCATGGAGCTAGCACAAACCGTGTTTGATTTAGAGTTTCAAACACATCTAACTATATAGCAGAAAACAGAGTGAAACCTAAAAATTCAAACTGTTACTGGAAACGAACGCTTCAACCTAGAAGAATAAAAATTGGGCAGCCAAGTGGGATTAGTGAACTGATCATTACCACCAAGTATCATCAAGATTTGGTGAAAAAATGTTTGCTGAGATTTCAGCAAACTGGTAGTTTTTTGGAAGCTTGGCAACCCCTTTCAAACAAAAGTGTGTTTCGCCAGTCTCTGCATGGGGTACTTCAAGAGGAAACAAACCATACAGATAGAACTTAGAACTACATCATTTGGTCAAGTTTCATGGAGCTAGCACAAACCGTGTTTGATTTAGAGTTTCAAACACATGTAACTACATAGCAGAAAACAGATTGAAACCTAAAAATTCAAACTGTTACTGGAAACGAACGCTTCAACCTAGAAGAATAAAAATTGGGCACCCAAGGGGGATTAGTGAACTGATCATTACCACCAAGGATCATCCAGATTTGGTGAAAAAATGTTTGCTGAGATTTCAGCAAACTAGTAGTTTTTTGGAAGCTTGGCAACCCCTTTCAAACGAAAGTGTGTTTCGCCAGTCTCTGCATGGGGTACTTCAAGAGGAAACAAACCATAGAGATAGAACTTAGAACTACTTCATTTGGTCAAGTTTCAAGGAGCTAGCACAAACCGTGTTTGATTTAGAATTCCAAACACAGCTATCTATGTAGGAGAAAACAGAGTGAAACCTAAAAATTCAAACTGTTACTGGAAACGAATGCTTCACCCTAGAAGAATAAAAATTGGGCAGCCAAGTGGGATTAGTGAACTGATCATTACCACCAAGTATCATCAAGATTTGGTGAAAAAATGTTTGCTGAGATTTCAGCAAACTAGTAGTTTTTTGGAAGCTTGGCAAACCCTTTCAAACGAAAGTGTGTTTCGCCAGTCTCTGCATGGGGTACTTCTAGAGGAAACAAACCATACAGATAGAACTTAGAACTACATCATTTGGTCAAGTTTCATGGAGATAGCACAAACCGTGTTTGATTTAGAGTTTCAAACACATCTAACTATATAGCAGAAAACAGAGTGAAACCTAAAAATTCAAACTGTTACTGGAAACGAACGCTTCAACCTAGAAGAACAAAAATTGGGCAGCCAAGTGGGATTAGTGAACTGATCATTACCACCAAGTATCATCAAGATTTGGTGAAAAAATGTTTGCTGAGATTTCAGCAAACTGGTAGTTTTTTGGAAGCTTGGCAACCCCTTTCAAACGAAAGTCTTTTTCGCCAGTCTCTGCATGGGGTACTTCAAGAGGAAACAAACCATACAGATAGAACTTAGAACTACTTCATTTGGTCAAGTTTCAAGGAGCTAGCACAAACCGTGTTTGATTTAGAATTCCAAACACAGCTATCTATGTAGGAGAAAACAGAGTGAAACCTAAAAATTCAAACTGTTACTGGAAACGAATGCTTCAACCTAGAAGAATAAAAATTGGGCAGCCAAGTGGGATTAGTGTACTGATCATTACCACCAAGAATCATCAAGATTTGGTAAAAAAATGTTTGCTGAGATTTCAGCAAACTAGTAGTTTTTTGGAAGCTTGGCAACCCCTTTCAAACGAAAGTGTTTTTCGCCAGTCTCTGCATGGGGTACTTCAAGAGGAAACAAACCATAGAGATAGAACTTAGAACTACTTCATTTGGTCAAGTTTCAAGGAGCTAGCACAAACCGTGTTTGATTTAGAATTCCAAACACAGCTATCTATGTAGGAGAAAACAGAGTGAAACCTAAAAATTCAAACTGTTACTGGAAACGAATGCTTCAACCTAGAAGAATAAAAATTGGGCAGCCAAGTGGGATTAGTGAACTGATCATTACCACGAAGTATCATCAAGATTTGGTGAAAAAATGTTTGCTGAGATTTCAGCAAACTAGTAGTTTTTTGGAAGCTTGGCAACCCCTTTCAAACGAAAGTGTTTTTCGCCAGTCTCTGCATGGGGTACTTCAAGAGGAAACAAACCATACAGATAGAACTTAGAACTACATCATTTGGTCAAGTTTCATTGAGCTAGCAAAAACCGTGTTTGATTTAGAGTTTCAAACACATCTAACTATATAGCAGAAAACAGAGTGAAACCTAAAAATTCAAACTGTTACTGGAAACGAACGCTTCAACCTAGAAGAATAAAAATTGGGCAGCCAAGTGGGATTAGGGAACTGATCATTACCACCAAGTATCATCCAAATTTGGTGAAAAAATGTTTGCTGAGATTTCAGCAAACTAGTAGTTTTTTGGAAGCTTGGCAACCCCTTTCAAACGAAAGTCTTTTTCGCCAGTCTCTGCATGGGCTACTTCAAGAGGAAACAAACCATAGAGATAGAACTTAGAACTACTTCATTTGGTCAAGTATCAAGGAGCTAGCACAAACTGTGTTTGATTTAGAATTCCAAACAGAGCTATCTATGTAGGAGAAAACAGAGTGAAACCTAAAAATTCAATCTGTTACTGGAAACGAATGGTTCAACCTAGAAGAATGAAAATTGGGCAGCCAAGTGGGATTAGTGAACTGATCATTACCACCAAGTATCATCAAGATTTGGTGAAAAAAGGTTGCTGAGATTTCAGCAAACTAGTAGTTTTTTGGAAGCTTGGCAACCCCTTTCAAACGAAAGTGTTTTTCGACAGTCTCTGCATGGGGTACTTCAAGAGGAAACAAACCGTAGTGATAGAACATAGAACTACTTCATTTGGTCAAGTTTTATGGAGCTAGCACAAACCGTGTTTGATTTAGAATTCCAAACAAGCTATCAATGTAGGAAAAAACAGAGTGAAACCTAAAAATTCAAACTGTTACTGGAAACGAATGCTTCAACCTAGAAGAATGAAAATTGGGCAGCCAAGTGGGATTAGTGAACTGATCATTACCACCAAGTATCATCAAGATTTGGTGAAAAAATGATTGCTGAGATTTCAGCAAACTAGTAGTTTTTGGAAGCTTGGCAACCCCTTTCAAACGAAAGTCTTTTTCGCCAGTCTCTTCATGGGGTACTTCAAGAGGAAACAAACCATACAGATAGAACTTAAAACTACTTCATTTGGTCAAGTTTCAAGGAGCTAGCACAAACCGTGTTTGATTTAGAATTCCAAACACAGCTATCTATGTAGGAGAAAACACAGTGAAACCTAAAAATTCAAAGTCTTACTGGAAACGAATGCTTCAACTTAGAAGAATGAAAATTGGGCAGCCAAGTGGGATTAGTGAACTGATCATTACCACCAAGTATCATCAAGATTTGGTGAAAAAATGTTTGCTGAGATTTCAGCAAACTAGTAGTTTTTTGGAAGCTTGGCAACCCCTTTCAAACGAAAGTGTTTTTCGCCAGTCTCTGCATGGGGTACTTCAAGAGGAAACAAACCATAGAGATAGAACTTAGAACTACTTCATTTGGTCAAGTTTCAAGGAGCTAGCACAAACTGTGTTTGATTTAGAGTTTCAAACACATGTAACTACATAGCAGAAAACAGAGTGAACCCTAAAAATTCAAACTGTTACTGGAAACGAACGCTTCAACCTAGAAGAATAAAAATTGGGCAGCCAAGGGGGATTAGTGTACTGATCATTACCACCAAGTATCATCAAGATTTGGTGAAAAAATGTTTGCTGAGATTTCAGCAAACTAGTAGTTTTTTGGAAGCTTGGCAACCCCTTTCAAACGAAAGTGTTTTTCGCCAGTCTCTGCATGGGGTACTTCAAGAGGAAACAAACCATAGAGATAGAACTTAGAACTACTTCATTTGGTCAAGTTTCAAGGAGCTAGCACAAACCGTGTTTGATTTAGAATTCCAAACACAGCTATCTATGTAGGAGAAAACAGAGTGAAACCTAAAAATTCAAACTGTTATTGGAAACGAATGCTTCAACCTAGAAGAATAAAAATTGGGCAGCCAAGTGGGATTAGTGAACTGATCATTACCACCAAGTATCATCAAGATTTGGTGAAAAAATGTTTGCTGAGATTTCAGCAAACTAGTAGTTTTTTGGAAGCTTGGCAAACCCTTTCAAACAAAAGTTTGTTTCGCCAGTCTCTGCATGGGGTACTTCTAGAGGAAACAAACCATACAGATAGAACTTAGAACTACATCATTTGGTCAAGTTTCATGGAGCTAGCACAAACCGTGTTTGATTTAGAGTTTCAAACACATCTAACTATATAGCAGAAAACAGAGTGAAACCTAAAAATTCAAACTGTTACTGGAAACGAACGCTTCAACCTAGAAGAATAAAAATTGGGCAGCCAAGTGGGATTAGTGAACTGATCATTACCACCAAGTATCATCAAGATTTGGTGAAAAAATGTTTGCTGAGATTTCAGCAAACTGGTAGTTTTTTGGAAGTTTGGCAACCCCTTTCAAACGAAAGTCTTTTTCGCCAGTCTCTGCATGGGGTACTTCAAGAGGAAACAAACCATACAGATAGAACTTAGAACTACTTCATTTGGTCAAGTTTCAAGGAGCTAGCACAAACCGTGTTTGATTTAGAATTCCAAACACAGCTATCTATGTAGGAGAAAACAGAGTGAAACCTAAAAATTCAAACTGTTACTGGAAACGAATGCTTCAACCTAGAAGAATAAAAATTGGGCAGCCAAGTGGGATTAGTGTACTGATCATTACCACCAAGAATCATCAAGATTTGGTAAAAAAATGTTTGCTGAGATTTCAGCAAACTAGTAGTTTTTTGGAAGCTTGGCAACCCCTTTCAAACGAAAGTGTTTTTCGCCAGTCTCTGCATGGGGTACTTCAAGAGGAAACAAACCATAGAGATAGAACTTAGAACTACTTCATTTGGTCAAGTTTCAAGGAGCTAGCACAAACCGTGTTTGATTTAGAATTCCAAACACAGCTATCTATGTAGGAGAAAACAGAGTGAAACCTAAAAATTCAAACTGTTACTGGAAACGAATGCTTCAACCTAGAAGAATAAAAATTGGGCAGTCAAGTGGGATTAGTGAACTGATCATTACCACCAAGTATCATCAAGATTTGGTGAAAAAATGTTTGCTGAGATTTCAGCAAACTAGTAGTTTTTTGGAAGCTTGGCAACCCCTTTCAAACGAAAGTGTTTTTCGCCAGTCTCTGCATGGGGTACTTCAAGAGGAAACAAACCATACAGATAGAACTTAAAACTACTTCATTTGGTCTAGTTTCAAGGAGCTAGCACAAACCGTGTTTGATTTAGAATTCCAAACACAGCTATCTATGTAGGAGAAAACACAGTGAAACCTAAAAATTCAAAGTCTTACTGGAAACGAATGCTTCAACTTAGAAGAATGAAAATTGGGCATCCAAGTGGGATTAGTGAACTGATCATTACCACCAAGTATCATCAAGATTTGGTGAAAAAATGTTTTCCTGAGATTTCAGCAAACTAGTAGTTTTTTGGAAGCTTGGCAACCCCTTTCAAACGAAAGTGTTTTTCGACAGTCTCTGCATGGGGTACTTCAAGAGGAAACAAACCATAGAGAAAGAACTTAGAAGTACTTCATTTGGTCAAGTTTCAAGGAGCTAGCACAAACTGTGTTTGATTTAGAGTTTCAAACACATGTAACTACATAGCAGAAAACAGAGTGAAACCTAAAAATTCAAACTGTTACTGGAAACGAACGCTTCAACCTAGAAGAATAAAAATTGGGCAGCCAAGGGGGATTAGTGTACTGATCATTACCACCAAGTATCATCAAGATTTGGTGAAAAAATGTTTGCTGAGATTTCAGCAAACTAGTAGTTTTTTGGAAGCTTGGCAACCCCTTTCAAACGAAAGTGTTTTTCGCCAGTCTCTGCATGGGGTACTTCAAGAGGAAACAAACCATAGAGATAGAACTTAGAACTACTTCATTTGGTCAAGTTTCAAGGAGCTAGCACAAACCGTGTTTGATTTAGAATTCCAAACACAGCTATCTATGTAGGAGAAAACAGAGTGAAACCTAAAAATTCAAACTGTTAATGGAAACGAATGCTTCAACCTAGAAGAATAAAAATTGGGCAGCCAAGTGGGATTAGTGAACTGATCATTACCACCAAGTATCATCAAGATTTGGTGAAAAAATGTTTGCTGAGATTTCAGCAAACTAGTAGTTTTTTGGAAGCTTGGCAACCCCTTTCAAACGAAAGTGTGTTTCGCCAGTCTCTGCATGGGGTACTTCAAGAGGAAACAAACCGTACAGATAGAACTTAGAACTACATCATTTGGTCAAGTTTCATGGAGCTAGCACAAACCGTGTTTGATTTAGAGTTTCAAACACATCTAACTATATAGCAGAAAACAGAGTGAAACCTAAAAATTCAAACTGTTACTGGAAACGAACGCTTCAACCTAGAAGAATAAAAATTGGGCAGCCAAGTGGGATTAGTGAACTGATCATTACCACCAAGTATCATCAAGATTTGGTGAAAAAATGTTTGCTGAGATTTCAGCAAACTGGTAGTTTTTTGGAAGCTTGGCAACCCCTTTCAAACAAAAGTGTGTTTCGCCAGTCTCTGCATGGGGTACTTCAAGAGGAAACAAACCATACAGATAGAACTTAGAACTACATCATTTGGTCAAGTTTCATGGAGCTAGCACAAACCGTGTTTGATTTAGAGTTTCAAACACATGTAACTACATAGCAGAAAACAGATTGAAACCTAAAAATTCAAACTGTTACTGGAAACGAACGCTTCAACCTAGAAGAATAAAAATTGGGCACCCAAGGGGGATTAGTGAACTGATCATTACCACCAAGGATCATCCAGATTTGGTGAAAAAATGTTTGCTGAGATTTCAGCAAACTAGTAGTTTTTTGGAAGCTTGGCAACCCCTTTCAAACGAAAGTGTGTTTCGCCAGTCTCTGCATGGGGTACTTCAAGAGGAAACAAACCATAGAGATAGAACTTAGAAATACTTCATTTGGTCAAGTTTCAAGGAGCTAGCACAAACCGTGTTTGATTTAGAATTCCAAACACAGCTATCTATGTAGGAGAAAAAGTGTGAAACCAAAAAATTCAAACTGTTACTGGAAACGAATGCTTCAACCTAGAAGAATAAAAATTGGGCAGCCAAGTGGGATTAGTGAACTGATCATTACCACCAAGTATCATCAAGATTTGGTGAAAAAATGTTTGCTGAGTTTTCAGCAAACTAGTAGTTTTTTGGAAGCTTGGCAACCCCTTTCAAACGAAAGTGTTTTTCGCCAGTCTCTGCATGGGGTACTTCAAGAGGAAACAAACCATACAGATAGAACTTAGAACTACATCATTTGGTCAAGTTTCATGGAGCTAGCACAAACCGTGTTTGATTTAGAGTTTCAAACACATCTAACTATATAGCAGAAAACAGAGTGAAACCTAAAAATTCAAACTGTTACTGGAAACGAACGCTTCAACCTAGAAGAATAAAAATTGGGCAGCCAAGTGGGATTAGTGAACTGATCATTACCACCAAGTATCATCCAAATTTGGTGAAAAAATGTTTGCTGAGATTTCAGCAAACTAGTAGTTTTTTGGAAGCGTGGCAACCCCTTTCAAAGGAAAGTGTTTTTCGCCAGTCTCTCCATGGGGTAATTCAAGAGGAAACAAACCATAGAGATAGAAATTAGAACTACTTCATTTGGTCAAGTTTCAAGGATCTAGCACAAACCGTGTTTGATTTAGAATTCCAAACAGAGCTATCTATGTAGGAGAAAACAGAGTGAAACCTAAAAATTCAAACTGTTACTGGAAACGAATGCTTCAACCTAGAAGAATAAAAATTGGGCAGCCAAGTGGGATTAGTGAACTGATCATTACCACCAAGTATCATCAAGATTTGGTGAAAAAATGTTTGCTGAGATTTCAGCAAACTAGTAGTTTTTTGGAAGCTTGGCAACCCCTTTCAAACGAAAGTGTGTTTCGCCAGTCTCTGCATGGGGTACTTCAAGAGGAAACAAACCATAGAGATAGAACTTAGAACTACTTCATTTGGTCAAGTTTCAAGGAGCTAGCACAAACCGTGTTTGATTTAGAATTCCAAACACAGCTATCTATGTAGGAGAAAAAGTGTGAAACCAAAAAATTCAAACTGTTACTGGAAACGAATGCTTCAACCTAGAAGAATAAAAATTGGGCAGCCAAGTGGGATTAGTGAACTGATCATTACCACCAAGTATCATCCAGATTTGGTGAAAAAATGTTTGCTGAGATTTCAGCAAACCAGTAGATTTTTGGAAGCTTGGCAACCCCTTTCAATCGAAAGTGTGTTTCGCCAGTCTCTGCATGGGGTACTTCAAGACGAAACAAACCATAGATATAGAACTTAGAACTACTTATTAGGTCAATTTCAAGGAGCTAGCACAAACCGTGTTTGATTTAGAATTCCAAACACAGCTATCTATGTAGGAGAAAACAGAGTGAAACCTAAAAATTCAAACTGTTACTGGAAACGAATGCTTCAACCTAGAAGAATAAAAATTGGGCAGCCAAGTGGGATTAGTGAACTGATCATTACCACCAAGTATCATCAAGATTTGGTGAAAAAATGTTTGCTGAGATTTCAGCAAACTAGTAGTTTTTTGGAAGCTTGGCAACCCCTTTCAAACGAAAGTGTTTTTCGCCAGTCTCTGCATGGGGTACTTCAAGAGGAAACAAACCATACAGATAGAACTTAGAACTACATCATTTGGTCAAGTTTCATGGAGCTAGCACAAACCGTGTTTGATTTAGAGTTTCAAACACATCTAACTATATAGCAGAAAACAGAGTGAAACCTAAAAATTCAAACTGTTACTGGAAACGAACGCTTCAACCTAGAAGAATAAAAATTGGGCAGCCAAGTGGGATTAGTGAACTGATCATTACCACCAAGTATCATCCAGATTTGGTGAAAAAATGTTTGCTGAGATTTCAGCAAACTAGTAGTTTTTTGGAAGCTTGGCAACCCCTTTCAAACGAAAGTGTTTCTCGCCAGTCTCTGCATGGGGTACTTCAAGAGGAAACAAACCATAGAGATAGAACTTAGAACTACTTCATTTGGTCAAGTTTCAAGGAGCTAGCACAAACCGTGTTTGATTTAGAATTCCAAACACAGCTATCTATGTAGGAGAAAACAGAGTGAAACCTAAAAATTCAAAGTCTTACTGGAAACGAATGCTTCAACTTAGAAGAATGAAAATTGGGCAGCCAAGTGGGATTAGTGAACTGATCATTACCACCAAGTATCATCCAGATTTGGTGAAAAAATGTTTGCTGAGATTTCAGCAAACTAGTAGTTTTTTGGAAGCTTGGCAACACCTTTCAAACGAAAGTGTTTTTCGCCAGTCTCTGCATGGGGTACTTCATGAGGAAACAAACCATAGAGATAGAACTTAGAACTACTTCATTTGGTCAAGTTTCAAGGAGCTAGCACAAACCGTGTTTGATTTAGAGTTTCAAACACATGTAACTACATAGCAGAAAACAGAGTGAAACCTAAAAATTCAAACTGTTACTGGAAACGAACGCTTCAACTTAGAAGAATAAAAATTGGGCACCCAAGGGGGATTAGTGAACTGATCATTACCACCAAGGATCATCCAGATTTGGTGAAAAAATGTTTGCTGAGATTTCAGCAAACTAGTAGTTTTTTGGAAGCTTGGCAACCCCTTTCAAACGAAAGTGTGTTTCGCCAGTCTCTGCATGGGGTACTTCAAGAGGAAACAAACCATAGAGATAGAACTTAGAACTACTTCATTTGGTCAAGTTTCAAGGAGCTAGCACAAACCGTGTTTGATTTAGAATTCCAAACACAGCTATCTATGTAGGAGAAAAAGTGTGAAACCAAAAAATTCAAACTGTTACTGGAAACGAATGCTTCAACCTAGAAGAATAAAAATTGGGCAGCCAAGTGGGATTAGTGAACTGATCATTACCACCAAGTATCATCCAGATTTGGTGAAAAAATGTTTGCTGAGATTTCAGCAAACCAGTAGATTTTTGGAAGCTTGGCAACCCCTTTCAATCAAAAGTGTGTTTCGCCAGTCTCTGCATGGGGTACTTCAAGACGAAACAAACCATAGAGATAGAACTTAGAACTACTTCATTTGGTCAATTTCAAGGAGCTAGCACAAACCGTGTTTGATTTAGAATTCCAAACACAGCTATCTATGTAGGAGAAAAAGTGTGAAACCAAAAAATTCAAACTGTTACTGGAAACGAATTCTTCAACCTAGAAGAATAAAAATTTGGCAGCCAAGTGGGATTAGTGAACTGATCATTACCACCAAGTATCATCAAGATTTGGTGAAAAAATGATTGCTGAGATTTCAGCAAACTAGTAGTTTTTTGGAAGCTTGGCAACCCCTTTCAAACGAAAGTGTTTTTCGCCAGTCTCTGCATGGGGTACTTCAAGAGGAAACAAACCATACAGATAGAACTTAAAACTACTTCATTTGGTCAAGTTTCAAGGAGCTAGCACAAACCGTGTTTGATTTAGAATTCCAAACACAGCTATCTATGTAGGAGAAAACAGAGTGAAACCTAAAAATTCAAACTGTTACTGGAAACGAATGCTTCAACCTAGAAGAATAAAAATTGGGCAGCCAAGTGGGATTAGTGTACTGATCATTACCACCAAGTATCATCAAGATTTGGTAAAAAAATGTTTGCTGAGATTTCAGCAAACTAGTAGTTTTTTGGAAGCTTGGCAACCCCTTTCAAACGAAAGTGTTTTTCGCCAGGCTCTGCATGGGGTACTTCAAAAGGAAACAAACCATAGAGATAGAACTTAGAACTACTTCATTTGGTCAAGTTTCAAGGAGCTAGCACAAACCGTGTTTGAATTAGAATTCCAAACACAGCTATCTATGTAGGAGAAAACAGAGTGAAACCTAAAAATTCAAACTGTTACTGGAAACGAATGCTTCAACCTAGAAGAATAAAAATTGGGCAGCCAAGTGGGATTAGTGAACTGATCATTACCACCAAGTATCATCAAGATTTGGTGAAAAAATGTTTGCTGAGATTTCAGCAAACTAGTAGTTTTTTGGAAGCTTGGCAACCCCTTTCAAACGAAAGTGTTTTTCACCAGTCTCTGCATGGGGTACTTCAAGAGGAAACAAACCATACAGATAGAACTTAGAACTACATCATTTGGTCAAGTTTCATGGAGCTAGCACAAACCGTGTTTGATTTAGAGTTTCAAACACATCTAACTATATAGCAGAAAACAGAGTGAAACCTAAAAATTCAAACTGTTACTGGAAACGAACGCTTCAACCTAGAAGAATAAAAATTGGGCAGCCAAGTGGGATTCGTGAACTGATCATTACCACCAAGTATCATCCAAATTTGGTGAAAAAATGTTTGCTGAGATTTCAGCAAACTAGTAGTTTTTTGGAAGCTTGGCAACCCCTTTCAAACGAAAGTGTTTTTCGCCAGTCTCTCCATGGGGTACTTCAAGAGGAAACAAACCATAGAGATAGAAAATAGAACTACTTCATTTGGTCAAGTTTCAAGGATCTAGCACAAACCGTGTTTGATTTAGAATTCCAAACAGAGCTATCTATGAAGGAGAAAACAGAGTGAAAATTAAAAATTCAAACTGTTACTGGAAACGAATGCTTCAACCTAGAAGAATAAAAATTGGGCAGCCAAGTCGGATTAGTGAACTGATCATTACCACCAAGTATCATCAAGATTTGGTGAAAAAATGTTTGCTGAGATTTCAGCAAACTAGTAGTTTTTTGGAAGCTTGGCAACCCCTTTCAAACGAAAGTGTTTCTCGCCAGTCTCTGCATGGGGTACTTCAAGAGGAAACAAACCATAGAGATAGAACTTAGAACTACTTCATTTGGTCAAGTTTCAAGGAGCTAGCACAAACCGTGTTTGATTTAGAATTCCAAACACAGCTATCTATGTAGGAGAAAACAGAGTGAAACCTAAAAATTCAAAGTCTTACTGGAAACGAATGCTTCAACTTAGAAGAATGAAAATTTGGCAGCCAAGTGGGATTGGGGAACTGATCATTACCACCAAGTATCATCCAGATTTGGTGAAAAAATGTTTGCTGATATTTCAGCAAACTAGTAGTTTTTTGGAAGCTTGGCAACACCTTTCAAACGAAAGTGTTTTTCGCCAGTCTCTGCATGGGGTACTTCAAGAGGAAACAAACCATAGAGATAGAACTTAGAACTACTTCATTTGGTCAAGTTTCAAGGAGCTAGCACAAACCGTGTTTGATTTAGAGTTTCAAACACATGTAACTACATAGCAGAAAACAGAGTGAAGCCTAAAAATTCAAACTGTTACTGGAAACGAACGCTTCAACCTAGAAGAATAAAAATTGGGCAGCCAAGGGGGATTAGTGAACTGATCATTACCACCAAGGATCATCCAGATTTGGTGAAAAAATGTTTGCTGAGATTTCAGCAAACTAGTAGTTTTTTGGAAGCTTGGCAACCCCTTTCAAACGAAAGTGTGTTTCGCCAGGCTCTGCATGGGGTACTTCAAGAGGAAACAAACCATAGAGATAGAACTTAGAACTACTTCATTTGGTCAAGTTTCAAGGAGCTAGCACAAACCGTGTTTGATTTAGAATTCCAAACACAGCTATCTATGTAAGAGAAAAAGAGTGAAACCAAAAAATTCAAACTGTTACTGGAAACGAATGCTTCAACCTAGAAGAATAAAAATTGGGCAGCCAAGTGGGATTAGTGAACTGATCATTACCACCAAGTATCATCAAGATTTGGTGAAAAAATGTTTGCTGAGATTTCAGCAAACTAGTAGTTTTTGGAAGCTTGGCAACCCCTTTCAAACGAAAGTGTTTTTCGCCAGTCTCTGCATGGGGTACTTCAAGAGGAAACAAACCATACATATAGAACTTAGAACTACTTCATTTGGTCAAGTTTCATGGAGTTAGCACAAACCGTGTTTGATTTAGAGTTTCAAACACATCTAACTATATAGCAGAAAACAGAGTGAAACCTAAAAATTCAAACTGTTACTGGAAACGAATGCTTCAACCTAGAAGAATAAAAATTGGGCAGCCAAGGGAAATTAGTGAACTGATCATTACCACCAAGTATCATCCAGATTTGGTGAAAAAATGTTTGCTGAGATTTCAGCAAACTAGTAGTTTTTTGGAAGCTTGGCAACCCCTTTCAAACGAAAGTGTGTTTAGCCAGTCTCTGCATGGGGTACTTCAAGAGGAAACAAACCATAGAGATAGAACTTAGAACTACTTCATTTGGTCAAGTTTCAAGGAGCTAGCACAAACCGTGTTTGATTCAGAATTCCAAACACAGCTATCTATGTAGGAGAAAACAGAGTGAAACCTAAAAATTCAAACTGTTACTGGAAACGAATGCTTCAACCTAGAAGAATGAAAATTGGGCAGCCAAGTGGGATTAGTGAACTGATCATTACCACCAAGTATCATCCGTATTTGGTGAAAAAATGTTTGCTGAGATTTCAGCAAACTAGTAGATTTTTGGAAGCTTGGCAACCCCTTTCAAACGAAAGTGTCTTTCGTCAGTCTCTGCATGGGGTACTTCAAGACGAAACAAACCATAGAGATAGAACTTAGAACTACTTCATTTGGTCAAGTTTCAAGGAGCTAGCACAAACCGTGTTTGATTTAGAATTCAAAACAGAGCTATCTATGTATGAGAAAACAGAGTGAAACCTAAAAATTCAAACTGTTACTGGAAAAGAATGCTTCAACCTAGAAGAATAAAAATTGGGCAGCCAAGTGGGATTAGTGTACTGATCATTACCACCAAGTATCATCAAGTTTGGTAAAAAAATATTTGCTGAGATTTCAGCAAACTAGTAGTTTTTTTGGAAGCTTGGCAACCCCTTTCAAACGAAAGTGTTTTTCGCCAGTCTCTGCATGGGGTACTTCAAGAGGAAACAAACCATACAGATAGAACTTAGAACTACTTCATTTGGTCAAGTTTCAAGGAGCTAGCACAAACCGTGTTTGATTTAGAATTCCAAACACAGCTATCTATGTAGGAGAAAACAGAGTGAAACCTAAAAATTCAAACTATTACTGGAAACGAATGCTTCAAACTAGAAGAATGAAAATTGGGCAGCCAAGTGGGATTAGTGAACTGATCATTACCACCAAGTATCATCAAGTTTTGGTGAAAAAATGTTTGCTGAGATTTCAGCAAACTAGTAGTTTTTTGGAAGCTTGGCAACCCCTTTTAAACGAAAGTGTTTTTCGCCAGTCTCTGCATGGGGTACTTCAAGAGGAAACAAACCATAGAGACAGAACTTGGAACTACTTCATTTGGTCAAGTTTCAAGGAGCTAGCACAAACCGTGTTTGATTTAGAATTCCAAACACAGCTATCTATGTAGGAGAAAACAGAGTGAAACCTAAAAATTCAAACTGTTACTGGAAACGAATGCTTCAACCTAGAAGAATAAAAATTGGGCAGCCAAGTGGTATTAGTGACCTGATCATTACCACCAAGTATCATCAAGATTTGGTGAAAAAATGTTTGCTGAGATTTCAGCAAACTAGTAGTTTTTTGGAAGCTTGGCAACCCCTTTCAAACGAAAGTGTTTTTCGACAGTCTCTGCATGGGATACTTCAAGAGGAAACAAACCATACAGATAGAACTTAGAACTACATCATTTGGTCAAGTTTCATGGAGCTCGCACAAACCGTGTTTGATTTAGAGTTTCAAACACATCTAACTATATAGCAGAAAACAGAGTGAAACCTAAAAATTCAAACTGTTACTGGAAACGAACGCTTCAACCTAGAAGAATAAAAATTGGGCAGCCAATTGGGATTAGTGAACTCATCATTACCACCAAGTATCATCAAGATTTGGTGAAAAAATGTTTGCTGAGATTTCAGCAAACTTGTAGTTTCTTGGAAGCTTGGCAACCCCTTTCAAACGAAAGTGTTCTTCACCAGTCTCTGCATGGGGTACTTCAAGAGGAAACAAACCATAGAGATAGAACTTAGAACTACTTCATTTGGTCAAGTTTCAAGGAGCTAGCACAAACCGTGTTTGATTTAGAATTCCAAACACAGCTATCTATGTAGGAGAAAACAGAGTGAAATCTAAAAATTCAAAGTCTTACTGGAAACGAATGCTTCAACTTAGAAGAATGAAAATTGGGCAGCCAAGTGGGATTAGTGAACTGATCATTACCACCAAGTATCATCAAGATTTGGTGAAAAAATGTTTGCTGAGATTTCAGCAAACTAGTAGTTTTTTGGAAGCTTGGCAACCCCTTTCAAACGAAAGTGTTTTCGCCAGTCTCTGCATGGGGTACTTCAAGAGGAAACAAACCATAGAGATAGAACTTAGAACTACTTCATTTGGTCAAGTTTCAAGGAGCTAGCACAAACTGTGTTTGATTTAGAGTTTCAAACACATGTAACTACATAGCAGAAAACAGAGTGAAACCTAAAAATTCAAACTGTTACTGGAAACGAACGCTTCAACCTAGAAGAATAAAAATTGGGCAGCCAAGGGGGATTAGTGAACTGATCATTACCACCAAGGATCATCCAGATTTGGTGAAAAAATGTTTGCTGAGATTTCAGCAAACTAGTAGTTTTTTGGAAGCTTGGCAACCCCTTTCAAACGAAAGTGTGTTTCGCCAGTCTCTGCATGGGGTACTTCAAGAGGAAACAAACCATAGAGATAGAACTTAGAACTACTTCATTTGGTCAAGTTTCAAGGAGCTAGCACTAACCGGGTTTGATTTAGAATTCCAAACACAGCTATATATGTACGAGAAAACAAAGTGAAACCAAAAAATTCAAACTGTTACTGGAAACGAATGCTTCAACCTAGAAGAATAAAAATTGGGCAGCCAAGTGGGATTAGTGAACTGATCATTACCACCAAGTATCATCAAGATTTGGTGAAAAAATGAATGCTGAGATTTCAGCAAACTAGTAGTTTTTTGGAAGCTTGGCAACCCCTTTCAAACGAAAGTGTTTTTCGCCAGTCTCTGCATGGGGTACTTCAAGAGAAAACAAACCATACTGATAGAACTTAAAACTACTTCATTTGGTCAAGTTTCAAGGAGCTAGCACAAACCGTGTTTGATTTAGAATTCAAAACAGAGCTATCTATGTAGGAGAAAACAGAGTGAAAACTAAAAATTCAAACTGTTACTGGAAACGAATGCTTCAACCTAGAAGAATAAAAATTGGGCAGCCAAGTGGGATTAGTGTACTGATCATTACCACCAAGTATCATCAAGTTTTGGTAAAAAAATGTTTGCTGAGATTTCAGCAAACTAGTAGTTTTTTGGAAGCTTGGCAACCCCTTTCAAACGAAAGTGTTTTTCGCCAGTCTCTGCATGGGGTACTTCAAGAGGAAAAAAACCATAGAGATAGAACTTAGAACTACTTCATTTGGTCAAGTTTCAAGGAGCTAGCACAAACCGTGTTTGATTTAGAATTCCAAACACAGCTATCTATGTAGGAGAAAACAGAGTGAAACCTAAAAATTCAAACTATTACTGGAAACGAATGCTTCAACCTAGAAGAATGAAAATTGGGCAGCCAAGTGGGATTAGTGAACTGATCATTACCACCAAGTATCATCAAGATTTGGTGAAAAAATGATTGCTGAGATTTCAGCAAACTAGTAGTTTTTTGGAAGCTTGGCAACCCCTTTCAAACGAAAGTGTTTTTCGCCAGTCTCTGCATGGGGTACTTCAAGAAGAAACAAACCATAGAGATAGAACTTGGAACTACTTCATTTGGTCAAGTTTCAAGGAGCTAGCACAAACCGTGTTTGATTTAGAATTCCAAACACAGCTATCTATGTAGGAGAAAACAGAGTGAAACCTAAAAATTCAAACTGTTACTGGAAACGAATGCTTCAACCTAGAAGAATAAAAATTGGGCAGCCAAGTGGGATTAGTGACCTGATCATTACCACCAAGTATCATCAAGATTTGGTGAAAAAATGTTTGCTGAGATTTCAGCAAACTAGTAGTTTTTGGAAGCTTGGCAACCCCTTTCAAACGAAAGTGTTTTTCGCCAGTCTCTGCATGGGGTACTTCAAGAGGAAACAAACCATACAGATAGAACTTAGAACTACATCATTTGGTCAAGTTTCATGGAGCTAGCACAAACCGTGTTTGATTTAGAGTTTCAAACACATCTAACTATATAGCAAAAAACAGAGTGAAACCTAAAAATTCAAACTGTTACTGGAAACGAACGCTTCAACCTAGAAGAATAAAAATTGGGCAGCCAAGTGGGATTAGTGAACTGATCATTACCACCAAGTATCATCAAGATTTGGTGAAAAAATGTTTGCTGAGATTTCAGCAAACTTGTAGTTTCTTGGAAGCTTGGCAACCCCTTTCAAACGAAAGTGTTTTTCACCAGTCTCTGCATGGGGTACTTCAAGAGGAAACAAACCATAGAGATAGAACTTAGAACTACTTCATTTGGTCAAGTTTCAAGGAGCTAGCACTAACCGGGTTTGATTTAGAATTCCAAACACAGCTATCTATGTACGTGAAAACAAAGTGAAACCAAAAAATTCAAACTGTTACTGGAAACGAATGCTTCAACCTAGAAGAATAAAAATTGGGCAGCCAAGTGGGATTAGTGAACTGATCATTACCACCAAGTATCATCAAGATTTGGTGAAAAAATGATTGCTGAGATTTCAGCAAACTAGTAGTTTTTTGGAAGCTTGGCAACCCCTTTCAAACGAAAGTGTTTTTCGCCAGTCTCTGCATGGGGTACTTCAAGAGAAAACAAACCATACTGATAGAACTTAAAACTACTTCATTTGGTCAAGTTTCAAGGAGCTAGCACAAACCGTGTTTGATTTAGAATTCAAAACAGAGCTATCTATGTAGGAGAAAACAGAGTGAAAACTAAAAATTCAAACTGTTACTGGAAACGAATGCTTCAACCTAGAAGAATAAAAATTGGGCAGCCAAGTGGGATTAGTGTACTGATCATTACCACCAAGTATCATCAAGTTTTGGTAAAAAAATGTTTGCTGAGATTTCAGCAAACTAGTAGTTTTTTGGAAGCTTGGCAACCCCTTTCAAACGAAAGTGTTTTTCGCCAGTCTCTGCATGGGGTACTTCAAGAGGAAACAAACCATAGAGATAGAACTTAGAACTACTTCATTTGGTCAAGTTTCAAGGAGCTAGCACAAACCGTGTTTGATTTAGAGTTTCAAACACATGTAACTACATAGCAGAAAACAGAGTGAAACCTAAAAATTCAAACTGTTACTGGAAACGAAAGCTTCAACCTAGAAGAATAAAAATTGGGCAGCCAAGGGGGATTAGTGAACTGATCATTACCACCAAGGATCATCCAGATTTGGTGAAAAAATGTTTGCTGAGATTTCAGCAAACTAGTAGTTTTTTGGAAGCTTGGCAACCCCTTTCAAACGAAAGTGTGTTTCGCCAGTCTCTGCATGGGGTACTTCAAGAGGAAACAAACCATAGAGATAGAACTTAGAACTACTTCATTTGGTCAAGTTTCAAGGAGCTAGCACTAACCGTTTTTGATTTAGAATTCCAAACACAGCTATCTATGTAGGAGAAAACAGAGTGAAACCTAAAAATTCAAAGTCTTACTGGAAACGAATGCTTCAACTTAGAAGAATGAAAATTGGGCAGCCAAGTGGGATTAGTGAACTGATCATTACCACCAAGTATCATCAAGATTTGGTGAAAAAATGTTTGCTGAGATTTCAGCAAACTAGTAGTTTTTTGGAAGCTTGGCAACCCCTTTCAAACGAAAGTGTTTTTCGCCAGTCTCTGCATGGGGTACTTCAAGAGGAAACAAACCATACAGATAGAACTTAGAACTACATCATTTGGTCAAGTTTCATGGAGCTAGCACAAACCGTGTTTGATTTAGAGTTACAAACACATCTAACTGTATAGCAAAAAACAGAGTGAAACCTAAAAATTCAAACTGTTACTGGAAACGAACGCTTCAACCTAGAAGAATAAAAATTGGGCAGCCAAGTGGGATTAGTGAACTGATCATTACCACCAAGTATCATCCAGATTTGGTGAAAAAATGTTTGCTGAGATTTCAGCAAACTAGTAGTTTTTTGGAAGCTTGGCAACCCCTTTCAAACGAAAGTGTTTTTCACCAGTCTCTGCATGGGGTACTTCAAGAGGAAACAAACCATAGAGATAGAACTTAGAACTACTTCATTTGGTCAAGTTTCAAGGAGCTAGCACAAACCGTGTTTGATTTAGAATTCCAACCACAGCTATCTATGTAGGAGAAAACAGAGTGAAACCTAAAAATTAAAGCTGTTACTGGAAATGAATGCTTCAACCTAGAAGAATGAAAATTGGGCAGCCAAGGGGGATTAGTGAACTGATCATTACCACCAAGGATCATCCAGATTTGGTGAAAAAATGTTTGCTGAGATTTCAGCAAACTAGTAGTTTTTTGGAAGCTTGGCAACCCCTTTCAAATGAAAGTGTGTTTCGCCAGTCTCTGCATGGGGTACTTCAAGAGGAAACAAACCATAGAGATAGAACTTAGAACTACTTCATTTGGTCAAGTTTCAAGGAGCTAGCACAAACCGTGTTTGATTTAGAGTTTCAAACACATGTAACTACATAGCAGAAAACAGAGTGAAACCTAAAAATTCAAACTGTTACTGGAAACGAACGCTTCAACCTAGAAGAATAAAAATTGGGCAGCCAAGGGGGAATAGTGAACTGATCATTACCACCAAGGATCATCTAGATTTGGTGAAAAAATGTTTGCTGAGATTTCAGCAAACTAGTAGTTTTTTGAAAGCTTGGCAACCCCTTTCAAACGAAAGTGTGTTTCGCCAGTCTCTGCATGGGGTACTTCAAGAGGAAACAAACCATAGAGATAGAACTTAGAACTACTTCATTTGGTCAAGTTTCAAGGAGTTAGCACTAACCGTGTTTGATTTAGAATTCCAAACACAGCTATCTATGTAGGAGAAAACAGAGTGAAACCTAAAAATTCAAAGTCTTACTGGAAACGAATGCTTCAACTTAGAAGAATGAAAATTGGGCAGCCAAGTGGGATTAGTGAACTGATCATTACCACCAAGTATCATCAAGATTTGGTGAAAAAATGTTTGCTGAGATTTCAGCAAACTAGTAGTTTTTTGGAAGCATGGCAACCCCTTTCAAACGAAAGTGTTTTTCGCCAGTCTCTGCATGGGGTACTTCAAGAGGAAACAAACCATAGAGATAGAATTTAGAACTACTTCATTTGGTCAAGTTTCAAGGAGCTAGCACAAACCGTGTTTGATTTAGAGTTTCAAACACATGTAACTACATAGCAGAAAACAGAGTGAAACCTAAAAATTCAAACTGTTATTGGAAACGAACGCTTCAACCTAGAAGAATAAAAATTGGGCAGCCAAGGGGGATTAGTGAACTGATCATTACCACCAAGGATCATCCAGATTTGGTGAAAAAATATTTGCTGAGATTTAAGCAAACTAGTAGTTTTTTGGAAGCTTGGCAACCCCTTTCAAACGAAAGTGTGTTTCGCCAGTCTCTGCATGGGGTACTTCAAGAGGAAACAAACCATAGAGAGAGAACTTAGAACTACTTCATTTGGTCAAGTTTCAAGGAGCTAGCACAAACCGAGTTTGATTTAGAATTCCAAACACAGCTATCTATGTAGGAGAAAACAGAGTTAAACCTAAAAATTCAAACTGTTACTGGAAACGAATGCTTCAACCTAGAAGAATGAAAATTGGGCAGCCAAGTGGGATTAGTGAACTGATCATTACCACCAAGTATCATCCAGATTTGGTGAAAAAATATTTGCTGAGATTTCAGCAAACTAGTAGATTTTTGGAAGCTTGACAACCCCTTTCAAACAAAAGTGTTTTTCACCAGTCTCTGCATGGAGTACATCAAGACGAAACAAACCATAGAGATAGAACTTAGAACTACTTCATTTGGTCAAGTTTCAAGGAGCTAGCACAAACCGTGTTTGATTTAGAATTCCAAACACAGCTATCTATGTAGGAGAAAAAGAGTGAAACCAAAAAATTCAAACTGTTACTGGAAACGAATGCTTCAACCCAGAAGAATAAAAATTGATCAGCCAAGTGGGATTAGTGAACTGATCATTACCACCAAGTATCATCAAGATTTGGTGAAAAAATGTTTGCTGAGATTTCAGCAAACTAGTAGTTTTTTGGAAGCTTGGCAACCCCTTTCAAACGAAAGTGTTTTTCGCCAGTCTCTGCATGGGGTACTTCAAGAGGAAACAAACCATACAGATAGAACTTAGAACTCCATCATTTGGTCAAGTTTCATGGAGCTAGCACAAACCGTGTTTGATTTAGAGTTTCAAACACATCTAACTATATAGCAGAAAACAGAGTGAAACCTAAAAATTCAAACTGTTACTGGAAACGAACGCTTCAACCTAGAAGAATAAAAATTGGGCAGCCAAGTGGGATTAGTGAACTGATCATTACCACCAAGTATCATCAAGATTTGGTGAAAAAAAGTTTGCTGAGATTTCAGCAAACTTGTAGTTTCTTGGAAGCTTGGCAACCCCTTTCAAACGAAAGTGTTTTTCACCAGTCTCTGCATGGGGTACTTCAAGAGGAAACAAACCATAGAGATAGAACTTAGAACTACTTCATTTGGTCAAGTTTCAAGGAGCTAGCACAAACCGTGTTTGATTTAGAGTTTCAAACACATGTAACTACATAGCAGAAAACAGAGTGAAACCTAAAAATTCAAACTGTTACTGGAAACGAAAGCTTCAACCTAGAAGAATAAAAATTGGGCAGCCAAGGGGGATTAGTGAACTGATCATTACCACCAAGGATCATCCAGATTTGGTGAAAAAATGTTTGCTGAGATTTCAGCAAACTAGTAGTTTTTTGGAAGCTTGGCAACCCCTTTCAAACGAAAGTGTGTTTCGCCAGTCTCTGCATGGGGTACTTCAAGAGGAAACAAACCATAGAGATAGAACTTAGAACTACTTCATTTGGTCAAGTTTCAAGGAGCTAGCACTAACCGTTTTTGATTTAGAATTCCAAACACAGCTATCTATGTAGGAGAAAACAGAGTGAAACCTAAAAATTCAAAGTCTTACTGGAAACGAATGCTTCAACTTAGAAGAATGAAAATTGGGCAGCCAAGTGGGATTAGTGAACTGATCATTACCACCAAGTATCATCAAGATTTGGTGAAAAAATGTTTGCTGAGATTTCAGCAAACTAGTAGTTTTTTGGAAGCATGGCAACCCCTTTCAAACGAAAGTGTTTTTAGCCAGTCTCTGCATGGGGTACTTCAAGAGGAAACAAACCATAGAGATAGAACTTAGAACTACTTCATTTGGTCAAGTTTCAAGGAGCTAGCACAAACCGTGTTTGATTTAGAGTTTCAAACACATGTAACTACTTAGCAGAAAACAGAGTGAAACCTAAAAATTCAAACTGTTATTGGAAACGAACGCTTCAACCTAGAAGAATGAAAATTGGGCAGCCAAGGGGGATTAGTGAACTGATCATTACCACCAAGGATCATCCAGATTTGGTGAAAAAATATTTGCTGAGATTTCAGCAAACTAGTAGTTTTTTGGAAGCTTGGCAACACCTTTCAAACGAAAGTTTGTTTCGCCAGTCTCTGCATGGGGTACTTCAAGAGGAAACAAACCATAGAGAGAGAACTTAGAACTACTTCATTTGGTCAAGTTTCAAGGAGCTAGCACAAACCGAGTTTGATTTAGAATTCCAAACACAGCTATCTATGTAGGAGAAAACAGAGTTAAACCTAAAAATTCAAACTGTTACTGGAAACGAATGCTTCAACCTAGAAGAATGAAAATTGGGCAGCCAAGTGGGATTAGTGAACTGATCATTACCACCAAGTATCATCCAGATTTGGTGAAAAAATGTTTGCTGAGATTTCAGCAAACTAGTAGATTTTTGGAAGCTTGACAACCCCTTTCAAACGAAAGTGTTTTTCACCAGTCTCTGCATGGAGTACATCAAGACGAAACAAACCATAGAGATAGAACTTAGAACTACTTCATTTGGTCAAGTTTCAAGGAGCTAGCACAAACCGTGTTTGATTTAGAATTCCAAACACAGCTATCTATGTAGGAGAAAAAGAGTGAAACCAAAAAATTCAAACTGTTACTGGAAACGAATGCTTCAACCCAGAAGAATAAAAATTGATCAGCCAAGTGGGATTAGTGAACTGATCATTACCACCAAGTATCATCAAGATTTGGTGAAAAAATGTTTGCTGAGATTTCAGCAAACTAGTAGTTTTTTGGAAGCTTGGCAACCCCTTTCAAACGAAAGTGTTTTTCGCCAGTCTCTGCATGGGGTACTTCAAGAGGAAACAAACCATACAGATAGAACTTAGAACTCCATCATTTGGTCAAGTTTCATGGAGCTAGCACAAACCGTGTTTGATTTAGAGTTTCAAACACATCTAACTATATAGCAGAAAACAGAGTGAAACCTAAAAATTCAAACTGTTACTGGAAACGAACGCTTCAACCTAGAAGAATAAAAATTGGGCAGCCAAGTGGGATTAGTGAACTGATCATTACCACCAAGTATCATCAAGATTTGGTGAAAAAAAGTTTGCTGAGATTTCAGCAAACTTGTAGTTTCTTGGAAGCTTGGCAACCCCTTTCAAACGAAAGTGTTTTTCACCAGTCTCTGCATGGGGTACTTCAAGAGGAAACAAACCATAGAGATAGAACTTAGAACTACTTCATTTGGTCAAGTTTCAAGGAGCTAGCACAAACCGTGTTTGATTTAGAGTTTCAAACACATGTAACTACATAGCAGAAAACAGAGTGAAACCTAAAAATTCAAACTGTTACTGGAAACGAAAGCTTCAACCTAGAAGAATAAAAATTGGGCAGCCAAGGGGGATTAGTGAACTGATCATTACCAGCAAGGATCATCCAGATTTGGTGAAAAAATGTTTGCTGAGATTTCAGCAAACTAGTAGTTTTTTGGAAGCTTGGCAACCCCTTTCAAACGAAAGTGTGTTTCGCCAGTCTCTGCATGGGGTACTTCAAGAGGAAACAAACCATAGAGATAGAACTTAGAACTACTTCATTTGGTCAAGTTTCAAGGAGCTAGCACTAACCGTTTTTGATTTAGAATTCCAAACACAGCTATCTATGTAGGAGAAAACAGAGTGAAACCTAAAAATTCAAAGTCTTACTGGAAACGAATGCTTCAACTTAGAAGAATGAAAATTGGGCAGCCAAGTGGGATTAGTGAACTGATCATTACCACCAAGTATCATCAAGATTTGGTGAAAAAATGTTTGCTGAGATTTCAGCAAACTAGTAGTTTTTTGGAAGCATGGCAACCCCTTTCAAACGAAAGTGTTTTTAGCCAGTCTCTGCATGGGGTACTTCAAGAGGAAACAAACCATAGAGATAGAACTTAGAACTACTTCATTTGGTCAAGTTTCAAGGAGCTAGCACAAACCGTGTTTGATTTAGAGTTTCAAACACATGTAACTACTTAGCAGAAAACAGAGTGAAACCTAAAAATTCAAACTGTTATTGGAAACGAACGCTTCAACCTAGAAGAATGAAAATTGGGCAGCCAAGGGGGATTAGTGAACTGATCATTACCACCAAGGATCATCCAGATTTGGTGAAAAAATATTTGCTGAGATTTCAGCAAACTAGTAGTTTTTTGGAAGCTTGGCAACACCTTTCAAACGAAAGTGTGTTTCGCCAGTCTCTGCATGGGGTACTTCAAGAGGAAACAAACCATAGAGAGAGAACTTAGAACTACTTCATTTGGTCAAGTTTCAAGGAGCTAGCACAAACCGAGTTTGATTTAGAATTCCAAACACAGCTATCTATGTAGGAGAAAACAGAGTTAAACCTAAAAATTCAAACTGTTACTGGAAACGAATGCTTCAACCTAGAAGAATGAAAATTGGGCAGCCAAGTGGGATTAGTGAACTGATCATTACCACCAAGTATCATCCAGATTTGGTGAAAAAATATTTGCTGAGATTTCAGCAAACTAGTAGATTTTTGGAAGCTTGACAACCCCTTTCAAACGAAAGTGTTTTTCACCTGTCTCTGCATGGAGTACATCAAGACGAAACAAACCATAGAGATAGAACTTAGAACTACCTCATTTGGTAAAGTTTCAAGGAGCTAGCACAAACCGTGTTTGATTTAGAATTCCAAACACAGCTATCTATGTAGGAGAAAAAGAGTGAAACCAAAAAATTCAAACTGTTACTGGAAACGAATGCTTCAACCCAGAAGAATAAAAATTGATCAGCCAAGTGGGATTAGTGAACTGATCATTACCACCAAGTATCATCAAGATTTGGTGAAAAAATGTTTGCTGAGATTTCAGCAAACTAGTAGTTTTTTGGAAGCTTGGCAACCCCTTTCAAACGAAAGTGTTTTTCGCCAGTCTCTGCATGGGGTACTTCAAGAGGAAACAAACCATACAGATAGAACTTAGAACTCCATCATTTGGTCAAGTTTCATGGAGCTAGCACAAACCGTGTTTGATTTAGAGTTTCGAACACATCTAACTATATAGCAGAAAACAGAGTGAAACCTAAAAATTCAAACTGTTACTGGAAACGAACGCTTCAACCTAGAAGAATAAAAATTGGGCAGCCATGTGGGATTAGTGAACTGATCATTACCACCAAGGATCATCCAGATTTGGTGAAAAAATGTTTGCTGAGATTTCAGCAAACTAGTAGTTTTTTGGAAGCTTGGCAACCCCTTTCAAACGAAAGTGTGTTTCGCCAGTCTCTGCATGGGGTACTTCAAGAGGAAACAAACCATAGAGATAGAACTTAGAACTACTTCATTTGGTCAAGTTTCAAGGAGCTAGCACTAACCGTGTTTGATTTAGAATTCCAAACACAGCTATCTATGTAGGAGAAAACAGAGTGAAACCTAAAAATTCAAAGTATTACTGGAAACGAATGCTTCAACTTAGAAGAATGAAAATTGGGCAGCCAAGTGGGATTAGTGAACTGATGATTACCACCAAGTATCATCAAGAATTGGTGAAAAAATGTTTGCTGAGATTTCAGCAAACTAGTAGTTTTTTGGAAGCATGGGAACCCCTTTCAAACGAAAGTGTTTTTCGCCAGTCTCTGCATGGGGTACTTCAAGAGGAAACAAACCATAGAGATAGAACTTAGAACTACTTCATTTGGTCAAGTTTCAAGGAGCTAGCACAAACCGTGTTTGATTTAGAGTTTCAAACACATGTAACTACATAGCAGAAAACAGATTGAAACCTAAAAATTCAAACTGTTACTGGAAACGAACGCTTCAACCTAGAAGAATAAAAATTGGGCAGCCAAGGGGGATTAGTGAACTGATCATTACCACCAAGGATCATCCAGATTTGGTGAAAAAATGTTTGCTGAGATTTCAGCAAACTAGTAGTTTTTTGGAAGCTTGGCAACCCCTTTCAAACGAAAGTGTGTTTCGCCAGTCTCTGCATGGGGTACTTCAAGAGGAAACAAACCATAGAGAGAGAACTTAGAACTACTTCATTTGGTCAAGTTTCAAGGAGCTAGGACAAACCGAGTTTGATTTAGAATTCCAAACACAGCTATCTATGTAGGAGAAAACAGAGTTAAACCTAAAAATTCAAACTGTTACTGGAAACGAATGCTTCAACCTAGAAGAATGAAAATTGGGCAGCCAAGTGGGATTAGTGAACTGATCATTACCACCAAGTATCATCCAGATTTGGTGAAAAAATATTTGCTGAGATTTCAGCAAACTAGTAGATTTTTGGAAGCTTGACAACCCCTTTCAAACGAAAGTGTTTTTCACCTGTCTCTGCATGGAGTACATCAAGACGAAACAAACCATAGAGATAGAACTTAGAACTACTTCATTTGGTCAAGTTTCAAGGAGCTAGCACAAACCGAGTTTGATTTAGTATTCCAAACACAGCTATCTATGTGGGAGAAAACAGAGTTAAACCTAAAAATTCAAACTGTTACTGGAAACGAATGCTTCAACCTAGAAGAATGAAAATTGGGCAGCCAAGTGGGATTAGTGAACTGATCATTACCACCAAGTATCATCCAGATTTGGTGAAAAAATGTTTGCTGAGTTTTCAGTAAACTAGTAGTTTTTTGGAAGCTTGGCAACCCCTTTCAAACGAAAGTGTTTTTCGCCAGTCTCTGCATGGGGTACTTCAAGAGGAAACAAACCATAGAGATCGAACTTAGAACTACTTCATTTGGTCAAGTTTCAAGGAGCTAGCACAAACCGTGTTTGATTTAGAGTTTCAAACACATCTAACTATATAGCAGAGAACAGAGTGAAACCTAAAAATTCAAACGGTTACTGGAAACGAACGCTTCAACCTAGAAGAATAAAAATTGGGCAGCCAAGTGGGATTAGTGAACTGATCATTACCACCAAGTATCATCCAGATTTGGTGAAAAAATGTTTGCTGAGATTTCAGCAAACTAGTAGTTTTTTGGAAGCTTGGCAACCCCTTTCAAACGAAAGTGTGTTTCGCCAGTCTCTGCATGGGGTACTTCAAGAGGAAACAAACCATAGAGATAGAACTTAGAACTACTTCATTTGGTCAACTTCAAGGAGCTAGCACAAACCGTGTTTGATTTAGAATTCCAAACACAGCTATCTATGTAGGAGAAAAAGAGTGAAACCAAAAAATTCAAACTGTTACTGGAAACGAATGCTTCAACCTAGAAGAATAAAAATTGGGCAGCCAAGTGGCATTAGTGAACTGATCATTACCACCAAGTATCATCAAGATTTGGTGAAAAAATGTTTGCTGAGATTTCAGCAAACTAGTAGTTTTTAAAAGCTTGGCAACCCCTTTCAAACGAAAGTGTTTTTCGCCAGTCTCTGCATGGGGTACTTCAAGAGGAAACAAACCATACAGATAGAACTTAAAACTACTTCACTTGGTCAAGTTTCATGGAGCTAGCACAAACCGTGTATGATTTAGAGTTTCAAACACATCTAACTATATAGCAGAAAACAGAGTGAAACCTAAAAATTCAAACTGTTACTGGAAACGAATGCTTCAACCTAGAAGAATGAAAATTGGGCAGCCAAGTGCGATTAGTGAACTGATCATTACCACCAAGTATCATCCAGATTTGGTGAAAAAATGTTTGCTGAGATTTCAGCAAACTAGTAGTTTTTTGGAAGCTTGGCAACCCCTTTCAAACAAAAGTGTTTTTCGCCAGTCTCTGCATGGGGTACTTCAATATTAAACAAACCATAGAGATACAACTTAGAACTACTTCATTTGGTCAAGTTTCAAGGAGCTAGCAGAAACCGTGTTTGATTTAGAATTCCAAACACAGCTATCTATGTAGAGAAAAAGAGTGAAACCAAAAAATTCAAACTGTTACTGGAAACGAATGCTTCAACCCAGAAGAATAAAAATTGATCAGCCAAGTGGGATTAGTGAACTGATCATTACCACCAAGTATCATCAAGATTTGGTGAAAAAATGTTTGCTGAGATTTCAGCAAACTAGTAGTTTTTTGGAAGCTTGGCAACCCCTTTCAAACGAAAGTGTTTTTCGCCAGTCTCTGCATGGGGTACTTCAAGAGGAAACAAACCATACAGATAGAACTTAGAACTACTTCATTTGGTCAAGTTTCAAGGAGCTAGCACAAACCGTGTTTGATTTAGAATTCCAAACACAGCTATCTATGTAGGAGAAAACAGAGTGAAACCTAAAAATTCAATCTGTTACTGGAAACGAATGCTTCAACCTAGAAGAATGAAAATTGGGCAGCCAAGTGGGATTAGTGAACTGATCATTACCACCAAGTATCATCAAGATTTGGTGAAAAAATGTTTGCTGAGATTTCAGCAAACTAGTAGTTTTTTGGAAGCTTGGCAACCCCTTTCAAACGAAAGTGTTTTTCGACAGTCTCTGCATGGGGTACTTCAAGAGGAAACAAACCATAGAGATAGAACTTAGAACTACTTCATTTGGTCAAGTTTCAAGGAGCTAGCACAAACCGTGTTTGATTTAGAATTCCAAACAAGCTATCTATGTAGGAAAAAACAGAGTGAAACCTAAAAATTCAAACTGTTACTGGAAACGAATGCTTTAACCTAGAAGAATAAAAATTGGGCAGCCAAGTGGGATTAGTAAACTGATCATTACCACCAAGTATCATCAAGATTTGGTGAAAAAATGTTTGCTGAGATTTCAGCAAACTAGTAGTTTTTGGAAGCTTGGCAACCCCTTTCAAACGAAAGTGTTTTTCGCCAGTCTCTGCATGGGGTACTTCAAGAGGAAACAAACCATACATATAGAACTTAGAACTACTTCATTTGGTCAAGTTTCATGGAGTTAGCACAAACCGTGTTTGATTTAGAGTTTCAAACACATCTAACTATATAGCAGAAAACAGAGTGAAACCTAAAAATTCAAACTGTTACTGGAAACGAACGCTTCAACCTAGAAGAATTAAAATTGGTCAGCCAAGGGGGATTAGTGAACTGATCATTACCACCAAGTATCATCCAGATTTGGTGAAAAAATGTTTGCTGAGATTTCAGCAAACTAGTAGTTTTTTGGAAGCTTGGCAATCCCTTTCAAACGAAAGTGTGTTTCGCCAGTCTCTGCATGGGGTACTTCAAGAGGAAACAAACCATACAGATAGAACTTAGAACTACTTCATTTGATCAAGTTTCATGGAGTTAGCACAAACCGTGTTTGATTTAGAGTTTCAAACACATCTAACTATATAGCAGAAAACAGAGTGAAACCTAAAAATTCAAACTGTTACTGGAAACGAATGCTTCAACCTAGAAGAATGAAAATTGGGCAGCCAAGTGCGATTAGTGAACTGATCATTACCACCAAGTATCATCCAGATTTGGTGAAAAAATGTTTGCTGAGATTTCAGCAAACTAGTCGTTTTTTGGAAGCTTGGCAACCCCTTTCAAACAAAAGTGTTTTTCGCCAGTCTCTGCATGGGGTACTTCAATATTAAACAAACCATAGAGATACAACTTAGAACTACTTCATTTGGTCAAGTTTCAAGGAGCTAGCACAAACCGTGTTTGATTTAGAATTCCAAACACAGCTATCTATGTAGAGAAAAAGAGTGAAACCAAAAAATTCAAACTGTTACTGGAAACGAATGCTTCAACCCAGAAGAATAAAAATTGATCAGCCAAGTGGGATTAGTGAACTGATCATTACCACCAAGTATCATCAAGATTTGGTGAAAAAATGTTTGCTGAGATTTCAGCAAACTAGTAGTTTTTTGGAAGCTTGGCAACCCCTTTCAAACGAAAGTGTTTTTCACCAGTCTCTGCATGGGGTACTTCAAGAGGAAACAAACCATGCAGATAGAACTTAAAACTGCTTCACTTGGTCAAGTTTCATGGAGCTAGCACAAACCGTGTTTGATTTAGGGTTTCAAACACATCTAACTATATAGCAGAAAACAGAGTGAAACCTAAAAATTCAAACTGTTACTGGAAACGAATGCTTCAACCTAGAAGAATGAAAATTGGGCACCCAAGTGGGATTAGTGAACTGATCATTACCACCATGTATCATGCAGATTTGGTGAAAAAATGTTTGCTGAGATTTCAGCAAACTAGTAGTTTTTTGGAAGCTTGGCAACCCCTTTCAAACGAAAGTTTTTTTCGCCAGTCTCTGCATGGGGTACTTCAATAGGAAACAAACCATAGAGATACAACTTAGAACTACTTCATTTGGTCAAGTTTCAAGGAGCTAGCACAAACCGTGTTTGATTTAGAATTCCAAACACCGCTATCTATGTAGGAGAAAACAGAGTGAAACCTAAAAATTCAAACTGTTACTGGAAACGAATGCTTCAACCTAGAAGATTAAAAATTGGGCAGCCAAGTGGGATTAGTGACCTGATCATTACCACCAAGTATCATCAAGATTTGGTGAAAAAAAGTTTGCTGAGATTTCAGCAAACTAGTAGTTTTTTGGAAGCTTGGCAACCCCTTTCAAACGAAAGTGTTTTTCGCCAGTCTCTGCATGGGGTACTTCAAGAGGAAACAAACCATACAGATAGAACTTAAAACTACTTCACTTGGTCAAGTTTCATGGAGCTAGCACAAACCGTGTTTGATTTAGTGTTTCAAACACATCTAACTATATAGCAGAAAACAGAGTGAAACCTAAAAATTCAAACTGTTACTGGAAACGAATGCTTCAACCTAGAAGAATGAAAATTGGGAAGCCAAGTGCGATTAGTGAACTGATCATTACCACCAAGTATCATCCAGATTTGGTGAAAAAATGTTTGCTGAGATTTCAGCAAACTAGTAGTTTTTTGGAAGCTTGGCAACCCCTTTCAAACAAAAGTGTTTTTCGCCAGTCTCTGCATGGGGTACTTCAATATTAAACAAACCATAGAGATACAACTTAGAACTACTTCATTTGGTCAAGTTTCAAGGAGCTAGCACAAACCGTTTTTGATTTAGAATTAAAACACAGCTATCTATGTAGGAGAAAACAGAGTGAAACCTAAAATTTCAAACTGTTACTGGAAACGAATGCTTTACCTAGAAGAATAAAAATTGGGCAGCTAAGTGGGATTAGTGAACTCATCATTACCACCAATATCATCAAGATTTGGTGAAAAAATGTTTGCTGAGATTTCAGCAAACTAGTAGTTTTTTGGAAGCTTGGCAACCCCTTTCAAACGAAAGTGTTTTTCGCCAGTCTCTGCATGGGGTACTTCAAGACGAAACAAACCATAGAGATAGAACTTAGAACTACTTCATTTGGTCAAGTTTCAAGGAGCTAGCACAAACCATGTTTGATTTAAAATTCCAAACACAGCTATCTATGTAGGAGAAAAAGAGTGAAACCAAAAAATTCAAACTGTTACTGGAAACGAATGCTTCAACCTAGAAGATTAAAAATTGGGCAGCCAAGTGGGATTAGTGACCTGATCATTACCACCAAGAATCATCAAGATTTGGTGAAAAAAAGTTTGCTGAGATTTCAGCAAACTAGTAGTTTTTTGGAAGCTTGGCAACCCCTTTCAAACGAAAGTGTTTTTCGCCAGTCTCTGCATGGGGTACTTCAAGAGGAAACAAACCATACAGATAGAACTTAGAACTACATCATTTGGTCAAGTTTCAAGGAGCTACCACAAACCGTGTTTGATTTAGAGTTTCAAACACATGTAACTACATAGCAGAAAACAGAGTGAAACCTTAAAATTCAAACTGTTACTGGAAACGAACGCTTCAACCTAGAAGAATAAAAATTGGGCAGCCAAGGGGGATTAGTGAACTGATCATTACCACCAAGGATCATCCAGATTTGGTGAAAAAATGTTTGCTGAGATTTCAGCAAACTAGTAGTTTTTTGGAAGCTTGGCAACCCCTTTCAAACGAAAGTGTGTTTCGCCAGTTTCTGCATGGGGTACTTCAAGAGGAAACAAACCATAGAGAGAGAACTTAGAACTACTTCATTTGGTCAAGTTTCAAGGAGCTAGCACAAACCGAGTTTGATTTAGAATTCCAAACACAGCTATCTATGTAGGAGAAAACAGAGTTAAACCTAAAAATTCAAACTGTTACTGGAAACGAATGCTTCAACCTAGAAGAATGAAAATTGGGCAGCCAAGTGGGATTAGTGAACTGATCATTACCACCAAGTATCATCCAGATTTGGTGAAAAAATATTTGCTGAGATTTCAGCAAACTAGTAGATTTTTGGAAGCTTGACAACCCCTTTCAAACGAAAGTGTTTTTCACCAGTCTCTGCATGGGGTACTTCAAGACGAAACAAACCATAGAGATAGAACTTAGAACTACTTCATTTGGTCAAGTTTCAAGGAGCTAGCACAAACCGTGTTTGATTTAGAATTCCAAACACAGCTATCTATGTAGGAGAAAAAGAGTGAAACCAAAAAATTCAAACTGTTACTGGAAACGAATGCTTCAACCTAGAAGATTAAAAATTGGGCAGCCAAGTGGGATTAGTGAACTGATCATTACCACTAAGTATCATCAAGATTTGGTGAAAAAATGTTTGCTGAGATTTCAGCAAACTAGTAATTTTTTGGAAGCTTGGCAACCCCTTTCAAACGAAAGTGTTTTTCGCCAGTCTCTGCATGGGGTACTTCAAGAGGAAACAAACCATAGAGATCGAACTTAGAACTACTTCATTTGGTCAAGTTTCAAGGAGCTAGCACAAACCGTGTTTGATTTAGAGTTTCAAACACATCTAACTATATAGCAGAGAACAGAGTGAAACCTAAAAATTCAAACGGTTACTGGAAACGAACGCTTCAACCTAGAAGAATAAAAATTGGGCAGCCAAGTGGGATTAGTGAACTGATCATTACCACCAAGTATCATCCAGATTTGGTGAAAAAATGTTTGCTGAGATTTCAGCAAACTAGTAGTTTTTTGGAAGCTTGGCAACCCCTTTCAAACGAAAGTGTGTTTCGCCAGTCTCTGCATGGGGTACTTCAAGAGGAAACAAACCATAGAGATAGAACTTAGAACTACTTCATTTGGTCAACTTCAAGGAGCTAGCACAAACCGTGTTTGATTTAGAATTCCAAACACAGCTATCTATGTAGGAGAAAAAGAGTGAAACCAAAAAATTCAAACTGTTACTGGAAACGAATGCTTCAACCTAGAAGAATAAAAATTGGGCAGCCAAGTGGCATTAGTGAACTGATCATTACCACCAAGTATCATCAAGATTTGGTGAAAAAATGTTTGCTGAGATTTCAGCAAACTAGTAGTTTTTAAAAGCTTGGCAACCCCTTTCAAACGAAAGTGTTTTTCGCCAGTCTCTGCATGGGGTACTTCAAGAGGAAACAAACCATACAGATAGAACTTAAAACTACTTCACTTGGTCAAGTTTCATGGAGCTAGCACAAACCGTGTATGATTTAGAGTTTCAAACACATCTAACTATATAGCAGAAAACAGAGTGAAACCTAAAAATTCAAACTGTTACTGGAAACGAATGCTTCAACCTAGAAGAATGAAAATTGGGCAGCCAAGTGCGATTAGTGAACTGATCATTACCACCAAGTATCATCCAGATTTGGTGAAAAAATGTTTGCTGAGATTTCAGCAAACTAGTAGTTTTTTGGAAGCTTGGCAACCCCTTTCAAACAAAAGTGTTTTTCGCCAGTCTCTGCATGGGGTACTTCAATATTAAACAAACCATAGAGATACAACATAGAACTACTTCATTTGGTCAAGTTTCAAGGAGCTAGCAGAAACCGTGTTTGATTTAGAATTCCAAACACAGCTATCTATGTAGAGAAAAAGAGTGAAACCAAAAAATTCAAACTGTTACTGGAAACGAATGCTTCAACCCAGAAGAATAAAAATTGATCAGCCAAGTGGGATTAGTGAACTGATCATTACCACCAAGTATCATCAAGATTTGGTGAAAAAATGTTTGCTGAGATTTCAGCAAACTAGTAGTTTTTTGGAAGCTTGGCAACCCCTTTCAAACGAAAGTGTTTTTCGCCAGTCTCTGCATGGGGTACTTCAAGAGGAAACAAACCATACAGATAGAACTTAGAACTACTTCATTTGGTCAAGTTTCAAGGAGCTAGCACAAACCGTGTTTGATTTAGAATTCCAAACACAGCTATCTATGTAGGAGAAAACAGAGTGAAACCTAAAAATTCAATCTGTTACTGGAAACGAATGCTTCAACCTAGAAGAATGAAAATTGGGCAGCCAAGTGGGATTAGTGAACTGATCATTACCACCAAGTATCATCAAGATTTGGTGAAAAAATGTTTGCTGAGATTTCAGCAAACTAGTAGTTTTTTGGAAGCTTGGCAACCCCTTTCAAACGAAAGTGTTTTTCGACAGTCTCTGCATGGGGTACTTCAAGAGGAAACAAACCATAGAGATAGAACTTAGAACTACTTCATTTGGTCAAGTTTCAAGGAGCTAGCACAAACCGTGTTTGATTTAGAATTCCAAACAAGCTATCTATGTAGGAAAAAACAGAGTGAAACCTAAAAATTCAAACTGTTACTGGAAACGAATGCTTTAACCTAGAAGAATAAAAATTGGGCAGCCAAGTGGGATTAGTAAACTGATCATTACCACCAAGTATCATCAAGATTTGGTGAAAAAATGTTTGCTGAGATTTCAGCAAACTAGTAGTTTTTGGAAGCTTGGCAACCCCTTTCAAACGAAAGTGTTTTTCGCCAGTCTCTGCATGGGGTACTTCAAGAGGAAACAAACCATACATATAGAACTTAGAACTACTTCATTTGGTCAAGTTTCATGGAGTTAGCACAAACCGTGTTTGATTTAGAGTTTCAAACACATCTAACTATATAGCAGAAAACAGAGTGAAACCTAAAAATTCAAACTGTTACTGGAAACGAACGCTTCAACCTAGAAGAATTAAAATTGGTCAGCCAAGGGGGATTAGTGAACTGATCATTACCACCAAGTATCATCCAGATTTGGTGAAAAAATGTTTGCTGAGATTTCAGCAAACTAGTAGTTTTTTGGAAGCTTGGCAATCCCTTTCAAACGAAAGTGTGTTTCGCCAGTCTCTGCATGGGGTACTTCAAGAGGAAACAAACCATACAGATAGAACTTAGAACTACTTCATTTGATCAAGTTTCATGGAGTTAGCACAAACCGTGTTTGATTTAGAGTTTCAAACACATCTAACTATATAGCAGAAAACAGAGTGAAACCTAAAAATTCAAACTGTTACTGGAAACGAATGCTTCAACCTAGAAGAATGAAAATTGGGCAGCCAAGTGCGATTAGTGAACTGATCATTACCACCAAGTATCATCCAGATTTGGTGAAAAAATGTTTGCTGAGATTTCAGCAAACTAGTCGTTTTTTGGAAGCTTGGCAACCCCTTTCAAACAAAAGTGTTTTTCGCCAGTCTCTGCATGGGGTACTTCAATATTAAACAAACCATAGAGATACAACTTAGAACTACTTCATTTGGTCAAGTTTCAAGGAGCTAGCACAAACCGTGTTTGATTTAGAATTCCAAACACAGCTATCTATGTAGAGAAAAAGAGTGAAACCAAAAAATTCAAACTGTTACTGGAAACGAATGCTTCAACCCAGAAGAATAAAAATTGATCAGCCAAGTGGGATTAGTGAACTGATCATTACCACCAAGTATCATCAAGATTTGGTGAAAAAATGTTTGCTGAGATTTCAGCAAACTAGTAGTTTTTTGGAAGCTTGGCAACCCCTTTCAAACGAAAGTGTTTTTCACCAGTCTCTGCATGGGGTACTTCAAGAGGAAACAAACCATGCAGATAGAACTTAAAACTGCTTCACTTGGTCAAGTTTCATGGAGCTAGCACAAACCGTGTTTGATTTAGGGTTTCAAACACATCTAACTATATAGCAGAAAACAGAGTGAAACCTAAAAATTCAAACTGTTACTGGAAACGAATGCTTCAACCTAGAAGAATGAAAATTGGGCACCCAAGTGGGATTAGTGAACTGATCATTACCACCATGTATCATGCAGATTTGGTGAAAAAATGTTTGCTGAGATTTCAGCAAACTAGTAGTTTTTTGGAAGCTTGGCAACCCCTTTCAAACGAAAGTTTTTTTCGCCAGTCTCTGCATGGGGTACTTCAATAGGAAACAAACCATAGAGATACAACTTAGAACTACTTCATTTGGTCAAGTTTCAAGGAGCTAGCACAAACCGTGTTTGATTTAGAATTCCAAACACCGCTATCTATGTAGGAGAAAACAGAGTGAAACCTAAAAATTCAAACTGTTACTGGAAACGAATGCTTCAACCTAGAAGATTAAAAATTGGGCAGCCAAGTGGGATTAGTGACCTGATCATTACCACCAAGTATCATCAAGATTTGGTGAAAAAAAGTTTGCTGAGATTTCAGCAAACTAGTAGTTTTTTGGAAGCTTGGCAACCCCTTTCAAACGAAAGTGTTTTTCGCCAGTCTCTGCATGGGGTACTTCAAGAGGAAACAAACCATACAGATAGAACTTAAAACTACTTCACTTGGTCAAGTTTCATGGAGCTAGCACAAACCGTGTTTGATTTAGTGTTTCAAACACATCTAACTATATAGCAGAAAACAGAGTGAAACCTAAAAATTCAAACTGTTACTGGAAACGAATGCTTCAACCTAGAAGAATGAAAATTGGGAAGCCAAGTGCGATTAGTGAACTGATCATTACCACCAAGTATCATCCAGATTTGGTGAAAAAATGTTTGCTGAGATTTCAGCAAACTAGTAGTTTTTTGGAAGCTTGGCAACCCCTTTCAAACAAAAGTGTTTTTCGCCAGTCTCTGCATGGGGTACTTCAATATTAAACAAACCATAGAGATACAACTTAGAACTACTTCATTTGGTCAAGTTTCAAGGAGCTAGCACAAACCGTTTTTGATTTAGAATTAAAACACAGCTATCTATGTAGGAGAAAACAGAGTGAAACCTAAAATTTCAAACTGTTACTGGAAACGAATGCTTTACCTAGAAGAATAAAAATTGGGCAGCTAAGTGGGATTAGTGAACTCATCATTACCACCAATATCATCAAGATTTGGTGAAAAAATGTTTGCTGAGATTTCAGCAAACTAGTAGTTTTTTGGAAGCTTGGCAACCCCTTTCAAACGAAAGTGTTTTTCGCCAGTCTCTGCATGGGGTACTTCAAGACGAAACAAACCATAGAGATAGAACTTAGAACTACTTCATTTGGTCAAGTTTCAAGGAGCTAGCACAAACCATGTTTGATTTAAAATTCCAAACACAGCTATCTATGTAGGAGAAAAAGAGTGAAACCAAAAAATTCAAACTGTTACTGGAAACGAATGCTTCAACTTAGAAGAATAAAAATTGGGCAGCCAAGTGGGATTAGTGAACTGATCATTACCACTAAGTATCATCAAGATTTGGTGAAAAAATGTTTGCTGAGATTTCAGCAAACTAGTAGTTTTTTGGAAGCTTGGCAACCCCTTTCAAACGAAAGTGTTTTTCGCAAGTCTCTGCATGGGGTACTTCAAGAGGAAACAAACCATGCAGATAGAACTTAAAACTGCTTCACTTGGTCAAGTTTCATGGAGCTAGCACAAACCGTGTTTGATTTAGGGTTTCAAACACATCTAACTATATAGCAGAGAACAGAGTGAAACCTAAAAATTCAAACTGTTACTGGAAACGAATGCTTCAACCTAGAAGAATGAAAATTGGGCACCCAAGTGGGATTAGTGAACTGATCATTACCACCATGTATCATCCAGATTTGGTGAAAAAATGTTTGCTGAGATTTCAGCAAACTAGTAGTTTTTTGGAAGCTTGGCAACCCCTTTCAAATGAAAGTTTTTTTCGCCAGTCTCTGCATGGGGTACTTCAATAGGAAACAAACCATAGAGATACAACATAGAACTACTTCATTTGGTCAAGTTTCAAGGAGCTAGCACAAACCGTGTTTGATTTAGAATTCCAAACACCGCTATCTATGTAGGAGAAAACAGAGTGAAACCTAAAAATTCAAACTGTTACTGGAAACGAATGCTTCAACCTAGAAGATTAAAAATTGGGCAGCCAAGTGGGATTAGTGACCTGATCATTACCACCAAGAATCATCAAGATTTGGTGAAAAAAAGTTTGCTGAGATTTCAGCAAACTAGTAGTTTTTTGGAAGCTTGGCAACCCCTTTCAAACGAAAGTGTTTTTCGCCAGTCTCTGCATGGGGTACTTCAAGAGGAAACAAACCATACAGATAGAACTTAGAACTACATCATTTGGTCAAGTTTCAAGGAGCTACCACAAACCGTGTTTGATTTAGAGTTTCAAACACATGTAACTACATAGCAGAAAACAGAGTGAAACCTTAAAATTCAAACTGTTACTGGAAACGAACGCTTCAACCTAGAAGAATAAAAATTGGGCAGCCAAGGGGGATTAGTGAACTGATCATTACCACCAAGGATCATCCAGATTTGGTGAAAAAATGTTTGCTGAGATTTCAGCAAACTAGTAGTTTTTTGGAAGCTTGGCAACCCCTTTCAAACGAAAGTGTGTTTCGCCAGTTTCTGCATGGGGTACTTCAAGAGGAAACAAACCATAGAGAGAGAACTTAGAACTACTTCATTTGGTCAAGTTTCAAGGAGCTAGCACAAACCGAGTTTGATTTAGAATTCCAAACACAGCTATCTATGTAGGAGAAAACAGAGTTAAACCTAAAAATTCAAACTGTTACTGGAAACGAATGCTTCAACCTAGAAGAATGAAAATTGGGCAGCCAAGTGGGATTAGTGAACTGATCATTACCACCAAGTATCATCCAGATTTGGTGAAAAAATATTTGCTGAGATTTCAGCAAACTAGTAGATTTTTGGAAGCTTGACAACCCCTTTCAAACGAAAGTGTTTTTCACCAGTCTCTGCATGGGGTACTTCAAGACGAAACAAACCATAGAGATAGAACTTAGAACTACTTCATTTGGTCAAGTTTCAAGGAGCTAGCACAAACCGTGTTTGATTTAGAATTCCAAACACAGCTATCTATGTAGGAGAAAAAGAGTGAAACCAAAAAATTCAAACTGTTACTGGAAACGAATGCTTCAACCTAGAAGATTAAAAATTGGGCAGCCAAGTGGGATTAGTGAACTGATCATTACCACTAAGTATCATCAAGATTTGGTGAAAAAATGTTTGCTGAGATTTCAGCAAACTAGTAATTTTTTGGAAGCTTGGCAACCCCTTTCAAACGAAAGTGTTTTTTGCCAGTCTCTGCATGGGGTACTTCAAGAGGAAACAAACCGTGCAGATAGAACTTAAAACTGCTTCACTTGGTCAAGTTTCATGGAGCTAGCACAAACCGTGTTTGATTTAGAGTTTCAAACACATCTAACTATATAGTAGAAAACAGAGTGAAACCTAAAAATTCAAACTGTTACTGGAAACGAACGCTCCAACCTAGAAGAATAAAAATTGGGCAGCCAAGGGGGATTAGTGAACTGATCATTACCACCAAGGATCATCCAGATTTGGTGAAAAAATGTTTGCTGAGATTTCAGCAAACTAGTAGTTTTTTGGAAGCTTGGCAACCCCTTTCAAACGAAAGTGTGTTTCGCCAGTTTCTGCATGGGGTACTTCAAGAGGAAACAAACCATAGAGAGAGAACTTAGAACTACTTCATTTGGTCAAGTTTCAAGGAGCTAGCACAAACCGAGTTTGATTTAGAATTCCAAACACAGCTATCTATGTAGGAGAAAACAGAGTTAAACCTAAAAATTCAAACTGTTACTGGAAACGAATGCTTCAACCTAGAAGAATGAAAATTGGGCAGCCAAGTGGGATTAGTGAACTGATCATTACCACCAAGTATCATCCAGATTTGGTGAAAAAATATTTGCTGAGATTTCAGCAAACTAGTAGATTTTTGGAAGCTTGACAACCCCTTTCAAACGAAAGTGTTTTTCACCAGTCTGTGCATGGGGTACTTCAAGACGAAACAAACCATAGAGATAGAACTTAGAACTACTTCATTTGGACAAGTTTCAAGGAGCTAGCACAAACCGTGTTTGATTTAGAGTTTCAAACACATCTAACTATATAGCAGAAAACAGAGTGAAACCTAAAAATTCAAACTGTTACTGGAAACGAATGCTTCAACCTAGAAGAATGAAAATTGGGCACCCAAGTGGGATTAGTGAACTGATCATTACCACCATGTATCATCCAGATTTGGTGAAAAAATGTTTGCTGAGATTTCAGCCAACTAGTAGTTTTTTGGAAGCTTGGCAACCCCTTTCAAACGAAAGTGTTTTTCGCCAGTCTCTGCATGGGGTACTTCAAGAGGAAACAAACCGTGCAGATAGAACTTAAAACTGCTTCACTTGGTCAAGTTTCAAGGAGCTAGCACAAACCGTGTTTGATTGAGAATTCCAAACACAGCTATCTATGTAGGAGAAAACAGAGTGAAACCTAAAAATTCAAACTGTTACTGGAAACGAATGCTTCAACCTAGAAGAATAAAAATTGGGCAGCCAAGTGGGATTAGTGAACTGATCATTACCACCAAGTATCATCAAGATTTGGTGAAAAAATGTTTGCTGAGATTTCAGCAAACTAGTAGTTTTTTGGAAGCTTGGCAACCCCTTTCAAACGAAAGTGTGTTTCGCCAGTCTCTGCATGGGGTACTTCAAGAGGAAACAAACCATAGAGAAAGAACTTAGAACTACTTCATTTGGTCAAGTTTCAAGGAGCTAGCACTAACCGTGTTTGATTTAGAATTCCAAACACAGCTATCTATGTACGAGAAAACAGAGTGAAACCTAAAAATTCAAAGTCTTACTGGAAACGAATGCTTCAACTTAGAAGAATGAAAATTGGGCAGCCAAGTGGGATTAGTGAACTGATCATTACCACCAAGTATCATCAAGATTTGGTGAAAAAATGTTTGCTGAGATTTCAGCAAACTAGTAGTTTTTTGGAAGCATGGCAACCCCTTTCAAACGAAAGTGTTTTTCGCCAGTCTCTGCAAGGGGTACTTCAAGAGGAAACAAACCATAGAGATAGAACTTAGAACTACTTCATTTGGTCAAGTTTCAAGGAGCTAGCACAAACCGTGTTTGATTTAGAGTTTCAAACACATGTAACTACATAGCAGAAAACAGAGTGAAACCTAAAAATTCAAACTGTTACTGGAAACGAACGCTTCAACCTAGAAGAATAAAAATTGGGCAGCCAAGGGGGATTAGTGAACTGATCCTTACCACCAAGGATCATCCAGATTTGGTGAAAAAATATTTGCTGAGATTTCAGCAAACTAGTAGTTTTTTGGAAGCTTGGCAACCCCTTTCAAACGAAAGTGTGTTTCGCCAGTCTCTGCATGGGGTACTTCAAGAGGAAACAAACCATAGAGAGAGAACTTAGAACTACTTCATTTGGTCAAGTTTCAAGGAGCTAGCACAAATCGAGTTTGATTTAGAATTCCAAACACAGCTATCTATGTAGGAGAAAACAGAGTTAAACCTAAAAATTCAAACTGTTACTGGAAACGAATGCTTCAACCTAGAAGAATGAAAATTGGGCAGCCAAGTGGGATTAGTGAACTGATCATTACCACCAAGTATCATACAGATTTGGTGAAAAAATATTTGCTGAGATTTCAGCAAACTAGTAGATTTTTGGAAGCTTGACAACCCCTTTCAAACGAAAGTGTTTTTCACCAGTCTGTGCATGGGGTACTTCAAGACGAAACAAACCATAGAGATAGAACTTAGAACTACTTCATTTGGACAAGTTTCAAGGAGCTAGCACAAACCGTGTTTGATTTAGAGTTTCAAACACATCTAACTATATAGCAGAAAACAGAGTGAAACCTAAAAATTCAAACTGTTACTGGAAACGAATGCTTCAACCTAGAAGAATGAAAATTGGGCACCCAAGTGGGATTAGTGAACTGATCATTACCACCATGTATCATCCAGATTTGGTGAAAAAATGTTTGCTGAGATTTCAGCAAACTAGTAGTTTTTTGGAAGCTTGGCAACCCCTTTCAAACGAAAGTGTTTTTCGCCAGTCTCTGCATGGGGTACTTCAAGAGGAAACAAACCGTGCAGATAGAACTTAAAACTGCTTCACTTGGTCAAGTTTCAAGGAGCTAGCACAAACCGTGTTTGATTGAGAATTCCAAACACAGCTATCTATGTAGGAGAAAACAGAGTGAAACCTAAAAATTCAAACTGTTACTGGAAACGAATGCTTCAACCTAGAAGAATAAAAATTGGGCAGCCAAGTGGGATTAGTGAACTGATCATTACCACCAAGTATCATCAAGATTTGGTGAAAAAATGTTTGCTGAGATTTCAGCAAACTAGTAGTTTTTTGGAAGCTTGGCAACCCCTTTCAAACGAAAGTGTGTTTCGCCAGTCTCTGCATGGGGTACTTCAAGAGGAAACAAACCATAGAGAGAGAACTTAGAACTACTTCATTTGGTCAAGTTTCAAGGAGCTAGCACTAACCGTGTTTGATTTAGAATTCCAAACACAGCTATCTATGTACGAGAAAACAGAGTGAAACCTAAAAATTCAAAGTCTTACTGGAAACGAATGCTTCAACTTAGAAGAATGAAAATTGGGCAGCCAAGTGGGATTAGTGAACTGATCATTACCACCAAGTATCATCAAGATTTGGTGAAAAAATGTTTGCTGAGATTTCAGCAAACTAGTAGTTTTTTGGAAGCATGGCAACCCCTTTCAAACGAAAGTGTTTTTCGCCAGTCTCTGCAAGGGGTACTTCAAGAGGAAACAAACCATAGAGATAGAACTTAGAACTACTTCATTTGGTCAAGTTTCAAGGAGCTAGCACAAACCGTGATTGATTTAGAGTTTCAAACACATGTAACTACATAGCAGAAAACAGAGTGAAACCTAAAAATTCAAACTGTTACTGGAAACGAACGCTTCAACCTAGAAGAATAAAAATTGGGCAGCCAAGGGGGATTAGTGAACTGATCCTTACCACCAAGGATCATCCAGATTTGGTGAAAAAATATTTGCTGAGATTTCAGCAAACTAGTAGTTTTTTGGAAGCTTGGCAACCCCTTTCAAACGAAAGTGTGTTTCGCCAGTCTCTGCATGGGGTACTTCAAGAGGAAACAAACCATAGAGAGAGAACTTAGAACTACTTCATTTGGTCAAGTTTCAAGGAGCTAGCACAAACCGAGTTTGATTTAGAATTCCAAACACAGCTATCTATGTAGGAGAAAACAGAGTTAAACCTAAAAATTCAAACTGTTACTGGAAACGAATGCTTCAACCTAGAAGAATGAAAATTGGGCAGCCAAGTGGGATTAGTGAACTGATCATTACCACCAAGTATCATACAGATTTGGTGAAAAAATATTTGCTGAGATTTCAGCAAACTAGTAGATTTTTGGAAGCTTGACAACCCCTTTCAAACGAAAGTGTTTTTCACCAGTCTCTGCATGGAGTACATCAAGACGAAACAAACCATAGAGATAGAACTTAGAACTACTTCATTTGGTCAAGTTTCAAGGAGCTAGCACAAACCGTGTTTGATTTAGAATTCCAAACACAGCTATCTATGTAGGAGAAAAAGAGTGAAACCAAAAAATTCAAACTGTTACTGGAAACGAATGCTTCAACCCAGAAGAATAAAAATTGATCAGCCAAGTGGGATTAGTGAACTGATCATTACCACCAAGTACCATCAAGATTTGGTGAAAAAATGTTTGCTGAGATTTCAGCAAACTAGTAGTTTTTTGGAAGCTTAGCAACCCCTTTCAAACGAAAGTGTTTTTCGCCAGTCTCTGCATGGGGTACTTCAAGAGGAAACAAACCATAGAGATAGAACTTAGAACTACTTCATTTGGTCAAGTTTCAAGGAACTAGCACAAACCGTGTTTGATTTAGAATTCCAAACACAGCTATCTATGTAGGAGAAAAAGAGTGAAACCAAAAAATTCAAACTGTTACTGGAAACGAATGCTTCAACCCAGAAGAATAAAAATTGATCAGCCAAGTGGGATTAGTGAACTGATCATTACCACCAAGTATCATCAAGATTTGGCGAAAAAATGTTTGCTGAGATTTCAGCAAACTAGTAGTTTTTTGGAAGCTTGGCAACCCCTTTCAAACGAAAGTGTTTTTCGCCAGTCTCTGCATGGGGTACTTCAAGAGGAAACAAACCATAGAGATAGAACTTAGAACTACTTCATTTGGTCAAGTTTCAAGGAGCTAGCACAAACCGTGTTTGATTTAGAGTTTCAAACACATGTAACTACATAGCAGAAAACAGAGTGAAACCTAAAAATTTAAACTGTTACTGGAAACGAACGCTTCAACCTAGAAGAATAAAAATTGGGCAGCCAAGGGGGATTAGTGAACTGATCATTACCACCAAGGATCATCCAGATTTGGTGAAAAAATATTTGCTGAGATTTCAGCAAACTAGTAGTTTTTTGGAAGCTTGGCAACCCCTTTCAAACGAAAGTGTGTTTCGCCAGTCTCTGCATGGGGTACTTCAAGAGGAAACAAACCATAGAGAGAGAACGTAGAACTACTTCATTTGGTCAAGTTTCAAGGAGCTAGCACAAACCGAGTTTGATTTAGAATTCCAAACACAGCTATCTATGTAGGAGAAAACAGAGTTAAACCTAAAAATTCAAACTGTTACTGGAAACGAATGCTTCAACCTAGAAGAATGAAAATTGGGCAGCCAAGTTGGATTAGTGAACTGATCATTACCACCAAGTATCATACAGATTTGGTGAAAAAATATTTGCTGAGATTTCTGCAAACTAGTAGATTTTTGGAAGCTTGGCAACCCCTTTCAAACGAAAGTGTTTTTCACCAGTCTCTGCATGGAGTACATCAAGACGAAACAAACCATAGAGATAGAACTTAGAACTACTTCATTTGGTCAAGTTTCAAGGAGCTAGCACAAACCGTGTTTGATTTAGAATTCCAAAAACAGATATCTATGTAGGAGAAAAAGAGTGAAACCAAAAAATTCAAACTGTTACTGGAAACGAATGCTTCAACCCAGAAGAATAAAAATTGATCAGTCAAGTGGGATTAGTGAACTGATCATTACCACCAAGTACCATCAAGATTTGGTGAAAAAATGTTTGCTGAGATTTCAGCAAACTAGTAGTTTTTTGGAAGCTTGGCAACCCCTTTCAAACGAAAGTGTTTTTCGCCAGTCTCTGCATGGGGTACTTCAAGAGGAAACAAACCATAGAGATAGAACTTAGAACTACTTCATTTGGTCAAGTTTCAAGGAGCTAGCACAAACCGTGTTTGATTTAGAGTTTCAAACACATGTAACTACATAGCAGAAAACAGAGTGAAACCTAAAAATTCAAACTGTTACTGGAAAAGAACGCTTCAACCTAGAAGAATAAAAATAGGGCAGCCAAGGGGGATTAGTGAACTGATCATTACCACCAAGGATCATCAAGATTTGGTGAAAAAATGTTTGCTGAGATTTCAGCAAACTAGTAGTTTTTGGAAGCTTGGCAACCCCTTTCAAACGAAAGTGTGTTTCGCCAGTCTCTGCATGGGGTACTTCAAGAGGAAACAAACCATAGAGATAGTACTTAGAACTACTTTATTTGGTCAAGTTTCAAGGAGCTAGCACTAACCGTGTTTGATTTAGAATTCCAAACACAGCTATCTATGTAGGAGAAAACAGAGTGAAACCTAAAAATTCAAAGTCTTACTGGAAACGAATGCTTCAACTTAGAAGAATGAAAATTGGGCAGCCAAGTGGGATTAGTGAACTGATCATTACCACCAAGTATCATCAAGATTTGGTGAAAAAATGTTTGCTGAGATTTCAGCAAACTAGTAGTTTTTTGGAAGCATGGCAACCCCTTTCAAACGAAAGTGTTTTTCGCCAGTCTCTGCATGGGGTACTTCAAGAGGAAACAAACCATAGAGATAGAACTTAGAACTACTTCATTTGGTCAAGTTTCAAGGAGCTAGCACAAACCGTGTTTGATTTAGAGTTTCAAACACATGTAACTACATAGCAGAAAACAGAGTGAAACCTAAAAATTCAAACTGTTACTGGAAACGAACGCTTCATCCTAGAAGAATAAAAATTGGGCAGCCAAGGGGGATTAGTGAACTGATCATTACCACCAAGGATCATCCAGATTTGGTGAAAAAATATTTGCTGAGATTTCAGCAAACTAGTAGTTTTTTGGAAGCTTGGCAACCCCTTTCAAACGAAAGTGTGTTTCGCCAGTCTCTGCATGGGGTACTTCAAGAGGAAACAAACCATAGAGAGAGAACTTAGAACTACTTCATTTGGTGAAGTTTCAAGAAGCTAGCACAAACCGAGTTTGATTTAGAATTCCAAACACAGCTATCTATGTAGGAGAAAACAGAGTTAAACCTAAAAATTCAAACTGTTACTGGAAACGAATGCTTCAACCTAGAAGAATGAAAATTGGGCAGCCAAGTGGGATTAGTGAACTGATCATTACCACCAAGTATCATCCAGATTTGGTGAAAAAATAATTGCTGAGATTTCAGCAAACTAGATTTTTGGAAGCTTGACAACCCCTTTCAAACGAAAGTGTTTTTCACCAGTCTCTGCATGGAGTACATCAAGATGAAACAAACCATAGAGATAGAACTTAGAACTACTTCATTTGGTCAAGTTTCAAGGAGCTAGCACAAACCGTGTTTGATTTAGAATTCCAAACACAGCTATCTATGTAGGAGAAAAAGAGTGAAACCAAAAAATTCAAACTGTTACTGGAAACGAATGCTTCAACCCAGAAGAATAAAAATTGATCAGCCAAGTGGGATTAGTGAACTGATCATTACCACCAAGTATCATCAAGATTTGGTGAAAAAATGTTTGCTGAGATTTCAGCAAACTAGTAGTTTTTTGGAAGCTTGGCAACCCCTTTCAAACGAAAGTGTTTTTCGCCAGTCTCTGCATGGGGTACTTCAAGAGGAAACAAACCATAGAGATAGAACTTAGAACTACTTCATTTGGTCAAGTTTCAAGGAGCTAGCACAAACCGTGTTTCATTTAGAGTTTCAAACACATGTAACTACATAGCAGAAAACAGAGTGAAACCTAAAAATTCAAACTGTTACTGGAAACGAACGCTTCAACCTAGAAGAATAAAAATTGGGCAGCCAAGGGGGATTAGTGAACTGATCAATACCACCAAGGATCATCCAGATTTGGTGAAAAAATATTTGCTGAGATTTCAGCAAACTAGTAGTTTTTTGGAAGCTTGGCAACCCCTTTCAAACGAAAGTGTGTTTCGCCAGTCTCTGCATGGGGTACTTCAAGAGGAAACAAACCATAGAGAGAGAACTTAGAACTACTTCATTTGGTCAAGTTTCAAGGAGCTAGCACAAACCGAGTTTGATTTAGAATTCCAAACACAGCTATCTATGTAGGAGAAAACAGAGTTAAACCTAAAAATTCAAACTGTTACTGGAAACGAATGCTTCAACCTAGAAGAATGAAAATTTTGCAGCCAAGTTGGATTAGTGAACTGATCATTACCACCAAGTATCATCCAGATTTGGTGAAAAAATATTTGCTGAGATTTCAGCAAACTAGTAGATTTTTGGAAGCTTGGCAACCCCTTTCAAACGAAAGTGTTTTTCACCAGTCTCTGCATGGAGTACATCAAGACGAAACAAACCATAGAGATAGAACTTAGAACTACTTCATTTGGTCAAGTTTCAAGGAGCTAGCACAAACCGTGTTTGATTTAGAATTCCAAACACAGCTATCTATGTAGGAGAAAAAGAGTGAAACCAAAAAATTCAAACTGTTACTGGAAACGAATGCTTCAACCCAGAAGAATAAAAATTGATCAGCCAAGTGGGATTAGTGAACTAATCATTACCACCAAGTATCATCAAGATTTGGTGAAAAAATGTTTGCTGAGATTTCAGCAAACTAGTAGTTTTTTGGAAGCTTGGCAACCCCTTTCAAATGAAAGTGTTTTTCGCCAGTCTCTGCATGGGGTACTTCAAGAGGAAACAAACCATAGAGATAGAACTTAGAACTACTTCATTTGGTCAAGTTTCAAGGAGCTAGCACAAACCGTGTTTGATTTAGAGTTTCAAACACATGTAACTACATAGCAGAAAACAGAGTGAAACCTAAAAATTCAAACTGTTACTGGAAACGAACGCTTCAACCTAGAAGAATAAAAATTGGGCAGCCAAGGGGGATTAGTGAACTGATCATTACCAGCAAGGATCATCCAGATTTGGTGAAAAAATGTTTGCTGAGATTTCAGCAAACTAGTAGTTTTTTGGAAGCTTGGCAACCCCTTTCAAACGAAAGTGTGTTTCGCCAGTCTCTGCATGGGGTACTTAAAGAGGAAACAAACCATAGAGATAGTACTTAGAACTACTTCATTTGGTCAAGTTTCAAGGAGCTAGCACAAACCGTGTTTGATTTAGAATTCCAAACACAGCTATCTATGTAGGAGAAAACAGAGTGAAACCTAAAAATTCAAAGTCTTACTGGAAACGAATGCTTCAACTTAGAAGAATGAAAATTGGGCAGCCAAGTGGGATTAGTGAACTGATCATTACCCCCAAGTATCATAAAGATTTGGTGAAAAAATGTTTGCTGAGATTTCAGCAAACTAGTAGTTTTTTGGAAGCATGGCAACCCCTTTCAAACGAAAGTGTTTTTCGCCAGTCTCTGCATGGGGTACTTCAAGAGGAAACAAACCATAGAGATAGAACTTAGAACTACTTCATTTGGTCAAGTTTCAAGGAGCTAGCACAAACCGTGTTTGATTTAGAGTTTCCAACACATGTAACTACATAGCAGAAAACACAGTGAAACCTAAAAATTCAAACTGTTACTGGAAACGAACGCTTCAACCTAGAAGAATAAAAATAGGGCAGCCAAGGGGGATTAGTGAACTGATCATTACCACCAAGGATCATCCAGATTTGGTGAAAAAATATTTGCTGAGATTTCAGCAAACTAGTAGTTTTTTGGAAGCTTGGCAACCCCTTTCAAACGAAAGTGTGTTTCGCCAGTCTCTGCATGGGGTACTTCAAGAGGAAACAAACCATAGAGAGAGAACTTAGAACTACTTCATTTGGTCAAGTTTCAAGGAGCTAGCACAAACCGAGTTTGATTTAGAATTCCAAACACAGCTATCTATGTAGGAGAAAACAGAGTTAAACCTAAAAATTCAAACTGTTACTGGAAACGAATGCTTCAACCTAGAAGAATGAAAATTGGGCAGCCAAGTGGGATTAGTGAACTGATCATTACCACCAAGTATCATCCAGATTTGGTAAAAAATATTTGCTGAGATTTCAGCAAACTAGTAGATTTTTGGAAGCTTGACAACCCCTTTCAAATGAAAGTGTTTTTCACCAGTCTCTGCATGGAGTACATCAAGACGAAACAAACCATAGAGATAGAACTTAGAACTACTTCATTTGGTCAAGTTTCAAGGAGCTAGCACAAACCGTGTTTGATTTAGAATTCCAAACACAGCTATCTATGTAGGAGAAAAAGAGTGAAACCAAAAAATTCAAACTGTTACTGGAAACGAATGCTTCAACCCAGAAGAATAAAAATTGATCAGCCAAGTGGGATTAGTGAACTGATCATTACCACCAAGTATCATCAAGATTTGGTGAAAAAATGTTTGCTGAGATTTCAGCAAACTAGTAGTTTTTTGGAAGCTTGGCAACCCCTTTCAAACGAAAGTGTTTTTCGCCAGTCTCTGCATGGGGTACTTCAAGAGGAAACAAACCATAGAGATAGAACTTAGAACTACTTCATTTGGTCAAGTTTCAAGGAGCTAGCACAAACCGTGTTTGATTTAGAGTTTCAAACACATGTAACTACATAGCAGAAAACAGAGTGAAACCTAAAAATTCAAACTGTTACTGGAAACGAACGCTTCAACCTAGAAGAATAAAAATTGGGCAGCCAAGGGGGATTAGTGAACTGATCATTACCACCAAGGATCATCCAGATTTGGTGAAAAAATGTTTGCTGAGATTTCAGCAAACTAGTAGTTTTTTGGAAGCTTGGCAACCCCTTTCAAACGAAAGTGTGTTTCGCCAGTCTCTGCATGGGGTACTTAAAGAGGAAACAAACCATAGAGATAGTACTTAGAACTACTTCATTTGGTCAAGTTTCAAGGAGCTAGCACAAACCGTGTTTGATTTAGAATTCCAAACACAGCTATCTATGTAGGAGAAAACAGAGTGAAACCTAAAAATTCAAAGTCTTACTGGAAACGAATGCTTCAACTTAGAAGAATGAAAATTGGGCAGCCAAGTGGGATTAGTGAACTGATCATTACCCCCAAGTATCATAAAGATTTGGTGAAAAAATGTTTGCTGAGATTTCAGCAAACTAGTAGTTTTTTGGAAGCATGGCAACCCCTTTCAAACGAAAGTGTTTTTCGCCAGTCTCTGCATGGGGTACTTCAAGAGGAAACAAACCATAGAGATAGAACTTAGAACTACTTCATTTGGTCAAGTTTCAAGGAGCTAGCACAAACCGTGTTTGATTTAGAGTTTCCAACACATGTAACTACATAGCAGAAAACAGAGTGAAACCTAAAAATTCAAACTGTTACTGGAAACGAACGCTTCAACCTAGAAGAATAAAAATAGGGCAGCCAAGGGGGATTAGTGAACTGATCATTACCACCAAGGATCATCCAGATTTGGTGAAAAAATATTTGCTGAGATTTCAGCAAACTAGTAGTTTTTTGGAAGCTTGGCAACCCCTTTCAAACGAAAGTGTGTTTCGCCAGTCTCTGCATGGGGTACTTCAAGAGGAAACAAACCATAGAGAGAGAACTTAGAACTACTTCATTTGGTCAAGTTTCAAGGAGCTAGCACAAACCGAGTTTGATTTAGAATTCCAAACACAGCTATCTATGTAGGAGAAAACAGAGTTAAACCTAAAAATTCAAACTGTTACTGGAAACGAATGCTTCAACCTAGAAGAATGAAAATTGGGCAGCCAAGTGGGATTAGTGAACTGATCATTACCACCAAGTATCATCCAGATTTGGTGAAAAAATATTTGCCGAGATTTCAGCAAACTAGTAGATTTTTGGAAGCTTGACAACCCCTTTCAAACGAAAGTGTTTTTCACCAGTCTCTGCATGGAGTACAACAAGACGAAACAAACCATAGAGATAGAACTTAGAACTACTTCATTTGGTCAAGTTTCAAGGAGCTAGCACAAACCGTGTTTGATTTAGAATTCCAAACACAGCTATCTATGTAGGAGAAAAAGAGTGAAACCAAAAAATTCAAACTGTTACTGGAAACGAATGCTTCAACCCAGAAGAATAAAAATTGATCAGCCAAGTGGGATTAGTGAACTGATCATTACCACCAAGTATCATCAAGATTTGGTGAAAAAATGTTTGCTGAGATTTCAGCAAACTAGTAGTTTTTTGGAAGCTTGGCAACCCCTTTCAAACGAAAGTGTTTTTCGCCAGTCTCTGCATGGGGTACTTCAAGAGGAAACAAACCATAGAGATAGAACTTAGAACTACTTCATTTGGTCAAGTTTCAAGGAGCTAGCACAAACCGTGTTTGATTTAGAGTTTCAAACACATGTAACTACATAGCAGAAAACAGAGTGAAACCTAAAAATTCAAACTGTTACTGGAAACGAACGCTTCAACCTAGAAGAATAAAAATTGGGCAGCCAAGTGGGATTAGTGAACTGATCATTACCACCAAGGATCATCCAGATTTGGTGAAAAAATATTTGCTGAGATTTCAGCAAACTAGTAGTTTTTTGGAAGCTTGGCAACCCCTTTCAAACGAAAGTGTGTTTCGCCAGTCTCTGCATGGGGTACTTCAAGAGGAAACAAACCATAGAGAGAGAACTTAGAACTACTTCATTTGGTCAAGTTTCAAGGAGCTAGCACAAACCGAGTTTGATTTAGAATTCCAAACACAGCTATCTATGTAGGAGAAAACAGAGTTAAACCTAAAAATTCAAACTGTTACTGGAAACGAATGCTTCAACCTAGAAGAATGAAAATTGGGCAGCCAAGTGGGATTAGTGAACTGATCATTACCACCAAGTATCATCCAGATTTGGTGAAAAAATATTTGCTGAGATTTCAGCAAACTAGTAGATTTTTGGAAGCTTGACAACCCCTTTCAAACGAAAGTGTTTTTCACCAGTCTCTGCATGGAGTACATCAAGACGAAACAAACCATAGAGATAGAACTTAGAACTACTTCATTTGGTGAAGTTTCAAGGAGCTAGCAAAAACCGTCTTTGATTTAGAATTCCAAACACAGCTATCTATGTAGGAGAAAAAGAGTGAAACCAAAAAATTCAAACTGTTACTGGAAACGAATGCTTCAACCCAGAAGAATAAAAATTGATCAGCCAAGTGGGATTAGTGAACTGATCATTACCACCAAGTATCATCAAGATTTGGTGAAAAAATGTTTGCTGAGATTTCAGCAAACTAGTAGTTTTTTGGAAGCTTGGCAACCCCTTTCAAACGAAAGTGTTTTTCGCCAGTCTCTGCATGGGGTACTTCAAGAGGAAACAAACCATAGAGATAGAACTTAGAACTACTTCATTTGGTCAAGTTTCAAGGAGCTAGCACAAACCGTGTTTGATTTAGAGTTTCAAACACATGTAACTACATAGCAGAAAACAGAGTGAAACCTAAAAATTCAAACTGTTACTGGAAACGAACGCTTCAACCTAGAAGAATAAAAATAGGGCAGCAAAGGGGGATTAGTGAACTGATCATTACCACCAAGGATCATCCAGATTTGGTGAAAAAATGTTTGCTGAGATTTCAGCAAACTAGTAGTTTTTGGAAGCTTGGCAACCCCTTTCAAACGAAAGTGTTTTTCGCCAGTCTCTGCATGGGGTACTTCAAGAGGAAACAAACCATAGAGATAGTACTTAGAACTACTTCATTTGGTAAAGTTTCAAGGAGCTAGCACTAACCGTGTTTGATTTAGAATTCCAAACACAGCTATCTATGTAGGAGAAAACAGAGTGAAACCTAAAAATTCAAAGTCTTACTGGAAACGAATGCTTCAACTTAGAAGAATGAAAATTGTGCAGCCAAGTGGGATTAGTGAACTGATCATTACCACCAAGTATCATCAAGATTTGGTGAAAAAATGTTTGCTGAGATTTCAGCAAACTAGTAGTTTTTTGGAAGCATGGCAACCCCTTTCAAACGAAAGTGTTTTTCGCCAGTCTCTGCATGGGGTACTTCAAGAGGAAACAAACCATAGAGATAGAACTTAGAACTACTTCATTTGGTCAAGTTTCAAGGAGCTAGCACAAACCGTGTTTGATTTAGAGTTTCAAACACATGTAACTACATAGCAGAAAACAGAGTGAAACCTAAAAATTCAAACTGTTACTGGAAACGAACGCTTCAACCTAGAAGAATAAAAATTGGGCAGCCAAGGGGGATTAGTGAACTGATCATTACCACCAAGGATCATCCAGATTTGGTGAAAAAATATTTGCTGAGATTTCAGCAAACTAGTAGTTTTTTGGAAGCTTGGCAACCCCTTTCAAACGAAAGTGTGTTTCGCCAGTCTCTGCATGGGGTACTTCAAGAGGAAACAAACCATAGAGAGAGAACTTAGAACTACTTCATTTGGTCAAGTTTCAAGGAGCTAGCACAAACCGAGTTTGATTTAGAATTCCAAACACAGCTATCTATGTAGGAGAAAACAGAGTTAAACCTAAAAATTCAAACTGTTACTGGAAACGAATGCTTCAACCTAGAAGAATGAAAATTGGGCAGCCAAGTGGGATTAGTGAACTGATCATTACCACCAAGTATCATCCAGATTTGGTGAAAAAATATTTGCTGAGATTTCAGCAAACTAGTAGATTTTTGGAAGCTTGACAACCCCTTTCAAACGAAAGTGTTTTTCACCAGTCTCTGTATGGAGTACATCAAGACGAAACAAACCATAGAGATAGAACTTAGAACTACTTCATTTGGTCAAGTTTCAAGGAGCTAGCACAAACCGTGTTTGATTTAGAATTCCAAACACAGCTATCTATGTAGGAGAAAAAGAGTGAAACCAAAAAATTCAAACTGTTACTGGAAACGAATGCTTCAACCCAGAAGAATAAAAATTGATCAGCCAAGTGGGATTAGTGAACTGATCATTACCACCAAGTATCATCAAGATTTGGTGAAAAAATGTTTGCTGAGATTTCAGCAAACTAGTAGTTTTTTGGAAGCTTGGCAACCCCTTTCAAACGAAAGTGTTTTTCGCCAGTCTCTGCATGGGGTACTTCAAGAGGAAACAAACCATAGAGATAGAACTTAGAACTACTTCATTTGGTCAAGTTTCAAGGAGCTAGCACAAACCGTGTTTGATTTAGAGTTTCAAACACATGTAACTACATAGCAGAAAACAGAGTGAAACCTAAAAATTCAAACTGTTACTGGAAACGAACGCTTCAACCTAGAAGAAAAAAATAGGGCAGCAAAGGGGGATTAGTGAACTGATCATTACCACCAAGGATCATCCAGATTTGGTGAAAAAATGTTTGCTGAGATTTCAGCAAACTAGTAGTTTTTGGAAGCTTGGCAACCCCTTTCAAACGAAAGTGTGTTTCGCCAGTCTCTGCATGGGGTACTTCAAGAGGAAACAAACCATAGAGATAGTACTTAGAACTACTTCATTTGGTCAAGTTTCAAGGAGCTAGCACTAACCGTGTTTGATTTAGAATTCCAAACACAGCTATCTATGTAGGAGAAAACAGAGTGAAACCTAAAAATTCTAAGTCTTACTGGAAACGAATGCTTCAACTTAGAAGAATGAAAATTGGGCAGCCAAGTGGGATTAGTGAACTGATCATTACCACCAAGTATCATCAAGATTTGGTGAAAAAATGTTTGCTGAGATTTCAGCAAACAAGTAGTTTTTTGGAAGAATGGCAACCCCTTTCAAACGAAAGTGTTTTTCGCCAGTCTCTGCATGGGGTACTTCAAGAGGAAACAAACCATAGAGATAGAACTTAGAACTACTTCATTTGGTCAAGTTTCAAGGAGCTAGCACAAACCGTGTTTGATTTAGAGTTTCAAACACATGTAACTACATAGCAGAAAACAGAGTGAAACCTAAAAATTCAAACACTTACTGGAAACGAACGCTTCAACCTAGAAGAATAAAAATTGGGCAGCCAAGGGGGATTAGTGTACTGATCATTACCACCAAGGATCATCCAGATTTGGTGAAAAAATATTTGCTGAGATTTCAGCAAACTAGTAGTTTTTTGGAAGCTTGGCAACCCCTTTCAAACGAAAGTGTGTTTCGCCAGTCTCTGCATGGGGTACTTCAAGAGGAAACAAACCATAGAGAGAGAACTTAGAACTACTTCATTTGGTCAAGTTTCAAGGAGCTAGCACAAACCGAGTTTGATTTAGAATTCCAAACACAGCTATCTATGTAGGAGAAAACAGAGTTATACCTAAAAATTCAAACTGTTACTGGAAACGAATGCTTCAACCTAGAAGAATGAAAATTGGGCAGCCAAGTGGGATTAGTGAACTGATCATTACCACCAAGTATCATCCAGATTTGGTGAAAAAATATTTGCTGAGATTTCAGCAAACTAGTAGATTTTTGGAAGCTTGACAACCCCTTTCAAACGAAAGTGTTTTTCACCAGTCTCTGCATGGAGTACATCAAGACGAAACAAACCATAGAGATAGAACTTAGAACTACTTCATTTGGTCTAGTTTCAAGGAGCTAGCACAAACCGTGTTTGATTTAGAATTCCAAACACAGCTATCTATGTAGGAGAAAACAGAGTGAAACCTAAAAATTCAAAGTCTTACTGGAAACAAATGCTTCAACTTAGAAGAATGAAAATTGGGCAGCCAAGTGGGATTAGTGAATTGATCATTACCACCAAGTATCATCAAGATTTGGTGAAAAAATGTTTGCTGAGATTTCAGCAAACTAGTAGTTTTTTGGAAGCATGGCAACCCCTTTCAAACGAAAGTGTTTTTCGCCAGTCTCTGCATGGGGTACTTCAAGAGGAAACAAACCATAGAGATAGAACTTAGAACTACTTCATTTGGTCAAGTTTCAAGGAGCTAGCACAAACCGTGTTTGATTTAGAATTCCAAACACAGCTATCTATGTAGGAAAAAACAGAGTGAAACCTAAAAATTCAAACTGTTACTGGAAACGAATGCTTCAACCTAGAAGAATAAAAATTGGGCAGCCAAGTGGAATTAGTGTACTGATCATTACCACCAAGTATCTTCAAGATTTGGTGAAAAATTGTTTGCTGAGATTTCAGCAAACAAGTAGTTTTTTGGAAGCTTGGCAACCCCTTTCAAAAGAAAGTGTTTTTCGCCAGTCTCTGCATGGGGTACTTCAAGAGGAAACAAACCATAGAGATAGAACATAGAACTACTTCATTTGGTCAAGTTTCAAGGAGCTAGCACAAACCGTGTTTGATTTAGAATTCCAAACACAGCTATCTATGTAGGAGAAAACAGAGTGAAACCTAAAAATTCAAACTGTTACTGGAAATGAACGCTTCAACCTAGAAGAATAAAAATTGGGCATCCAAGTGGGATTAGTGTACTGATCATTACCACCAAGTATCATCAAGATTTGGTGAAAAAATGTTTGCTGAGATTTCAGCAAACTAGTAGTTTTTTGGAAGCTTGGCAACCCCTTTCAAACGAAAGTGTTTTTCGCCAGTTTCTGCATGGGGTACTTCAAGAGGAAACAAACCATAGAGATAGAACTTAGAACTACTTCATTTGGTCATGTTTCAAGGAGCTAGCACAAACCGTGTTTGATTTAGAGTTTCAAACACATCTAACTATACAGCAGAAAACAGAGTGAAACCTAAAAATTCAAATTGTTACTGGAAACGAACGCTTCAACCTAGAAGAATAAAAATTGGGCATCCAAGTGGGATTAGTGAACTGATCATTACCACCAAGTATCTTCAAGATTTGGTGAAAAAATGTTTGCTGAGATTTCAGCAAACTAGGAGTTTTTTGGAAGCTTGGCAACCCCTTTCAAACGAAAGTGTTTTTCGCCAGTCTCTGCATCTGGTACTTCAAGAGGAAAAAAACCATAGAGATAGAACTTAGAACTACTTCATTTGGTCATGTTTCAAGGAGCTAGCACAAACCGTGTTTCCTTTAGAGTTTCAAACACATCTAACTATATAGCAGAAAACAGAGTGAAACCTAAAAATTCAAACTGTTACTGGAAATGAACGCTTCAACCTAGAAGAATAAAAATTGGGCATTAAAGTGGGATTAGTGAACTGATCATTACCACCAAGTATCATCAAGATTTGGTGAAAAAATGTTTGCTGAGATTTCAGCAAACTAGTAGTTTTTTGGAAGCTTGGCAACCCCTTTCAAACGAAAGTGTTTTTCGCCAGTCTCTGCATGGGGTACTTCAAGAGGAAACAAACCATAGAGATAGAACTTAGAACTACTTCATTTGGTCATGTTTCAAGGAGCTAGCACAAACCGTGTTTGACTTAGAATTCCAAACAGAGCTATCTATGTAGGAGAAAACAGAGTGAAACCTAAAAATTCAAACTGTTACTGGAAACGAATGCTTCAACCTAGAAGAATGAAAATTGGGCAGCCAAGTGGGATTAGTGTACTGATCATTACCACCAAGTATCATCAAGATTTGGTGAAAAAATGTTTGCTGAGATTTCAGCAAACTAGTTGTTTTTTGGAAGCTTGGCAACCCGTTTCAAACTTAAGTGTTTTTCGCCAGTCTCTGCATGGGGTACTTCAAGAGGAAACAAACCATAGAGATAGAATTTAGAACTAGCTCATTTGGTCAAGTTTCAAGGAGCTAGCACAAACCGTGTTTGATTTAGAATTCCAAACACAGCTATCTATGTAGGAGAAAACAGAGTGAAACCTAAAAATTCAACCTGTTACTGGAAACGAATGGTACAATCTAGAAGAATAAAAATTGGGCATCCAAGTGTGATTAGTGAACTGATCATTACCACCAAGTATCATCAAGATTTGGTGAAAAAATGTTTGCTGAGATTTCAGAAAACTATTAGTTTTTTGGAAGCTTGGCAACCCCTTTCTAACGAAAGTGTTTTTCGCCAGTCTCTGCATGGGGTACTTCAAGACGAAACAAAGCATAGAGATAGAACTTAGAACTACTTCATTTGTTCAAGTTTCAAGGAGCTAGCACAAACCGTGTTTGATTTAGACTTCCAAACACAGCTATCTATGTAGGAGAGAATAGAGTGAAACCTAAAAATTCAAACTGTTACTGGAAGCGAATGCTTCAACCTAGAAGAATGAAAATTGGGAGGCAAGTGGGATTAGTGAACTGATCATTACCACCATGTATCATCCAGATTTGTTGAAAAAATGTTTGCTGAGATTTCAGCAAACTAGTAGTTTTTTGGAAGCTTGGCAACCCCTTTCAAACGAAAGTGTTTTTCGCCAGTCTCTGCATGGGGTACTTCAAGAGGAAACAAACCATAGAGATAGAACTTAGAACTACTTCATTTGGTCATGTTTCAAGGAGCTAGCACAAACCGTGTTTGACTTAGAATTCCAAACAGAGCTATCTATGTAGGAGAAAACAGAGTGAAACCTAAAAATTCAAACTGTTACTGGAAACGAATGCTTCAACCTAGAAGAATGAAAATTGGGCAGCCAAGTGGGATTAGTGTACTGATCATTACCACCAAGTATCATCAAGATGTGGTGAAAAAATGTTTGCTGAGATTTCAGCAAACTAGTTGTTTTTTGGAAGCTTGGCAGCCCGTTTCAAACTTAAGTGTTTTTCGCCAGTCTCTGCATGGGGTACTTCAAGAGGAAACAATCCATAGAGATAGAATTTAGAACTAGCTCATTTGGTCAAGTTTCAAGGAGCTAGCACAAACCGTGTTTGATTTAGAATTCCAAACACAGCTATCTATGTAGGAGAAAACAGAGTGAAACCTAAAAATTCAAACTGTTACTGGAAACGAATGCTTCAACCTAGAAGAATAAAAATTGGGCAGCCAAGTGGGATTAGTGTACTGATCATTACCACCAAGTATCTTCAAGATTTGGTGAAAAATTGTTTGCTGAGATTTCACCAAACAAGTAGTTTTTTGGAAGCTTGGCAACCCTTTTCAAACGAAAGTGTTTTTCGCCAGTCTCTGCATGGGGTACTTCAAGAGGAAACAAACCATAGAGATAGAACTTAGAACTACTTCATTTGGTCATGTTTCAAGGAGCTAGCACAAACCGTGTTTCATTTAGAGTTTCAAACACATCTAACTATATAGCAGAAAACAGAGTGAAACCTAAAAATTCAAACTGTTACTGGAAACGAACGCTTCAACCTAGAAGAATAAAAATTGGGCATCCAAGTGGGATTAGTGTACTGATCATTACCACCAAGTATCTTCAAGATTTGGTGAAAAATTGTTTGCTGAGATTTCAGCAAACAAGTAGTTTTTTGGAAGCTTGGCAACCCCTTTCAAAAGAAAGTGTTTTTCGCCAGTCTCTGCATGGGGCACTTCAAGAGGAAACAAACCATAGAGATAGAACTTAGAACGACTTCATTTGGTCAAGTTTCAAGGAGCTAGCACAAACCGTGTTTGATTTAGAATTCCAAACACAGCTATATATGTAGGAGAGAACAGAGTGAAACCTAAAAATTGAAACTGTTACTGGAAACGAATGCTTCAACCTAGAAGAATGAAAATTGGGAGGCAAGTGGGATTAGTGAACTGATCATTACCACCATGTATCATCCAGAGTTGGTGAAAAAATATTTGCTGAGATTTCAGCAAACTAGTAGTTTTTTGGAAGCTTGGCAACCCCTTTCAAACGAAAGTGTGTTTCGCCAGTCTCTGCATGGGGTACTTCAAGAGGAAACAAACCATAGAGATAGAACTTAGAACTACTTCATTTGGTCAAGTTTCAAGGAGCTAGCACAAACCGTGTTTGATTTAGAATTCCAAACACAGCTATCTATGTAGGAGAAAACAGAGTGAAACCTAAAAATTCAAACTGTTACTGGAAATGAACGCTTCAACCTAGAAGAATAAAAATTGGGCAGCCAAGTGGGATTAGTGTACTGATCATTACCACCAAGTATCATCAAGATTTGGTGAAAAAATGTTTGCTGAGATTTCAGCAAACTAGTAGTTTTTTGGAAGCTTGGCAACCCCTTTCAAACGAAAGTGTTTTTCGCGAGTTTCTGCATGGGGTACTTCAAGAGGAAACAAACCATAGAGATAGAACTTAGAACTACTTCATTTGGTCATGTTTCAAGGAGCTAGCACAAACCGTGTTTGATTTAGAGTTTCAAACACATCTAACTATATTGCAGAAAACAGAGTGAAACCTAAAAATTCAAATTGTTACTGGAAACGAATGCTTCAACCTAGAAGAATAAAAATTGGGCATCCAGTGGGATTAGTGAACTGATCATTACCACCAAGTATCATCAAGATTTGGTGAAAAAATGATTGCTGAGATTTCAGCAAACTAGGAGTTTTTCTGAAGCTTGGCAACCCCTTTCAAACGAAAGTGTTTTTCGCCAGTCTCTGCATGGGGTACTTCAAGAGGAAACAAACCATAGAGATAGAACTTAGAACTACTTCATTTGGTCATGTTTCAAGGAGCTAGCACAAACCGTGTTTCATTTAGAGTTTCAAACACATCTAACTATATAGCAGAAAACAGAGTGAAACCTAAAAATTCAAACTGTTACTGGAAACGAATGCTTCACCTAGAAGAATGAAAATTGGGCAGCCAAGTGGGATTAGTGTACTGATCATTACCACCAAGTATCATCAAGATTTGGTGAAAAAATGTTTGCTGAGATTTCAGCAAACTAGTTGTTTTTTGGAAGCTTGGCAACCCGTTTCAAACTTAAGTGTTTTTCGCCAGTCTCTGCATGGGGTACTTCAAGAGGAAACAAACCATAGAGATAGAATTTAGAACTAGCTCATTTGGTCAAGTTTCAAGGAGCTAGCACAAACCGTGTTTGATTTAGAATTCCAAACACAGCTATCTATGTAGGAGAAAACAGAGTGAAACCTAAAAATTCAACCTGTTACTGGAAACGAATGGTACAATCTAGAAGAATAAAAATTGGGCATCCAAGTGTGATTAGTGAACTGATCATTACCACCAAGTATCATCAAGATTTGGTGAAAAAATGTTTGCTGAGATTTCAGAAAACTATTAGTTTTTGGAAGCTTGGCAACCCCTTTCAAACGAAAGTGTTTTTCGCCAGTCTCTGCATGGGGTACTTCAAGACGAAACAAACCATAGAGATAGAACTTAGAACTACTTCATTTGTTCAAGTTTCAAGGAGCTAGCACAAACCGTGTTTGATTTAGAATTCCAAACACAGCTATCTATGTAGGAAAAAACAGAGTGAAACCTAAAAATTCAAACTGTTACTGGAAACGAATGCTTCAACCTAGAAGAATAAAAATTGGGCAGCCAAGTGGGATTAGTGTACTGATCATTACCACCAAGTATCTTCAAGATTTGGTGAAAAATTGTTTGCTGAGATTTCAGCAAACAAGTAGTTTTTTGGAAGCTTGGCAACCCCTTTCAAAAGAAAGTGTTTTTCGCCAGTCTCTGCATGGGGCACTTCAAGAGGAAACAAACCATAGAGATAGAACTTAGAACGACTTCATTTGGTCAAGTTTCAAGGAGCTAGCACAAACCGTGTTTGATTTAGAATTCCAAACACAGCTATATATGTAGGAGAGAACAGAGTGAAACCTAAAAATTGAAACTGTTACTGGAAACGAATGCTTCAACCTAGAAGAATGAAAATTGGGAGGCAAGTGGGATTAGTGAACTGATCATTACCACCATGTATCATCCAGAGTTGGTGAAAAAATATTTGCTGAGATTTCAGCAAACTAGTAGTTTTTTGGAAGCTTGGCAACCCCTTTCAAACGAAAGTGTGTTTCGCCAGTCTCTGCATGGGGTACTTCAAGAGGAAACAAACCATGGAGATAGAACTTAGAACTACTTCATTTGGTCAAGTTTCAAGGAGCTAGCACAAACCGTGTTTGATTTAGAATTCCAAACACAGCTATCTATGTAGGAGAAAACAGAGTGAAACCTAAAAATTCAAACTGTTACTGGAAATGAACGCTTCAACCTAGAAGAATAAAAATTGGGCAGCCAAGTGGGATTAGTGTACTGATCATTACCACCAAGTATCATCAAGATTTGGTGAAAAAATGTTTGCTGAGATTTCAGCAAACTAGTAGTTTTTTGAAAGCTTGGCAACCCCTTTCAAACGAAAGTGTTTTTCGCGAGTTTCTGCATGGGGTACTTCAAGAGGAAACAAACCATAGAGATAGAACTTAGAACTACTTCATTTGGTCATGTTTCAAGGAGCTAGCACAAACCGTGTTTGATTTAGAGTTTCAAACACATCTAACTATATAGCAGAAAACAGAGTGAAACCTAAAAATTCAAATTGTTACTGGAAACGAACGCTTCAACCTAGAAGAATAAAAATTGGGCATCCAAGTGGGATTAGTGAACTGATCATTACCACCAAGTATCATCAAGATTTGGTGAAAAAATGTTTGCTGAGATTTCAGCAAACTAGGAGTTTTTTGGAAGCTTGGCAACCCCTTTCAAACGAAAGTGTTTTTCGCCAGTCTCTGCATGGGGTACTTCAAGAGGAAACAAACCATAGAGATAGAACTTAGAACTACTTCATTTGGTCAAGTTTCAAGGAGCTAGCACAAACCGTGTTTGATTTAGAATTCCAAACACAGCTATCTATGTAGGAGAAAACAGAGTGAAACCTAAAAATTCAAACTGTTACTGGAAATGAACGCTTCAACCTAGAAGAATAAAAATTGGGCAACCAAGTGGGATTAGTGTACTGATCATTACCACCAAGTATCATCAAGATTTGGTGAAAAAATGTTTGCTGAGATTTCAGCAAACTAGTAGTTTTTTGGAAGCTTGGCAACCCCTTTCAAACGAAAGTGTTTTTCGCCAGTTTCTGCATGGGGTACTTCAAGAGGAAACAAACCATAGAGATAGAACTTAGAACTACTTCATTTGGTCATGTTTCAAGGAGCTAGCACAAATCGTGTTTGATTTAGAGTTTCAAACACATCTAACTATATAGCAGAAAACAGAGTGAAACCTAAAAATTCAAATTGTTACTGGAAACGAACGCTTCAACCTAGAAGAATAAAAATTGGGCATCCAAGTGGGATTAGTGAACTGATCATTACCACCAAGTATCATCAAGATTTGGTGAAAAAATGTTTGCTGAGATTTCAGCAAACTAGGAGTTTTTTGGAAGCTTGGCAACCCCTTTCAAACGAAAGTGTTTTTCGCCAGTCTCTGCATGGGGTACTTCAAGAGGAAACAAACCATAGAGATAGAACTTAGAACTACTTCATTTGGTCATGTTTCAAGGAGCTAGCACAAACCGTGTTTCATTTAGAGTTTCAAACACATCTAACTATATAGCAGAAAACAGAGTGAAACCTAAAAATTCAAACTGTTACTGGAAACGAACGCTTCAACCTAGAAGAATAAAAATTGGGCATCCAAGTGGGATTAGTGAACTGATCATTACCACCAAGTATCATCAAGATTTGGTGAAAAAATGTTTGCTGAGATTTCAGCAAACTAGTTGTTTTTTGGAAGCTTGGGAACCCGTTTCAAACTTAAGTGTTTTTCGCCAGTCTCTGCATGGGGTACTTCAAGAGGAAACAAACCATAGAGATAGAATTTAGAACTAGCTCATTTGGTCAAGTTTCAAGGAGCTAGCACAAACCGTGTTTGATTTAGAATTCCAAACACAGCTATCTATGTAGGAGAAAACAGAGTGAAACCTAAAAATTCAACCTGTTACTGGAAACGAATGGTACAATCTAGAAGAATAAAAATTGGGCATCCAAGTGTGATTAGTGAACTGATCATTACCACCAAGTATCATCAAGATTTGGTGAAAAAATGTTTGCTGAGATTTCAGAAAACTATTAGTTTTTGGAAGCTTGGCAACCCCTTTCAAACGAAAGTGTTTTTCGCCAGTCTCTGCATGGGGTACTTCAAGACGAAACAAACCATAGAGATAGAACTTAGAACTACTTCATTTGTTCAAGTTTCAAGGAGCTAGCACAAACCGTGTTTGATTTAGAATTCCAAACACAGCTATCTATGTAGGAAAAAACAGAGTGAAACCTAAAAATTCAAACTGTTACTGGAAACGAATGCTTCAACCTAGAAGAATAAAAATTGGGCAGCCAAGTGGGATTAGTGTACTGATCATTACCACCAAGTATCTTCAAGATTTGGTGAAAAATTGTTTGCTGAGATTTCAGCAAACAAGTAGTTTTTTGGAAGCTTGGCAACCCCTTTCAAAAGAAAGTGTTTTTCGCCAGTCTCTGCATGGGGCACTTCAAGAGGAAACAAACCATAGAGATAGAACTTAGAACGACTTCATTTGGTCAAGTTTCAAGGAGCTAGCACAAACCGTGTTTGATTTAGAATTCCAAACACAGCTATATATGTAGGAGAGAACAGAGTGAAACCTAAAAATTGAAACTGTTACTGGAAACGAATGCTTCAACCTAGAAGAATAAAAATTGGGCATCCAAGTGGGATTAGTGAACTGATCATTACCACCAAGTATCATCAAGATTTGGTGAAAAAATGTTTGCTGAGATTTCAGCAAACTAGGAGTTTTTTGGAAGCTTGGCAACCCCTTTCAAACGAAAGTGTTTTTCGCCAGTCTCTGCATGGGGTACTTCAAGAGGAAACAAACCATAGAGATAGAACTTAGAACTACTTCATTTGGTCATGTTTCAAGGAGCTAGCACAAACCGTGTTTCATTTAGAGTTTCAAACACATCTAACTATATAGCAGAAAACAGAGTGAAACCTAAAAATTCAAACTGTTACTGGAAACGAACGCTTCAACCTAGAAGAATAAAAATTGGGCATCCAAGTGGGATTAGTGAACTGATCATTACCACCAAGTATCATCAAGATTTGGTGAAAAAATGTTTGCTGAGATTTCAGCAAACTAGTTGTTTTTTGGAAGCTTGGCAACCCGTTTCAAACTTAAGTGTTTTTCGCCAGTCTCTGCATGGGGTACTTCAAGAGGAAACAAACCATAGAGATAGAATTTAGAACTAGCTCATTTGGTCAAGTTTCAAGGAGCTAGCACAAACCGTGTTTGATTTAGAATTCCAAACACAGCTATCTATGTAGGAGAAAACAGAGTGAAACCTAAAAATTCAACCTGTTACTGGAAACGAATGGTACAATCTAGAAGAATAAAAATTGGGCATCCAAGTGTGATTAGTGAACTGATCATTACCACCAAGTATCATCAAGATTTGGTGAAAAAATGTTTGCTGAGATTTCAGAAAACTATTAGTTTTTGGAAGCTTGGCAACCCCTTTCAAACGAAAGTGTTTTTCGCCAGTCTCTGCATGGGGTACTTCAAGACGAAACAAACCATAGAGATAGAACTTAGAACTACTTCATTTGTTCAAGTTTCAAGGAGCTAGCACAAACCGTGTTTGATTTAGAATTCCAAACACAGCTATCTATGTAGGAAAAAACAGAGTGAAACCTAAAAATTCAAACTGTTACTGGAAACGAATGCTTCAACCTAGAAGAATAAAAATTGGGCAGCCAAGTGGGATTAGTGTACTGATCATTACCACCAAGTATCTTCAAGATTTGGTGAAAAATTGTTTGCTGAGATTTCAGCAAACAAGTAGTTTTTTGGAAGCTTGGCAACCCCTTTCAAAAGAAAGTGTTTTTCGCCAGTCTCTGCATGGGGCACTTCAAGAGGAAACAAACCATAGAGATAGAACTTAGAACGACTTCATTTGGTCAAGTTTCAAGGAGCTAGCACAAACCGTGTTTGATTTAGAATTCCAAACACAGCTATATATGTAGGAGAGAACAGAGTGAAACCTAAAAATTGAAACTGTTACTGGAAACGAATGCTTCAACCTAGAAGAATGAAAATTGGGAGGCAAGTGGGATTAGTGAACTGATCATTACCACCATGTATCATCCAGAGTTGGTGAAAAAATATTTGCTGAGATTTCAGCAAACTAGTAGTTTTTTGGAAGCTTGGCAACCCCTTTCAAACGAAAGTGTGTTTCGCCAGTCTCTGCATGGGGTACTTCAAGAGGAAACAAACCATAGAGATAGAACTTAGAACTACTTCATTTGGTCAAGTTTCAAGGAGCTAGCACAAACCGTGTTTGATTTAGAATTCCAAACACAGCTATCTATGTAGGAGAAAACAGAGTGAAAAAAAAATTCAAACTGTTACTGGAAATGAACGCTTCAACCTAGAAGAATAAAAATTGGGCAGCCAAGTGGGATTAGTGTACTGATCATTACCACCAAGTATCATCAAGATTTGGTGAAAAAATGTTTGCTGAGATTTCAGCAAACTAGTAGTTTTTTGGAAGCTTGGCAACCCCTTTCAAACGAAAGTGTTTTTCGCGAGTTTCTGCATGGGGTACTTCAAGAGGAAACAAACCATAGAGATAGAACTTAGAACTACTTCATTTGGTCATGTTTCAAGGAGCTAGCACAAACCGTGTTTGATTTAGAGTTTCAAACACATCTAACTATATAGCAGAAAACAGAGTGAAACCTAAAAATTCAAATTGTTACTGGAAACGAACGCTTCAACCTAGAAGAATAAAAATTGGGCATCCAAGTGGGATTAGTGAACTGATCATTACCACCAAGTATCATCAAGATTTGGTGAAAAAATGTTTGCTGAGATTTCAGCAAACTAGGAGTTTTTTGGAAGCTTGGCAACCCCTTTCAAACGAAAGTGTTTTTCGCCAGTCTCTGCATGGGGTACTTCAAGAGGAAACAAACCATAGAGATAGAACTTAGAACTACTTCATTTGGTCAAGTTTCAAGGAGCTAGCACAAACCGTGTTTGATTTAGAATTCCAAACACAGCTATCTATGTAGGAGAAAACAGAGTGAAACCTAAAAATTCAAACTGTTACTGGAAATGAACGCTTCAACCTAGAAGAATAAAAATTGGGCAACCAAGTGGGATTAGTGTACTGATCATTACCACCAAGTATCATCAAGATTTGGTGAAAAAATGTTTGCTGAGATTTCAGCAAACTAGTAGTTTTTTGGAAGCTTGGCAACCCCTTTCAAACGAAAGTGTTTTTCGCCAGTTTCTGCATGGGGTACTTCAAGAGGAAACAAACCATAGAGATAGAACTTAGAACTACTTCATTTGGTCATGTTTCAAGGAGCTAGCACAAATCGTGTTTGATTTAGAGTTTCAAACACATCTAACTATATAGCAGAAAACAGAGTGAAACCTAAAAATTCAAATTGTTACTGGAAACGAACGCTTCAACCTAGAAGAATAAAAATTGGGCATCCAAGTGGGATTAGTGAACTGATCATTACCACCAAGTATCATCAAGATTTGGTGAAAAAATGTTTGCTGAGATTTCAGCAAACTAGGAGTTTTTTGGAAGCTTGGCAACCCCTTTCAAACGAAAGTGTTTTTCGCCAGTCTCTGCATGGGGTACTTCAAGAGGAAACAAACCATAGAGATAGAACTTAGAACTACTTCATTTGGTCATGTTTCAAGGAGCTAGCACAAACCGTGTTTCATTTAGAGTTTCAAACACATCTAACTATATAGCAGAAAACAGAGTGAAACCTAAAAATTCAAACTGTTACTGGAAACGAACGCTTCAACCTAGAAGAATAAAAATTGGGCATCCAAGTGGGATTAGTGAACTGATCATTACCACCAAGTATCATCAAGATTTGGTGAAAAAATGTTTGCTGAGATTTCAGCAAACTAGTAGTTTTTTGGAAGCTTGGCAACCCCTTTCAAACGAAAGTGTTTTTCGCCAGTCTCTGCATGGGGTACTTCAAGAGGAAACAAACCATAGAGATAGAACTTAGAACTACTTCATTTGGTCATGTTTCAAGGAGCTAGCACAATCCGTGTTTGACTTAGAATTCCAAAAGTGCTATCTATGTAGGAGAAAACAGAGTGAAACCTAAAAATTCAAACTGTTACTGGAAACGAATGCTTCAACCTAGAAGAATGAAAATTGGGCAGCCAAGTGGGATTAGTGTACTGATCATTACCACCAAGTATCATCAAGATTTGGTGAAAAAATGTTTGCTGAGATTTCAGCAAACTAGTTGTTTTTTGGAAGCTTGGCAACCCGTTTCAAACTTAAGTGTTTTTCGCCAGTCTCTGCATGGGGTACTTCAAGAGGAAACAAACCATAGAGATAGAATTTAGAACTAGCTCATTTGGTCAAGTTTCAAGGAGTTAGCACAAACCGTGTTTGATTTAGAATTCCAAACACAGCTATCTATGTAGGAGAAAACAGAGTGAAACCTAAAAATTCAACCTGTTACTGGAAACGAATGGTACAATCTAGAAGAATAAAAATTGGGCATCCAAGTGTGATTAGTGAACTGATCATTACCACCAAGTATCATCAAGATTTGGTGAAAAAATGTTTGCTGAGATTTCAGAAAACTATTAGTTTTTTGGAAGCTTGGCAACCCCTTTCAAACGAAAGTGTTTTTCGCCAGTCTCTGCATGGGGTACTTCAAGACGAAACAAACCATAGAGATAGAACTTAGAACTACTTCATTTGTTCAAGTTTAAAGGAGCTAGCACAAACCGTGTTTGATTTAGAATTCCAAACACAGCTATCTATGTAGGAAAAAACAGAGTGAAACCTAAAAATTCAAACTGTTACTGGAAACGAATGCTTCAACCTAGAAGAATAAAAATTGGGCAGCCAAGTGGGATTAGTGTACTGATCATTACCACCAAGTATCTTCAAGATTTGGTGAAAAATTGTTTGCTGAGATTTCAGCAAACAAGTAGTTTTTTGGAAGCTTGGCAACCCCTTTCAAAAGAAAGTGTTTTTCGCCAGTCTCTGCATGGGGTACTTCAAGAGGAAACAAACCATAGAGATAGAACTTAGAACGACTTCAATTGGTCAAGTTTCAAGGAGCTAGCACAAACCGTGTTTGATTTAGAATTCCAAACACAGCTATATATGTAGGAGAGAACAGAGTGAAACCTAAAAATTCAAACTGTTACTGGAAACGAATGCTTCAACCTAGAAGAATGAAAATTGGGAGGCAAGTGGGATTAGTGAACTGATCATTACAACCATGTATCATCCAGATTTGTTGAAAAAATGTTTGCTGAGATTTCAGCAAACTAGTAGTTTTTTGGAAGCTTGGCAACCCCTTTCAAACAAAAGTGTGTTTCGCCAGTCTCTGCATGGGGTACTTCAAGAGGAAACAAACCATAGAGATAGAACTTAGAACTACTTCATTTGGTCATGTTTCAAGGAGCTAGCACAAACCGTGTTTGACTTAGAATTCCAAACAGAGCTATCTATGTAGGAGAAAACAGAGTGAAACCTAAAAATTCAAACTGTTACTGGAAACGAATGCTTCAACCTAGAAGAATGAAAATTGGGCAGCCAAGTGGGATTAGTGTACTGATCATTACCACCAAGTATCATCAAGATTTGGTGAAAAAATGTTTGCTGAGATTTCAGCAAACTAGAACTTTTCTGGAAGCTTGGCAACCCCTTTCAAACGAAAGTGTTTTTCGACAGTCTCTGCATGGGGTACTTCAAGAGAAAACAAACCATAGAGATAGAACTGAGAACTACTTCATTTGGTCAAGTTTCATGGAGCTAGCACAAACCGTGTTTGATTTAGAGTTTCAAACACATCTAAATATATAGCAGAAAACAGAGTGAAACCTAAAAATTCAAACTGTTACTGGAAACGAACGCTACAAACTACAAGAATAAAAATTGGGCAGCCAAGTGGGATTAGTGTACTGATCATTACCACCAAGTATCATCAAGATTTGGTGAAAAAATGTTTGCTGAGATTTCAGCAAACTAGTAGTATTTTGGAAGCTTGGCAACCCCTTTCAAACGAAAGTGTTTTTCGCCAGTCTCTGCATGGGGTACTTCAAGAGGAAACAAACCATAGAGATAGAACTTAGAACTACTTCATTTGGTCAAGTTTCAAGGAGCTAGCACAAACCGTGTTTGATTTAGAGTTTCAAACACATCTAACTATATAGCAGAAAACAGAGTGAAACCTAAAAATTCAAACTGTTACTGGAAACGAATGCTTCAACCTAGAAGAATGAAAATTGGGCAGCCAAGTGGGATTAGTGAACTGATCATTACCACCAAGTATCATCAAGATTTGGTGAAAAAATGTTGGGTGAGATTTCAGCAAACTAGATGTTTTTTGGAAGCTTGGCAACCCCTTTCAAACGAAAGTGTTTTTCGCCAGTCTCTGCATGGGGTACTTCAAGAGGAAACAAACCATAGAGATAGAACATAGAACTACTTCATTTGGTCATGTTTCAAGGAGCTAGCACAAACCGTGTTTCATTTAGAGTTTCAAACACATCTAACTATATAGCAGAAAACAGAGTGAAACCTAAAAATTCAAACTGTTACTGGAAACGAAAGCTTCAAGCTAGGTGAATAAAAATTGGGCATCCAAGTGGGATTAGTGAACTGATCATTACCACCAAGTATCATCAAGATTTGGTGAAAAAATGTTTGCTGAGATTTCAGCAAACTATTTGTTTTCTGGAAGCTTGGCAACCCGTTTCAAACTTAAGTGTTTTTCGCCTGTCTCTGCATGGGGTACTTCAAGAGGAAACAATCCATAGAGATAGAATTTAGAACTAGCTCATTTGGTCAAGTTTCAAGGAGCTAACACAAACAGTGTTTGATTTAGAATTCCAAACACAGCTATCTATGTAGGAGAAAACAGAGTGAAACCTAAAAATTCAACCTGTTACTGGAAACGAATGCTTCAATCTAGAAGAATAAAAATTGGGCATCCAAGTGGGATTAGTGAACTGATCATTACCACCAAGTATCATCAAGATTTGGTGAAAAAATGTTTGCTGAGATTTCAGAAAACTATTAGTTTTTTGGAAGCTTGGCAACCCCTTTCAAACGAAAGTTTTTTTCGCCAGTCTCTGCATGGGGTACTTCAAGAGGAAACAAACCATAGAGATAGAACTTAGAAGTACTTCATTTTGTCAAGTTTCAAGGAGCTAGCACAAACCGTGTTTGATTTAGAATTCCAAACACAGCTATCTATGTAGGAAAAAACAGAGTGAAACCTAAAAATTCAAAGTGTTACTGGAAACGAATGCTTCAACCTAGAAGAATAAAAATTGGGCAGCAAAGTGGGATTAGTGAACTGATCATTACCACCAACTATCATCAACATTTGGTGAAAAAATGTTTGCTGAGATTTCAGCAAACTAGTAGTTTTTTGGAAGCTTGGCAACCCCTTTCAAACGAAAGTGTTTTTCGCCAGTCTCTGCATGGGGTACTTCAAGAGGAAACAAACCATAGAGATAGAACTTAGAACTACTTCATTTGGTCAAGTTTCAAGGAGCTAGCACAAACCGTGTTTGATTTAGAATTCCAAACACAGCTATCTATGTAGGAGAAAACAGATTGAAACCTAAAAATTCAAACTGTTACTGGAAACGAATGCTTCAACCTAGAAGAATGAAAATTGGGCAGCCAAGTGGGATTAGTGAACTGATCATTACCACCAAGTATCATCCAGATTTGGTGAAAAAATGTTTGCTGAGATTTCAGCAAACTAGTAGTTTTTTGGAAGCTTGGCTACTCCTTTCAAACAAAAGTGTGTTTCGCCAGTCTCTGCATGGGGTACTTCAAGAGGAAACAAACCATAGAGATAGAACTTAGAACTACTTCATTTGGTCAAGTTTCAAGGAGCTAGCACAAACCGTGGTTGATTTAGAATTCCAAACACAGCTATCTATGTAGGAGAAAACAGAGTGAAACCTAAAAATTCAAACAGTTAGTGGAAACGAATGCTTCAACCTAGAAGAATAAAAATTGGGCAGCAAAGTGGGATTAGTGTACTGATCATTACCACACAGTATCATCAATATTTGGTGAAAAAATGTTTGCTGAGATTTCAACAAACTAGTAGTTTTTTGGAAGCTTGGTAACCCCTTTCAAACGAAAGTGTTTTTCGCCAGTCTCTGCATGGGGTATTTCAAGAGGAAACAAACCATAGAGTTAGAACTTAGAACTACTTCATTTGGTCAAGTTTCAAAAAGCTAGCACAAACCGTGTTTGATTTAGAGTTTCAAACACATCTAACTATATAGCAGAAAACAGAGTGAAACCTAAAAATTCAAACTGTTACTGGAAACGAACGCTTCAATTTAGAAGAATAAAAATTGGGCATGCAAGTGGGATTAGTGAACTGATCATTACCACCAAGTATCATCAAGTTTTGGTGAAAAAATGTTTGCTGAAATTTCAGCAAACTAGTAGTTTTTTGGAAGCTTGGCAACCCCTTTCAAACCAAAGTGTTTTTCCCCAGTCTCTGCGTGGGGTACTTCAAGTGGAAACAAACCATAGAGATAGAACTTAGAACTACTTCATTTGGTCAAGTTTCAAGGAGCTAGCACAATCCGTGTTTGATTTAGAATTCCAAACACAGCTATCTATGTAGGAGAAAACAGAGTGAAACCTAAAAATTCAAACTGTTACTGGAAACGAATGCTTCAACCTAGAAGAATGAAAATTGGGCAGCCAAGTGGGATTAGTGAACTGATCATTACCACCAAGTATCATCCAGATTTGGTGAAAAAATGTTTGCTGAGATTTCAGCAAACTAGTAGTTTTTTGGAAGCTTGGCAACCCCTTTCAAACGAAAGTGTGTTTCGCCAGTCTCTGCATGGGGTACTTGAAGAGGAAACAAACCATAGAGATAGAACTTAGAATTACTTCATTTGGTCAAGTTTCAAGGAGCTAGCACAAACCGTGTTTGATTTAGAATTCCAAACACAGCTATCTATGTAGGAGAAAACAGAGTGAAACCCAAAAATTCAAACTGTTACTGGAAACGAATGCTTCAACCTAGAAGAATGAAAATTGGGCAGCCAAGTGGGATTAGTGATCTGATCATTACCACCAAGTATCATCCAGATTTGGTGAAAAAATGTTTGCTGAGATTTCCGCAAACTAGTAGTTTTTTGGAAGCTTGGCAACCCCTTTCAAACGAAAGTGTGTTTCGCCAGGCTCTGCATGGGGTACTTCAAGGGGAAACAAACCATAGAGATAGAACTTAGAACTACTTCATTTGGTCAAGTTTCAAGAAGCTAGCACAAACCGTGTTTGATTTAGAATTCCAAACACAGCTATCTATGTAGGAGAAAACAGAGTGAAACCTAAAAATTCAAACTGTTACTGGAAACGAATGCTTCAACCTAGAAGAATAAAAATTGGGCAGCCAAGTGGGATTAGTGTACTGATTATTACCACCAAGTATCATCAAGATTTGGTGAAAAAATGTTTGCTGAGATTTCAGCAAACTAGTAGTTTTTTGGAAGCTTGGCAACCCCTTTCAAACGAAAGTGTTTTTCGCCAGTCTCTGCATGGGGTACTTCAAGAGGAAACAAACCATAGAGATAGAACTTAGAACTACTTCATTTGGTCATGTTTCAAGGAGCTAGCACAAACCGTGTTTGAGTTAGAGTTTCAAACACATCTAACTATATAGCAGAAAACAGAGTGAAACCTAAAAATTCAAACTGTTACTGGAAACGAACGCTTCAACCTAGAAGAATAAAAATTGGGCATCCAAGTGGGATTAGTGAACTGATCATTACCACCAAGTATCATCCAGATTTGGTGGAAAAATGTTTGCTGAAATTTCAGCAAACTATTAGTTTTTGGAAGCTTGGCAACCCCTTTCAAACGAAAGTGTTTTTCGCCAGTCTCTGCATGGGGTACTTCAAGAGGAAACAAACCATAGAGATAGAACTTAGAACTACTTCATTTGGTCAAGTTTCAAGGAGCTAGCACAAACCGTGTTTGATTTAGAATTCCAAACACAGCTATCTATGTAGGAGAAAACAGAGTGAAACCTAAAAATTCAAACTGTTACTGGAAACGAATGCTCCAACCTAGAAGAATAAAAACTGGGCAGCCAAGTGGGATTAGTGTACTGATCATTACCACCAAGTATCTTCAAGATTTGGTGAAAAAATGTTTGCTGAGATTTCAGCAAACTAGTAGTTTTTTGGAAGCTTGGCAACCCCTTTCAAACGAAAGTGTTTTTTGCCAGTCTCTGCATGGGGTACTTCAAGAGGAAACAAACCATAGAGATAGAACTTAGAACTACTTCATTTGGTCATGTTTCAAGGAGCTAGCACAAACCGTGTTTGACTTAGAATTCCAAACACAGCTATCTATGTAGGAGAAAACAGAGTGAAACCTAAAAATTCAAACTGTTACTGGAAACGAATGCTTCAACCTAGAAGAATAAAAATTGGGCAGCCAAGTGGGATTAGTGTACTGATCATTACCACCCAGTATCATCAAGATTTGGTGAAAAAATGTTTGCTGAGATTTCAGCAAACTAGTAGTTTTTTGGAAGCTTGGCAACCCCTTTCAAACGAAAGTGTTTTTCGCCAGTCTCTGCATGGGGTACTTCAAGAGGAAACAAACCATAGAGATAGAACTTAGAACTACTTCATTTGGTCAAGTTTCAAGGAGCTAGCACAAACCGTGTTTGATTTAGAATTCCAAACACAGCTATCTATGTAGGAGAAAACAGAGTGAAACCCAAAAATTCAAACTGTTACTGGAAACGAATGCTTCAACCTAGAAGAATGAAAATTGGGCAGCCAAGTGGGATTAGTGATCTGATCATTACCACCAAGTATCATCCAGATTTGGTGAAAAAATGTTTGCTGAGATTTCCGCAAACTAGTAGTTTTTTGGAAGCTTGGCAACCCCTTTCAAACGAAAGTGTGTTTCGCCAGGCTCTGCATGGGGTACTTCAAGGGGAAACAAACCATAGAGATAGAACTTAGAACTACTTCATTTGGTCAAGTTTCAAGAAGCTAGCACAAACCGTGTTTGATTTAGAATTCCAAACACAGCTATCTATGTAGGAGAAAACAGAGTGAAACCTAAAAATTCAAACTGTTACTGGAAACGAATGCTTCAACCTAGAAGAATAAAAATTGGGCAGCCAAGTGGGATTAGTGTACTGATTATTACCACCAAGTATCATCAAGATTTGGTGAAAAAATGTTTGCTGAGATTTCAGCAAACTAGTAGTTTTTTGGAAGCTTGGCAACCCCTTTCAAACGAAAGTGTTTTTCGCCAGTCTCTGCATGGGGTACTTCAAGAGGAAACAAACCATAGAGATAGAACTTAGAACTACTTCATTTGGTCATGTTTCAAGGAGCTAGCACAAACCGTGTTTGAGTTAGAGTTTCAAACACATCTAACTATATAGCAGAAAACAGAGTGAAACCTAAAAATTCAAACTGTTACTGGAAACGAACGCTTCAACCTAGAAGAATAAAAATTGGGCATCCAAGTGGGATTAGTGAACTGATCATTACCACCAAGTATCATCCAGATTTGGTGGAAAAATGTTTGCTGAAATTTCAGCAAACTATTAGTTTTTGGAAGCTTGGCAACCCCTTTCAAACGAAAGTGTTTTTCGCCAGTCTCTGCATGGGGTACTTCAAGAGGAAACAAACCATAGAGATAGAACTTAGAACTACTTCATTTGGTCAAGTTTCAAGGAGCTAGCACAAACCGTGTTTGATTTAGAATTCCAAACACAGCTATCTATGTAGGAGAAAACAGAGTGAAACCTAAAAATTCAAACTGTTACTGGAAACGAATGCTCCAACCTAGAAGAATAAAAACTGGGCAGCCAAGTGGGATTAGTGTACTGATCATTACCACCAAGTATCTTCAAGATTTGGTGAAAAAATGTTTGCTGAGATTTCAGCAAACTAGTAGTTTTTTGGAAGCTTGGCAACCCCTTTCAAACGAAAGTGTTTTTTGCCAGTCTCTGCATGGGGTACTTCAAGAGGAAACAAACCATAGAGATAGAACTTAGAACTACTTCATTTGGTCATGTTTCAAGGAGCTAGCACAAACCGTGTTTGACTTAGAATTCCAAACACAGCTATCTATGTAGGAGAAAACAGAGTGAAACCTAAAAATTCAAACTGTTACTGGAAACGAATGCTTCAACCTAGAAGAATAAAAATTGGGCAGCCAAGTGGGATTAGTGTACTGATCATTACCACCCAGTATCATCAAGATTTGGTGAAAAAATGTTTGCTGAGATTTCAGCAAACTAGTAGTTTTTTGGAAGCTTGGCAACCCCTTTCAAACGAAAGTGTTTTTCGCCAGTCTCTGCATGGGGTACTTCAAGAGGAAACAAACCATAGAGATAGAACTTAGAACTACTTCATTTGGTCAAGTTTCAAGGAGCTAGCACAAACCGTGTTTGATTTAGAATTCCAAACACAGCTATCTATGTAGGAGAAAACAGACTGAAACCCAAAAATTCAAACTGTTACTGGAAACGAATGCTTCAACTTAGAAGAATGAAAATTGGGCAGCCAAGTTGGATTAGTGATCTGATCATTACCACCAAGTATCATCCAGATTTGGTGAAAAAATGTTTGTTGAGATTTCCGCAAACTAGTAGTTTTTTGGAAGCTTGGCAACCCCTTTCAAACGAAAGTGTGTTTCGCCAGGCTCTGCATGGGGTACTTCAAGAGGAAACAAACCATAGAGATAGAACATAGAACTACTTCATTTGGTCAAGTTTCAAGAAGCTAGCACAAACCGTGTTTGATTTAGAATTCCAAACACAGCTATCTATGTAGGAGAAAACAGAGTGAAACCTAAAAATTCAAACTGTTACTAGAAACGAATGCTTCAACCTAGCAGAATAAAAATTGGGCAGCCAAGTGGGATTAGTGTACTGATCATTACCACCAAGAATCATCAAGATTTGGTGAAAAAATGTTTGCTGAGATTTCCGCAAACTAGTAGTTTTTTGGAAGCTTGGCAACCCCTTTCAAACGAAAGTGTTTTTGCCAGTCTCTGCATGGGGTACTTCAAGAGGAAAAAAACCATAGAGATAGAACTTAGAACTACTTCATTTGGTCAAGTTTCAAGGAGCTAGCACAAACCGTGTTTGATTTAGTATTCCAAACACAGATATCTATGTAGGAAAAAACAGAGTGAAACGTAAAAATTCAAACAGTTACTGGAAACGAATGCTTCAACCTAGAAGAATAAAAATTGGGCATCCAAGTGGGATTAGTGAACTGATCATTACCAGCAAGTATCATCAAGGTTTGGTGAAAAAATGTTTGCTGAGATTTCAGCAAACTAGTAGTTTTTTGGAAGCTTGGCAACCCCTTTCAAACGAAAGTGTTTTTCGCCAGTCTCTGCATGGGGTTCTTCAAGTGGAAACAAACCATAGTGATAGAACTTAGAACTACTTCATTTGGTCAAGTTTCCAGGAGCTAGCACAAACCGTGTTTGATTTAGAATTCCAAACACAGCTATCTATGTAGGAGAAAACAGACTGAAACCTAAAAATTCAAACTGTTACTGGAAACGAATGTTTCAACCTAGAAGAATGAAAATTGGGCATCCAAGTGGGATTAGTGAACTGATCATTACCACCAAGTATCATCCAGATTTGGTGAAAAAATATTTGCTGAGATTTCAGCAAACTAGTAGTTTTTTGGAAGCTTGGCAACCCCTTTCAAACGAAAGTGTGTTTCGCCAGTCTCTGCATGGGGTACTTCAAGAGGAAACAAACCATAGAGATAGAACTTAGAACTACTTCATTTGGTCAAGTTTCAAGGAGCTAGCACAAACCGTGTTTGATTTAGAATTCCAAACACAGCTATCTATGTAGGAGAAAACAGAGTGAAACCCAAAAATTCAAACTGTTACTGGAAACGAATGCTTCAACTTAGTAGAATGAAAATTGGGCAGCCAAGTGGGATTAGTGATCTGATCATTACCACCAAGTATCATCCAGATTTGGTGAAAAAATGTTTGCTGAGATTTCCGCAAACTAGTAGTTTTTTGGAAGCTTGGCAACCCCTTTCAAACGAAAGTGTGTTTCGCCAGGCTCTGCATGGGGTACTTCAAGAGGAAACAAACCATAGAGATAGAACATAGAACTACTTCATTTGGTCAAGTTTCAAGAAGCTAGCACAAACCGTGTTTGATTTAGAATTCCAAACACAGCTATCTATGTAGGAGAAAACAGAGTGAAACCTAAAAATTCAAACTGTTACTGGAAACGAATGCTTCAACCTAGCAGAATAAAAATTGGGCAGCCAAGTGGGATTAGTGTACTGATCATTACCACCAAGTATCATCAAGATTTGGTGAAAAAATGTTTGCTGAGATTTCCGCAAACTAGTAGTTTTTTGGAAGCTTGGCAACCCCTTTCAAACGAAAGTGTTTTTCGCCAGTCTCTGCATGGGGTACTTCAAGAGGAAAAAAACCATAGAGATAGAACTTAGAACTACTTCATTTGGTCAAGTTTCATGGAGTTAGCACAAACCGTGTTTGATTTAGAGTTTCAAACACATCTAACTATATAGCAGAAAACAGAGTGAAACCTAAAAATTCAAATTGTTACTGAAAAGGAACGCTTCAACCTAGAAGAATAAAAATTGGGCATCCAAGTGGGATTAGTGAACTGATCATTACCACCAAGTATCATCAAGATTTGGTGAAAAAATGTTTGCTGAGATTTCAGCAAACTAGTAGTTTTTTGGAAGCTTTGCAACCCCTTTCAAACGAAAGTGTTTTTCGCCAGTCTCTGCATGGGGTATTTCAAGAGGAAACAAACCATAGAGATAGAACTTAGAACTACTTCATTTGGTCAAGTTTCAAGGAGCTAGCACAAACCGTGTTTGATTTAGAGTTTCAAACACTTCTAACTATATAGCAGAAAACAGAGTGAAACCTAAAATTTCAAACTGTTACTGGAAATGAACGCTTCAACCTAGATGAATTAAAATTGGGCATCCAAGTGGGATTAGTGAACTGATCATTACCACAAAGTATCATCAAGATTTGTTGAAAAAATGTTTGCCGAGATTTCAGCAAACTAGTAGTTTTTTGGAAGCTGGGCAACCCCTTTCAAACGAAAGTGTTTTTCGCCAGTCTCTGCATGGGGTACTTCAAGAGGAAACAAACCATAGAGATAGAACTTAGAACTACTTCATTTGGTCAAGTTTCAATGAGCTAGCACAAACCGTGTTTGATTTAGAATTCCAAACACAGCTATCTATGTAGGAGAAAACAGAGTGAAACCTAAAAATTCAAACTGTTACTGGGAACGAATGCTTCAACCTAGAAGAATAAAAATTCGGCAGCCAAGTGGGATTAGTGAACTGATCATTACCACCAAGTATCATCCAGATTTGGTGTAAAAATGTTTGCTGAGATTTCAGCAAACTAGTAGTTTTTTGGAAGCTTGGCAACCCCTTTCAAACGAAAGTGTGTTTCACCAGTCTCTGCAAGGGGTACTTCAAGAGGAAACAAACCATAGAGATAGAACTTAGAACTACTTCATTTGGTCAAGTTTCAAGGAGCTAGCACAAACCGTGTTTGATTTAGAATTCCAAACACAGCTATCTATGTAGGAGAAAACAGAGTGAAACCCAAAAATTCAAACTGTTACTCGAAACGAATGCTTCAACCTAGAAGAATGAAAATTGGGCAGCCAAGTGGGATTAGTGAACTGATCATTACCACCAAGTATCATCAAGATTTGGTGAAAAAATGTTTGCTGAGATTTCAGCAAACTTGTAGTTTTTTGGAAGCTTGGCAACCCCTTTCAAACGAAAGTGTGTTTCGCCCATCTCTGCATGGGGTACTTCAAGAGGAAACAAACCATAGAGATAGAACTTAGAACTACTTCATTTGGTCAAGTTTCATGGAGCTAGCACAAACCGTGTTTGATTTAGAGTTTCAAACACATCTAACAATATAGCAGAAAACAGAGTGAAACCTAAAAACTCAAACTGTTACTGGAAACGAACGCTTCAACGTAGAAGAATAAAAATTGGGCATCCAAGTGGGTTTAGTGAACTGATCATTAACATCAAGAATCATCAAGATTTGGTGAAAAAATGTTTGCTGAGATTTCAGCAAACTAGTAGTTTTTTGGAAGCTTGGCAACCCCTTTCAAACGAAAGTGTTTTTCGCCAGTCTCTGCATTGGGTACTTCAAGAAGAAACAAACCATAGAGATAGAACTTAGAACTACTTCATTTGGTCAAGATTCAAGGAGTAAGCACAAACCGTGTTTGATTTAGAATTCTAAAACAGCTATCTATGTAGGAGAAAACAGAGTGAATCCTAAAAATTCAAACTGTTACTGGAAACGAATGCTTCAATCTAGAAGAATGAAAATTGGGCAGCCAAGTGGGATTAGTGAACTGATCATTACCACCAAGTATCATCAAGATTTGGTGAAAAAATGTTTGCTGAGATTTCAGCAAACTAGTAGTTTTTTGGAAGCTTGGCAACCCCTTTCAAACGAAAGTGTTTTTCGCCAGTGTCTGCATGGGGTACTTCAAGAGGAAACAAACCATAGAGATAGAACTTAGAACTACTTCATTTGGTCAAGTTTCAAGGAGCTAGCACAAACCGTGTTTGATTTAGAGTTTCAAAAACATCTAACTATATAGCACAAACATCGTGAAACCTAAAAATTCAAACTGTTACTGGAAACGAATGCTTCAACATAGAAGAATGAAAATTGGGCAGCCAAGTGGGATTAGTGTACTGATCATTACCACCAAGTATCATCAAGATTTGGTGAAAAAATGTTTGCTGAGATTTCAGCAAACTAGTAGTTTTTTGGAAGCTTGGCAACCCCTTTCAAACGAAAGTGTTTTTCGCCAGTCTCTGCATGGGGTAGTTCAAGAGGAAACAAAGCATAGAGAGAGAACATAGAACTACTTCATTTGGTCAAGTTTCAAGGAGCTAGCACAAACCGTGTTTGATTTAGAATTCCAAACACACCTATCTATGTAGGAGAAAAAAGAGTGAAACCTAAAAATTCAAACTGTTACTGGAAACGAATGCTTCAACCTAGAAGAATGAAAATTGGGCAGCCAAGTGGGATTAGTGAACTGATCATTACCACCAAGTATCATCAAGATTTGGTGAAAAAATGTTTGCTGAGATTTCAGCAAACTAGTAATTTTTTGGAAGCTTGTCAACCCCTTTCAAACGAAAGTGTTTTTCGCCAGTGTCTGCATGGGGTACTTCAAGAGGAAACAAACCATAGAGATAGAACTTAGAACTACTTCATTTGGTCAAGTTTCAAGGAGCTAGCACAAACCGTGTTTGATTTAGAGTTTCAAAAACATCTAACTATATAGCAGAAAACAGAGTGAAACCTAAAAATTCAAACTGTTACTGGAAACAAATGCTTGAACCTAGAAGAATAAAAATTGGGCAGCCAAGTGGGATTAGTGTACTGATCATTACCACAAAGTATCATCAAGATTTGGTGAAAAAATGTTTGCTGAGATTTCAGCAAACTAGTAGTTTTTAGGAAGCTTGGCAACCCCTTTCAAAAGAAAGTGTTTTTCGCCAGTCTCTGCATGGGGCACTTCAAGAGGAAACAAACCATAGAGATAGAACTTAGAACGACTTCATTTGGTCAAGTTTCAAGGAGCTAGCACAAACCGTGTTTGATTTAGAATTCCAAACACAGCTATATATGTAGGAGAGAACAGAGTGAAACCTAAAAATTGAAACTGTTACTGGAAACGAATGCTTCAACCTAGAAGAATGAAAATTGGGAGGCAAGTGGGATTAGTGAACTGATCATTACCACCATGTATCATCCAGAGTTGGTGAAAAAATATTTGCTGAGATTTCAGCAAACTAGTAGTTTTTTGGAAGCTTGGCAACCCCTTTCAAACGAAAGTGTGTTTCGCCAGTCTCTGCATGGGGTACTTCAAGAGGAAACAAACCATAGAGATAGAACTTAGAACTACTTCATTTGGTCAAGTTTCAAGGAGCTAGCACAAACCGTGTTTGATTTAGAATTAAAAACACAGCTATCTATGTAGGAGAAAACAGAGTGAAACCTAAAAATTCAAACTGTTACTGGAAATGAACGCTTCAACCTAGAAGAATAAAAATTGGGCAGCCAAGTGGGATTAGTGTACTGATCATTACCACCAAGTATCATGAAGATTTGGTGAAAAAATGTTTGCTGAGATTTCAGCAAACTAGTAGTTTTTTGGAAGCTTGGCAACCCCTTTCAAACGAAAGTGTTTTTCGCGAGTTTCTGCATGCGGTACTTCAAGAGGAAACAAACCATAGAGATAGAACTTAGAACTACTTCATTTGGTCATGTTTCAAGGAGCTAGCACAAACCGTGTTTGATTTAGAGTTTCAAACACATCTAACTATATAGCAGAAAACAGAGTGAAACCTAAAAATTCAAATTGTTACTGGAAACGAACGCTTCAACCTAGAAGAATAAAAATTGGGCATCCAAGTGGGATTAGTGAACTGATCATTACCACCAAGTATCATCAAGATTTGGTGAAAAAATGTTTGCTGAGATTTCAGCAAACTAGGAGTTTTTTGGAAGCTTGGCAACCCCTTTCAAACGAAAGTGTTTTTCGCCAGTCTCTGCATGGGGTACTTCAAGAGGAAACAAACCATAGAGATAGAACTTAGAACTACTTCATTTGGTCAAGTTTCAAGGAGCTAGCACAAACCGTGTTTGATTTAGAATTCCAAACACAGCTATCTATGTAGGAGAAAACAGAGTGAAACCTAAAAATTCAAACTGTTACTGGAAATGAACGCTTCAACCTAGAAGAATAAAAATTGGGCAACCAAGTGGGATTAGTGTACTGATCATTACCACCAAGTATCATCAAGATTTGGTGAAAAAATGTTTGCTGAGATTTCAGCAAACTAGTAGTTTTTTGGAAGCTTGGCAACCCCTTTGAAACGAAAGTGTTTTTCGCCAGTTTCTGCATGGGGTACTTCAAGAGGAAACAAACCATAGAGATAGAACTTAGAACTACTTCATTTGGTCATGTTTCAAGGAGCTAGCACAAATCTTGTTTGATTTAGAGTTTCAAACACATCTAACTATATAGCAGAAAACAGAGTGAAACCTAAAAATTCAAATTGTTACTGGAAACGAACGCTTCAACCTAGAAGAATAAAAATTGGGCATCCAAGTGGGATTAGTGAACTGATCATTACCACCAAGTATCATCAAGATTTGGTGAAAAAATGTTTGCTGAGATTTCAGCAAACTAGTAGTTTTTTGGAAGCTTGGCAACCCCTTTCAAACGAAAGTGTTTTTCGCCAGTCTCTGCATGGGGTACTTCAAGAGGAAACAAACCATAGAGATAGAACTTAGAACTACTTCATTTGGTCATGTTTCAAGGAGCTAGCACAAACCGTGTTTCATTTAGAGTTTCAAACACATCTAACTATATAGCAGAAAACAGAGTGAAACCTAAAAATTCAAACTGTTACTGGAAACGAACGCTTCAACCTAGAAGAATAAAAATTGGGCATCCAAGTGGGATTAGTGAACTGATCATTACCACCAAGTATCATCAAGATTTGGTGAAAAAATGTTTGCTGAGATTTCAGCAAACTAGTAGTTTTTTGGAAGCTTGGCAACCCCTTTCAAACGAAAGTGTTTTTAGCCAGTCTCTGCATGGGGTACTTCAAGAGGAAACAAACCATAGAGATAGAACTTAGAACTACTTCATTTGGTCATGTTTCAAGGAGCAAGCACAAACCGTGTTTGACTTAGAATTCCAAAAGAGCTATCTATGTAGGAGAAAACAGAGTGAAACCTAAAAATTCAAACTGTTACTGGAAACGAATGCTTCAACCTAGAAGAATGAAAATTGGGCAGCCAAGTGGGATTAGTGTACTGATCATTACCACCAAGTATCATCAAGATTTGGTGAAAAAATGTTTGCTGAGATTTCAGCAAACTAGTTGTTTTTTGGAAGCTTGGCAACCCGTTTCAAACTTAAGTGTTTTTCGCCAGTCTCTGCATGGGGTACTTCAAGAGGAAACAAACCATAGAGATAGAATTTAGAACTAGCTCATTTGGTCAAGTTTCAAGGAGCTAGCACAAACCGTGTTTGATTTAGAATTCCAAACACAGCTATCTATGTAGGAGAAAACAGAGTGAAACCTAAAAATTCAACCTGTTACTGGAAACGAATGGTACAATCTAGAAGAATAAAAATTGGGCATTCAAGTGTGATTAGTGAACTGATCATTACCACCAAGTATCATCAAGATTTGGTGAAAAAATGTTTGCTGAGATTTCAGAAAACTATTAGTTTTTTGGAAGCTTGGCAACCCCTTTCAAACGAAAGTGTTTTTCGCCAGTCTCTGCATGGGGTACTTCAAGACGAAACAAACCATAGAGATAGAACTTAGAACTACTTCATTTGTTCAAGTTTAAAGGAGCTAGCACAAACCGTGTTTGATTTAGAATTCCAAACACAGCTATCTATGTAGGAAAAAACAGAGTGAAACCTAAAAATTCAAACTGTTACTGGAAACGAATGCTTCAACCTAGAAGAATAAAAATTGGGCAGCCAAGTGGGATTAGTGTACTGATCATTACCACCAAGTATCTTCAAGATTTGGTGAAAAATTGTTTGCTGAGATTTCAGCAAACAAGTAGTTTTTTGGAAGCTTGGCAACCCCTTTCAAAAGAAAGTGTTTTTCGCCAGTCTCTGCATGGGGTACTTCAAGAGGAAACAAACCATAGAGATAGAACTTAGAACGACTTCATTTGGTCAAGTTTCAAGGAGCTAGCACAAACCGTGTTTGATTTAGAATTCCAAACACAGCTATATATGTAGGAGAGAACAGAGTGAAACCTAAAAATTCAAACTGTTACTGGAAACGAATGCTTCAACCTAGAAGAATGAAAATTGGGAGGCAAGTGGGATTAGTGAACTGATCATTACCACCATGTATCATCCAGATTTGTTGAAAAATTTTTGCTGAGATTTCAGCAAACTAGTAGTTTTTTGGAAGCTTGGCAACCCCTTTCAAACGAAAGTGTGTTTCGCCAGTCTCTGCATGGGGTACTTCAAGAGGAAACAAACCATAGAGATAGAACTTAGAACTACTTCATTTGGTCATGTTTCAAGGAGCTAGCACAAACCGTGTTTGACTTAGAATTCCAAACAGAGCTATCTATGTAGGAGAAAACAGAGTGAAACCTAAAAATTCAAACTGTTACTGGAAACGAATGCTTCAACCTAGAAGAATGAAAATTGGGCAGCCAAGTGGGATTAGTGTACTGATCATTACCACCAAGTATTATCAAGATTTGGTGAAAAAATGTTTGCTGAGATTTCAGCAAACTAGTACTTTTCTGGAAGCTTGGCAACCCCTTTCAAACGAAAGTGTTTTTCGACAGTCTCTGCATGGGGTACTTCAAGAGAAAACAAACCATAGAGATAGAACTGAGAACTACTTCATTTGGTCAAGTTTCATGGAGCTAGCACAAACCGTGTTTGATTTAGAGTTTCAAACACATCTAAATATATAGCAGAAAACAGAGTGAAACCTAAAAATTCAAACTGTTACTGGAAACGAACGCTACAAACTACAAGAATAAAAATTGGGCAGCCAAGTGGGATTAGTGTACTGATCATTACCACCAAGTATCATCAAGATTTGGTGAAAAAATGTTTGCTGAGATTTCAGCAAACTAGTAGTATTTTGGAAGCTTGGCAACCCCTTTCAAACGAAAGTGTTTTTCGCCAGTCTCTGCATGGGGTACTTCAAGAGGAAACAAACCATAGAGATAGAACTTAGAACTACTTCATTTGGTCAAGTTTCAAGGAGCTAGCACAAACCGTGTTTGATTTAGAGTTTCAAACACATCTAACTATATAGCTGAAAACAGAGTGAAACCTAAAAATTCAAACTGTTACTGGAAACGAATGCTTCAACCTAGAAGAATGAAAATTGGGCAGCCAAGTGGGATTAGTGAACTGATCATTACCACCAAGTATCATCAAGATTTGGTGAAAAAATGTTGGGTGAGATTTCAGCAAACTAGATGTTTTTTGGAAGCTTGGCAACCCCTTTGAAACGAAAGTGTTTTTCGCCAGTTTCTGCATGGGGTACTTCAAGAGGAAACAAACCATAGAGATAGAACTTAGAACTACTTCATTTGGTCATGTTTCAAGGAGCTAGCACAAATCTTGTTTGATTTAGAGTTTCAAACACATCTAACTATATAGCAGAAAACAGAGTGAAACCTAAAAATTCAAATTGTTACTGGAAACGAACGCTTCAACCTAGAAGAATAAAAATTGGGCATCCAAGTGGGATTAGTGAACTGATCATTACCACCAAGTATCATCAAGATTTGGTGAAAAAATGTTTGCTGAGATTTCAGCAAACTAGTAGTTTTTTGGAAGCTTGGCAACCCCTTTCAAACGAAAGTGTTTTTCGCCAGTCTCTGCATGGGGTACTTCAAGAGGAAACAAACCATAGAGATAGAACTTAGAACTACTTCATTTGGTCATGTTTCAAGGAGCTAGCACAAACCGTGTTTCATTTAGAGTTTCAAACACATCTAACTATATAGCAGAAAACAGAGTGAAACCTAAAAATTCAAACTGTTACTGGAAACGAACGCTTCAACCTAGAAGAATAAAAATTGGGCATCCAAGTGGGATTAGTGAACTGATCATTACCACCAAGTATCATCAAGATTTGGTGAAAAAATGTTTGCTGAGATTTCAGCAAACTAGTAGTTTTTTGGAAGCTTGGCAACCCCTTTCAAACGAAAGTGTTTTTAGCCAGTCTCTGCATGGGGTACTTCAAGAGGAAACAAACCATAGAGATAGAACTTAGAACTACTTCATTTGGTCATGTTTCAAGGAGCAAGCACAAACCGTGTTTGACTTAGAATTCCAAAAGAGCTATCTATGTAGGAGAAAACAGAGTGAAACCTAAAAATTCAAACTGTTACTGGAAACGAATGCTTCAACCTAGAAGAATGAAAATTGGGCAGCCAAGTGGGATTAGTGTACTGATCATTACCACCAAGTATCATCAAGATTTGGTGAAAAAATGTTTGCTGAGATTTCAGCAAACTAGTTGTTTTTTGGAAGCTTGGCAACCCGTTTCAAACTTAAGTGTTTTTCGCCAGTCTCTGCATGGGGTACTTCAAGAGGAAACAAACCATAGAGATAGAATTTAGAACTAGCTCATTTGGTCAAGTTTCAAGGAGCTAGCACAAACCGTGTTTGATTTAGAATTCCAAACACAGCTATCTATGTAGGAGAAAACAGAGTGAAACCTAAAAATTCAACCTGTTACTGGAAACGAATGGTACAATCTAGAAGAATAAAAATTGGGCATTCAAGTGTGATTAGTGAACTGATCATTACCACCAAGTATCATCAAGATTTGGTGAAAAAATGTTTGCTGAGATTTCAGAAAACTATTAGTTTTTTGGAAGCTTGGCAACCCCTTTCAAACGAAAGTGTTTTTCGCCAGTCTCTGCATGGGGTACTTCAAGACGAAACAAACCATAGAGATAGAACTTAGAACTACTTCATTTGGTCAAGTTTCAAGGAGCTAGCACAAACCGTGTTTGATTTAGAATTCCAAACACAGCTATCTATGTAGGAGAAAACAGAGTGAAACCCAAAAATTCAAACTGTTACTCGAAACGAATGCTTCAACCTAGAAGAATGAAAATTGGGCAGCCAAGTGGGATTAGTGAACTGATCATTACCACCAAGTATCATCAAGATTTGGTGAAAAAATGTTTGCTGAGATTTCAGCAAACTTGTAGTTTTTTGGAAGCTTGGCAACCCCTTTCAAACGAAAGTGTGTTTCGCCCATCTCTGCATGGGGTACTTCAAGAGGAAACAAACCATAGAGATAGAACTTAGAACTACTTCATTTGGTCAAGTTTCATGGAGCTAGCACAAACCGTGTTTGATTTAGAGTTTCAAACACATCTAACAATATAGCAGAAAACAGAGTGAAACCTAAAAACTCAAACTGTTACTGGAAACGAACGCTTCAACGTAGAAGAATAAAAATTGGGCATCCAAGTGGGTTTAGTGAACTGATCATTAACATCAAGAATCATCAAGATTTGGTGAAAAAATGTTTGCTGAGATTTCAGCAAACTAGTAGTTTTTTGGAAGCTTGGCAACCCCTTTCAAACGAAAGTGTTTTTCGCCAGTCTCTGCATTGGGTACTTCAAGAAGAAACAAACCATAGAGATAGAACTTAGAACTACTTCATTTGGTCAAGATTCAAGGAGTAAGCACAAACCGTGTTTGATTTAGAATTCTAAAACAGCTATCTATGTAGGAGAAAACAGAGTGAATCCTAAAAATTCAAACTGTTACTGGAAACGAATGCTTCAATCTAGAAGAATGAAAATTGGGCAGCCAAGTGGGATTAGTGAACTGATCATTACCACCAAGTATCATCAAGATTTGGTGAAAAAATGTTTGCTGAGATTTCAGCAAACTAGTAGTTTTTTGGAAGCTTGGCAACCCCTTTCAAACGAAAGTGTTTTTCGCCAGTGTCTGCATGGGGTACTTCAAGAGGAAACAAACCATAGAGATAGAACTTAGAACTACTTCATTTGGTCAAGTTTCAAGGAGCTAGCACAAACCGTGTTTGATTTAGAGTTTCAAAAACATCTAACTATATAGCACAAACATCGTGAAACCTAAAAATTCAAACTGTTACTGGAAACGAATGCTTCAACATAGAAGAATGAAAATTGGGCAGCCAAGTGGGATTAGTGTACTGATCATTACCACCAAGTATCATCAAGATTTGGTGAAAAAATGTTTGCTGAGATTTCAGCAAACTAGTAGTTTTTTGGAAGCTTGGCAACCCCTTTCAAACGAAAGTGTTTTTCGCCAGTCTCTGCATGGGGTAGTTCAAGAGGAAACAAAGCATAGAGAGAGAACATAGAACTACTTAATTTGGTCAAGTTTCAAGGAGCTAGCACAAACCGTGTTTGATTTAGAATTCCAAACACACCTATCTATGTAGGAGAAAAAAGAGTGAAACCTAAAAATTCAAACTGTTACTGGAAACGAATGCTTCAACCTAGAAGAATGAAAATTGGGCAGCCAAGTGGGATTAGTGAACTGATCATTACCACCAAGTATCATCAAGATTTGGTGAAAAAATGTTTGCTGAGATTTCAGCAAACTAGTAATTTTTTGGAAGCTTGTCAACCCCTTTCAAACGAAAGTGTTTTTCGCCAGTGTCTGCATGGGGTACTTCAAGAGGAAACAAACCATAGAGATAGAACTTAGAACTACTTCATTTTGTCAAGTTTCAAGGAGCTAGCACAAACCGTGTTTGATTTAGAGTTTCAAAAACATCTAACTATATAGCAGAAAACAGAGTGAAACCTAAAAATTCAAACTGTTACTGGAAACAAATGCTTGAACCTAGAAGAATAAAAATTGGGCAGCCAAGTGGGATTAGTGTACTGATCATTACCACAAAGTATCATCAAGATTTGGTGAAAAAATGTTTGCTGAGATTTCAGCAAACTAGTAGTTTTTAGGAAGCTTGGCAACCCCTTTCAAACGAAAGTGTTTTTCGCCAGTCTCTGCATGGGGTACTTCAAGAGGAAACAAACCATAGAGATAGAACTTAGAACTACTTCATTTGGTCAAGTTTCAAGGAGCTAGCACAAACCGTGTTTGATTTAGAATTCCAAACACAGCTATCTATGTAGGAGAAAACAGAGTGAAACCTAAAAATTCAAACTGTTACTGCAAACGAATGCTTCAACCTAGAAGAATGAAAATTGGGCAGCCAATGGGGATTAGTGAACTGATCATTACCACCAAGTATCATCAAGTTTTGTTGAAAAAAAATGTTTGCTGAGATGTCAGCAAACTAGTAGTTTTTTGGAAGCTTGGCAACCCCTTTCAAACGAAAGTGTTTTTCGCCAGTCTCTGCATGGGGTACTTCAAGAGGAAACAAACCATAGAGATAGAACATAGAACTACTTCATTTGGTCAAGTTTCAAGGAGCTAGCACAAACCGTGTTTGATTTAGAATTCCAAACACAGCTATCTATGTAGGAGAAAACAGAGTGAAACCTAAAAATTCAAACTGTTACTGGAAACGAATGCTTCAACCTAGAAGAATGAAAATAGGGCAGCCAAGTGGGATTAGTGAACTGATCATTACCACCAAGTATCATGAAGATTTGGTGAAAAAATATTTGCTGAGATTTCAGCAAACTAGTAGTTTTTTGGAAGCTTGGCAACCCCTTTCAAATGAAAGTGTTTTTCGCCAGTCTCTGCATGGGGTACTACAAGAGGAAACAAACCATAGAGATAGAACTTAAAACTACTTCATTTGGTCAAGTTTCAAGGAGCTAGCACAAACCGAGTTTGATTTAGAATTCCAAACAGAGCTATCTATGTAGGAGAAAACAGAGTGAAACCTAAACATTCAAACTGTTACTGGAAACGTATGCTTCAACATAGAAGAATGAAAATTGGGCAGCCAAGTGGGATTACTGAACTGATCATTACCACCAAGTATCAACCAGATTTGGTGAAAAAACCTTTGTTGAGATTTCAGCAAACTAGTAGTTTTTTGGAAGCTTGGCAACCCCTTTCAAACGAAAGTGTTTTTCACCAGTCTCTGCATGGGGTACTTCAAGAGGAAACAAACCATAGAGAGAGAACTTAGAACTACTTCATTTGGTCAAGTTTCAAGGAGCTAGCACAAACTGTGTTTGATTTAGAATTCCAAACACAGCTATCTATGTAGGAGAAAACAGAGTGAAACCTAAAAATTCAAACTGTTACTGGAAACGAATGCTTCAACCTAGAAGAATGAAAATTGGGCAGCCAAGTGGGATTAGTGAACTGATCATTACCACCAAGTATCATCAAGTTTTGGTGAAAAAATGTTTGCTGAGATTTCAGCAAACTAGTAGTTTTTTGGAAGCTTGGCAACCCCTTTCAAACGAAAGTGTGTTTCGCCCGTCTCTGCATGGGGTACTTCAAGAGGAAACAAACCATAGAGATAGAACTTAGAACTACTTCATTTGGTCAAGTTTCATGGAGCTAGCACAAACCGTGTTTGATTTAGAGTTTCAAACACATCTAACAATATAGCAGAAAACAGAGTGAAACCTAAAACTCAAACTGTTACTGGAAACGAATGCTTCAACATAGAAGAATAAAAATTGGGCATCCAAGTGGGTTTAGTGAACTGATCATTAACATCAAGAATCATCAAGATTTGGTGAAAAAATGTTTGCTGAGATTTCAGCAAACTAGTAGTTTTTTGGAAGCTTGGCAACCCCTTTCAAACGAAAGTGTTTTTCGCCAGTCTCTGCATTGGGTACTTCAAGAAGAAACAAACCATAGAGATAGAACTTAGAACTACTTCATTTGGTCAAGATTCAAGGAGTAAGCACAAACCGTGTTTGATTTAGAATTCTAAAACAGCTATCTATGTAGGAGAAAACAGAGTGAATCCTAAAAATTCAAACTGTTACTGGAAACGAATGCTTCAATCTAGAAGAATGAAAATTGGGCAGCCAAGTGGGATTAGTGAACTGATCATTACCACCAAGTATCATCAAGATTTGGTGAAAAAATGTTTGCTGAGATTTCAGCAAACTAGTAGTTTTTTGGAAGCTTGGCAACCCCTTTCAAACGAAAGTGTTTTTCGCCAGTGTCTGCATGGGGTACTTCAAGAGGAAACAAACCATAGAGATAGAACTTAGAACTACTTCATTTGGTCAAGTTTCAAGGAGCTAGCACAAACCGTGTTTGATTTAGAGTTTCAAAAACATCTAACTATATAGCAGAAAACATCGTGAAACCTAAAAATTCAAACTGTTACTGGAAACGAATGCTTCAACATAGAAGAATAAAAATTGGGCAGCCAAGTGGGATTAGTGTACTGATCATTACCACCAAGTATCATGAAGATTTGGTGAAAAAATGTTTGCTGAGATTTCAGCAAACTAGTAGTTTTTTGGAAGCTTGGCAACCCCTTTCAAACGAAAGTGTTTTTCGCCAGTCTCTGCATGGGGTACTTCAAGAGGAAACAAAGCATAGAGAGAGAACATAGAACTACTTCATTTGGTCAAGTTTCAAGGAGCTAGCACAAACCGTGTTTGATTTAGAATTCCAAACACACCTATCTATGTAGGAGAAAACAGAGTGAAATCTAAAATTTCAAACTGTTACTGGAAACGCATGCTTCAACCTAGAAGAATGAAAATTGGGCAGCCAAGTGGGATTAGTGAACTGATCATTACCACCAAGTATCATCAAGATTTGGTGAAAAAATGTTTGCTGAGATTTCAGCAAACTAGTAGTTTTTTGGAAGCTTGTCAACCCCTTTCAAACGAAAGTGTTTTTCGCCAGTGTCTGCATGGGGTACTTCAAGAGGAAACAAACCATAGAGATAGAACTTAGACCTACTTCATTTGGTCAAGTTTCAAGGAGCTAGCACAAACCGTGTTTGATTTAGAGTTTCAAAAACATCTAACTATATAGCAGAAAACAGAGTGAAACCTAAAAATTCAAACTGTTACTGGAAACGAATGCTTCAACATAGAAGAATAAAAATTGGGCAGCCAAGTGGGATTAGTGTACTGATCATTACCACCAAGAATCATCAAGATTTGGTGAAAAAATGTTTGCTGAGATTTCAGCAAACTAGTAGTTTTTTGGAAGCTTGGCAACCCCTTTCAAACGAAAGTGTTTTTCGCCAGTCTCTGCATGGGGTACTTCAAGAGGAAACAAAGCATAGAGAGAGAACATAGAACTACTTCATTTGGTCAAGTTTCAAGGAGCTAGCACAAACCGTGTTTGATTTAGAATTCCAAACACACCTATCTATGTAGGAGAAAAAAGAGTGAAACCTAAAAATTCAAACTGTTACTGGAAACGAATGCTTCAACCTAGAAGAATGAAAATTGGGCAGCCAAGTGGGATTAGTGAACTGATCATTACCACCAAGTATCATCAAGTTTTGGTGAAAAAATGTTTGCTGAGATTTTAGCAAACTAGTAGTTTTTTGGAAGCTTGTCAACCTTTTTCAAACGAAAGTGTTTTTCGCCAGTGTCTGCATGGGGTACTTCAAGAGGAAACAAACCATAGAGATAGAACTTAGACCTACTTCATTTGGTCAAGTTTCAAGGAGCTAGCACAAACCGTGTTTGATTTAGAGTTTCAAAAACATCTAACTATATAGCAGAAAACAGAGTGAAACCTAAAAATTCAAACTGTTACTGGAAACGAATGCTTCAACATAGAAGAATAAAAATTGGGCAGCCAAGTGGGATTAGTGTACTGATCATTACCACCAAGAATCATCAAGATTTGGTGAAAAAATGTTTGCTGAGATTTCAGCAAACTAGTATTTTTTGGAAGCTTGGCAACCCCTTTCAAACGAAAGTGTTTTTCGCCAGTCTCTGCATGGGGTACTTCAAGAGGAAACAAAGCATAGAGAGAGAACATAGAACTACTTCATTTGGTCAAGTTTCAAGGAGCTAGCACAAACCGTGTTTGATTTAGAATTCCAAACACACCTATCTATGTAGGAGAAAAAAGAGTGAAACCTAAAAATTCAAACTGTTACTGGAAACGAACGCTTCAACCTAGAAGAATGAAAATTGGGCAGCCAAGTGGGATTAGTGAACTGATCATTACCACCAAGTATCATCAAGATTTGGTGAAAAAATGTTTGCTGAGATTTCAGCAAACTAGTAGTTTTTTGGAAGCTTGGCAACCCCTTTCAAACGAAAGTGTTTTTCACAAGTCTCTGCATGGGGTACTTCAAGAGGAAACAAACCATACAGATAGAACTTAGAACTACTTCATTTGGTCAAGTTTCAAGGAGCTAGAACAAACCGTGTTTGATTTAGAATTCCAAACACAGCTATCTATGTAGGAGAAAACAGAGTGAAACCTAAAAATTCAAACTGTTACTGGAAACGAATGCTTCAACCTAGAAGAATGAAAATTGGGCAGCCAAGTGAAATTAGTGAACTGATCATTACCATCAAGTATCATCCAGATTTGGTGAAAAAATGTTTGCTGAGATTTCATCAAACTAGTATTTTTTTGGAAGCTTGGCAACCCCTTTCAAACGAAAGTGTGTTTTGCCAGTCTCTGCATGGGGTACTTCAAGAGAAAACAAACCATAGAGATAGAACTTAGAACTACTTCATTTGGTCAAGTTTCAAGGAGCTAGCACAAACCGTGTTTGATTTAGAATTCCAAACACAGCTATCTAAGTAGGAGAAAACAGAGTGAAACCTAAAAATTCAAACTGTTACTGGAAACGAATGCATCATCCTAGAAGAATAAAAATTGGGCAGCCAAGTGGGATTAGTGTACTGATCATTACCACCAAGTATCATCAAGATTTGGTGAAAAAATATTTGCTGAGATTTCAGCAAACTAGTAGTTTTTTGGAAGCTTGGCAACCCCTTTCATACGAAAGTGTTTTTCGCCAGTCTCTGCATGGGGTACTTCAAGAGGAAACAAACCATAGAGATAGAACTTAGAACTACTTCATTTGGTCAAGTTTCAAGGAGCTAGCACAAACCGTGTTTGATTTAGAATTCCAAACACAGCTATCTATGTAGGAGAAAACAGAGTGAAACCTAAAAATTCAAACTGTTACTGGAAACGAATGCTTCAACCTAGAAGAATGAAAATTGGGCAGCCAAGTGGGATTAGTGAACTGAAAATTACCACCAAGTATCATCAAGATTTGGTGAAAAAATGTTTGCTGAGATTTCAGCAAACTAGTAGTTTTTTGGAAGCTTGGCAACCCCTTTCAAACGAAAGTGTTTTTCGCCAGTCTCTGCATGGGGTACTTCAAGAGGAAACAAACCATAGAGATAGAACTTAGAACTACTTCATTTGGTCAAGTTTCAAGGAGCTAGCACAAACCGTGTTTGATTTAGAGTTTCAAACACATTTACCTATATAGCAGAAAACAGAGTGAAACCTAAAAATTCAAACTGTTACTGGAAATGAACGCTTCAACCTAGAAGAATTAAAATTGGGCATCCAAGTGGGATTAGTGAACTGATCATTACCACGAAGTATCATCAAGATTTGTTGAAAAAATGTTTGCTGAGATTTCAGCAAACTAGTAGTTTTTTGGAAGCTTGGCAACCCCTTTCAAACGAAAGTGTTTTTCGACAGTCTCTGCATGGGGTACTTCAAGAGGAAACAAACCATAGAGATAGAACTTAGAACTACTTCATTTGGTCAAGTTTCAAGGAGCTAGCACAAACCGTGTTTGATTTAGAATTCCAAGCACAGCTATCTATGTAGGAGAAAACAGAGTGAAACTTAAAAATTCAAACTGTTACTGGAAACGAATGCTTCAACCTAGAAGAATGAAAATTGGGCAGCCAAGTGGGATTAGTGAACTGATCATTACCACCAAGTATCAACCAGATTTGGTGAAAAAATGTTTGTTGAGATTTCAGCAAACTAGTAGTTTTTTGGAAGCTTGGCAACCCCTTTCAAACGAAAGTGTTTTTCGCCAGTCTCTGCATGGGGTACTTCAAGAGGAAACAAACCATAGAGATAGAACTTAGAACTACTTCATTTGTTCAAGTTTCAACGAGCAAGCACAAACCGTGTTTGATTTAGAATTCCAAACACAGCTATCTATGTAGGAGAAAACAGAGTGAAACCTAAAAATTCAAACTGTTACTGGAAACGAATGCTTCAACCTAGAAGAATGAAAATTGGGCAGCCAAGTGGGATTAGTGAACTGATCATTACCACCAAGTATCAACCAGATTTGGTGAAAAAATGTTTGTTGAGATTTCAGCAAACTAGTAGTTTTTTGGAAGCTTGGCAACCCCTTTCAAACGAAAGTGTATTTCGCCAGTCTCTGCATGGGGTACTTCAAAAGGAAACAAACCATAGAGATAGAACTTAGAACTACTTCATTTGGTCAAGTTTCAAGGAGCTAGCACAAACCGTGTTTGATTTAGAATTCCAAACACAGCTATCTAAGTAGGAGAAAACAGAGTGAAACCTAAAAATTCAAACTGTTACTGGAAACGAATGCATCATCCTAGAAGAATAAAAATTGGGCAGCCAAGTGGGATTAGTGTACTGATCATTACCACCAAGTATCATCAAGATTTGGTGAAAAAATATTTGCTGAGATTTCAGCAAACTAGTAGTTTTTTGGAAGCTTGGCAACCCCTTTCATACGAAAGTGTTTTTCGCCAGTCTCTGCATGGGGTACTTCAAGAGGAAACAAACCATAGAGATAGAACTTAGAACTACTTCATTTGGTCAAGTTTCAAGGAGCTAGCACAAACCGTGTTTGATTTAGAATTCCAAACACAGCTATCTATGTAGGAGAAAAAAGAGTGAAACCTAAAAATTCAAACTGTTACTGGAAACGAATGCTTCAACCTAGAAGAATGAAAATTGGGCAGCCAAGTGGGATTAGTGAACTGATCATTACCACCAAGTATCATCAAGATTTGGTGAAAAAATGTTTGCTGAGATTTCAGCAAACTAATAGTTTTTTGGAAGCTGGGCAACCCCTTTCAAACGAAAGTGTTTTTCGCCAGTCTCTGCATGGGGTACTTCAAGAGGAAACAAACCATAGAGATAGAACTTAGAACTACTTCATTTGGTCAAGTTTCAAGGAGCTAGCACAAACCGTGTTTGATTTAGAATTCCAAACACAGCTATCTATGTAGGAGAAAACAGAGTGAAACCTAAAAATTCAAACTGTTACTGGAAACGAATGCTTCAACCTAGAAGAATGAAAATTGGGCAGCCAAGTGGGATTAGTGAACTGATCATTACCACCAAGTATCATCCAGATTTGGTGAACAAATGTTTGCTGAGATTTCATCAAACTAGTATTTTTTTGGAAGCTTGGCAACCCCTTTCAAACGAAAGTGTGTTTCGCCAGTCTCTGCATGGGGTACTTCAAGAGAAAACAAACCATAGAGATAGAACTTAGAACTACTTCATTTGGTCAAGTTTCAAGGAGCTAGCACAAACCGTGTTTGATTTAGAATTCCAAACACAGCTATCTATGTAGGAGAAAACAGAGTGAAACCTAAAAATTCAAACTGTTACTGGAAACGAATGCTTCAACCTAGAAGAATGAAAATTGGGCAGCCAAGTGGGATTAGTGAACTGATCATTACCACCAAGTATCATCAAGATTTGGTGAAAAAATGTTTGCTGAGATTTCAGCAAACTAGTAGTTTTTTGGAAGCTTGGCAACCCCTTTCAAACGAAAGTGTTTTTCGCCAGTCTCTGCATGGGGTACTTCAAGAGGAAACAAACCATAGAGATAGAACTTAGAACTACATCATTTGGTCAAGTTTCAAGGAGCTAGCACAAACCGTGTTTGATTTAGAGTTTCAAACACATCTAACTATATAGCAGAAAACAGAGTGAAACCTAAAAATTCAAACTGTTACTGGAAATGAATGGTTCAACCTAGAAGAATTAAAATTGGGCATCCAAGTGGGATTAGTGAACTGATCATTACCACGAAGTATCATCAAGATTTGTTGAAAAAATGTTTGCTGAGATTTCAGCAAACTAGTAGTTTTTTGGAAGCTGGGCAACCCCTTTCAAACGAAAGTGTTTTTCGCCAGTCTCTGCATGGGGTACTTCAAGAGGAAATAAACCATAGAGATAGAACTTAGAACTACTTCATTTGGTCAAGTTTCAAGGAGCTAGCACAAACCGTGTTTGATTTAGAATTCCAAACACAGCTATCTATGTAGGAGAAAACAGAGTGAAACCTAAAAATTCAAACTGTTACTGGAAACGAATGCTTCAACCTAGAAGAATGAAAATTGGGCAGCCAAGTGGGATTAGTGAACTGATCATTACCACCAAGTATCATCAAGATTTGGTGAAAAAATGTTTGCTGAGATTTCAGCAAACTAGTAGTTTTTTGGAAGCTTTGCAACCCCTTTCAAACGAAAGTGTTTTTCGCCAGTCTCTGCATGGGGTATTTCAAGAGGAAACAAACCATAGAGATAGAACTTAGAACTACTTCATTTGGTCAAGTTTCAAGGAGCTAGCACAAACCGTGTTTGATTTAGAGTTTCAAACACTTCTAACTATATAGCAGAAAACAGAGTGAAACCTAAAATTTCAAACTGTTACTGGAAATGAACGCTTCAACCTAGATGAATTAAAATTGGGCATCCAAGTGGGATTAGTGAACTGATCATTACCACAAAGTATCATCAAGATTTGTTGAAAAAATGTTTGCCGAGATTTCAGCAAACTAGTAGTTTTTTGGAAGCTGGGCAACCCCTTTCAAACGAAAGTGTTTTTCGCCAGTCTCTGCATGGGGTACTTCAAGAGGAAACAAACCATAGAGATAGAACTTAGAACTACTTCATTTGGTCAAGTTTCAATGAGCTAGCACAAACCGTGTTTGATTTAGAATTCCAAACACAGCTATCTATGTAGGAGAAAACAGAGTGAAACCTAAAAATTCAAACTGTTACTGGGAACGAATGCTTCAACCTAGAAGAATAAAAATTCGGCAGCCAAGTGGGATTAGTGAACTGATCATTACCACCAAGTATCATCCAGATTTGGTGTAAAAATGTTTGCTGAGATTTCAGCAAACTAGTAGTTTTTTGGAAGCTTGGCAACCCCTTTCAAACGAAAGTGTGTTTCGCCAGTCTCTGCAAGGGGTACTTCAAGAGGAAACAAACCATAGAGATAGAACTTAGAACTACTTCATTTGGTCAAGTTTCAAGGAGCTAGCACAAACCGTGTTTGATTTAGAATTCCAAACACAGGTATCTATGTAGGAGAAAACAGAGTGAAACCCAAAAATTCAAACTGTTACTGGAAACGAATGCTTCAACCTAGAAGAATGAAAATTGGGCAGCCAAGTGGGATTAGTGAACTGATCATTACCACCAAGTATCATCAAGATTTGGTGAAAAAATGTTTGCTGAGATTTCAGCAAACTAGTAGTTTTTTGGAAGCTTTGCAACCCCTTTCAAACGAAAGTGTTTTTCGCCAGTCTCTGCATGGCGTACTTCAAGAGGAAACAAACCATAGAGATAGAACTTAGAACTACTTCATTTGGTCAAGTTTCAAGGAGCTAGCATAAACCGTGTTTGATTTAGAGTTTCAAACACATCTAACTATATAGCAGAAAACAGAGTGAAACCTAAAAATTCAAACTGTTACTGGAAACGAACGCTTCAACCTAGAAGAATAAAAATTGGGCATCCAAGTGGGATTAGTGAACTGATCATTACCACGAAGTATCATCAAGATTTGGTGAAAAAATGTTTGCTGAGATTTCAGCAAACTAGTAGTTTTTTGGAAGCTTGGCAACCCCTTTCAAACGAAAGTGTTTTTCGCCAGTCTCTGCATGGGGTACTTCAAGAGGAAACAAACCATAGAGATAGAACTTAGAACTACTTCATTTGGTCAAGTTTCAAGGAGCTAGCACAAACCGTGTTTGATTTAGAATTCCAAACACAGCTATCTATGTAGGAGAAAACAGAGTGAAACCTAAAAATTCAAACTGTTACTGGAAACGAATGCTTCAACCTAGAAGAATAAAAATTGTGCAGCCAAGTGGGATTCGTGTACTGATCATTACCACCAAGTATCATCAAGATTTGGTGAAAAAATATTTGCTGAGATTTCAGCAAACTAGTAGTTTTTTGGAAGCTTGGCAACCCCTTTCAAACGAAAGTGTTTTTCGCCAGTCTCTGCATGGGGTACTTCAAGAGAAAACAAACCATAGAGATAGAACCTAGAACTACTTCATTTGGTCAAGTTTCAAGGAGCTAGCACACACCGTGTTTGATTTAGAATTCCAAACACAGCTATCTATGTAGGAGAAAACAGAGTGAAACCTAAAATTTCAAACTGTTACTGGAAACGAATGCTTCAACTTGAAGAATGAAAATTGGGCAGCCAAGTGGGATTAGTGAACTGATCATTACCACCAAGTATCAACCAGATTTGGTGAAAAAATGTTTGTTGAGATTTCAGCAAACTAGTAGTTTTTTGGAAGCTTGGCAACCCCTTTCAAACGAAAGTGTTTTTCGCCAGTCTCTGCATGGGGTACTTCAAGAGGAAACAAACCATAGAGATAGAACTTAGAACTACTTCATTTGGTCAAGTTTCAAGGAGCTAGCACAAACCGTGTTTGATTTAGAATTCCAAACACAGCTATCTATGTAGGAGAAAACAGAGTGAAACCTAAAAATTCAAACTGTTACTGGAAACGAATGCTTCAACCTAGAAGAATAAAAATTGGGCAGCCAAGTGGGATTCGTGTACTGATCATTACCACCAAGTATCATCAAGATTTGGTGAAAAAATATTTGCTGAGATTTCAGCAAACTAGTAGTTTTTTTGAAGCTTGGCAACCCCTTTCAAACGAAAGTGTTTTTCGCCAGTCTCTGCATGGGGTACTTCAAGAGGAAACAAACCATAGAGATAGAACTTAGAACTACTTCATTTGGTCAAGTTTCAAGGAGCTAGCACAAACCGTGTTTGATTTAGAATTCCAAACACAGCTATCTATGTAGGAGAAAACAGAGTGAAACTTAAAAATTCAAACTGTTACTGGAAACGAATGCTTCAACCTAGAAGAATGAAAATTGGGCAGCCAAGTGGGATTAGTGAACTGATCATTACCACCAAGTATCAACCAGATTTGGTGAAAAAATGTTTGTTGAGATTTCAGCAAACTAGAAGTTTTTTGGAAGCTTGGCAACCCCTTTCAAACGAAAGTGTTTTTCACCAGTCTCTGCATGGGGTACTTCAAGAGGAAACAAACCATAGAGATAGAACTTAGAACTACTTCATTTGTTCAAGTTTCAACGAGCTAGCACAAACCGTGTTTGATTTAGAATTCCAAACACAGCAATCTATGTAGGAGAAAACAGAGTGAAACCTAAAAATTCAAACTGTTACTGGAAACGAATGCTTCAACCTAGAAGAATGAAAATTGGGCAGCCAAGTGGGATTAGTGAACTGATCATTACCACCAAGTATCAACCAGATTTGGTGAAAAAATGTTTGTTGAGATTTCAGCAAACTAGTAGTTTTTTGGAAGCTTGGCAACCCCTTTCAAACGAAAGTGTATTTCGCCAGTCTCTGCATGGGGTACTTCAAAAGGAAACAAACCATAGAGATAGAACTTAGAACTACTTCATTTGGTCAAGTTTCAAGGAGCTAGCACAAACCGTGTTTGATTTAGAATTCCAAACACAGCTATCTAAGTAGGAGAAAACAGAGTGAAACCTAAAAATTCAAACTGTTACTGGAAACGAATGCATCATCCTAGAAGAATAAAAATTGGGCAGCCAAGTGGGATTAGTGTACTGATCATTACCACCAAGTACCATCAAGATTTGGTGAAAAAATATTTGCTGAGATTTCAGCAAACTAGTAGTTTTTTGGAAGCTTGGCAACCCCTTTCATACGAAAGTGTTTTTCGCCAGTCTCTGCATGGGGTACTTCAAGAGGAAACAAACCATAGAGATAGAACTTAGAACTACTTCATTTGGTCAAGTTTCAAGGAGCTAGCACAAACCGTGTTTGATTTAGAATTCCAAACACAGCTATCTATGTAGGAGAAAACAGAGTGAAACCTAAAAATTCAAACTGTTACTGGAAACGAATGCTTCAACCTAGAAGAATGAAAATTGGGCAGCCAAGTGGGATTAGTGAACTGATCATTACCACCAAGTATCATCAAGATTTGGTGAAAAAATGTTTGCTGAGATTTCAGCAAACTAGTAGTTTTTTGGAAGCTTGGCAACCCCTTTCAAACGAAAGTGTTTTTCGCCAGTCTCTGCATGGGGTACTTCAAGAGGAAACAAACCATAGAGATAGAACTTAGAACTACATCATTTGGTCAAGTTTCAAGGAGCTAGCACAAACCGTGTTTGATTTAGAGTTTCAAACACATCTAACTATATAGCAGAAAACAGAGTGAAACCTAAAAATTCAAACTGTTACTGGAAATGAATGGTTCAACCTAGAAGAATTAAAATTGGGCATCCAAGTGGGATTAGTGAACTGATCATTACCACGAAGTATCATCAAGATTTGTTGAAAAAATGTTTGCTGAGATTTCAGCAAACTAGTAGTTTTTTGGAAGCTGGGCAACCCCTTTCAAACGAAAGTGTTTTTCGCCAGTCTCTGCATGGGGTACTTCAAGAGGAAATAAACCATAGAGATAGAACTTAGAACTACTTCATTTGGTCAAGTTTCAAGGAGCTAGCACAAACCGTGTTTGATTTAGAATTCCAAACACAGCTATCTATGTAGGAGAAAACAGAGTGAAACCTAAAAATTCAAACTGTTACTGGAAACGAATGCTTCAACCTAGAAGAATGAAAATTGGGCAGCCAAGTGGGATTAGTGAACTGATCATTACCACCAAGTATCATCAAGATTTGGTGAAAAAATGTTTGCTGAGATTTCAGCAAACTAGTAGTTTTTTGGAAGCTTTGCAACCCCTTTCAAACGAAAGTGTTTTTCGCCAGTCTCTGCATGGGGTATTTCAAGAGGAAACAAACCATAGAGATAGAACTTAGAACTACTTCATTTGGTCAAGTTTCAAGGAGCTAGCACAAACCGTGTTTGATTTAGAGTTTCAAACACTTCTAACTATATAGCAGAAAACAGAGTGAAACCTAAAATTTCAAACTGTTACTGGAAATGAACGCTTCAACCTAGATGAATTAAAATTGGGCATCCAAGTGGGATTAGTGAACTGATCATTACCACAAAGTATCATCAAGATTTGTTGAAAAAATGTTTGCCGAGATTTCAGCAAACTAGTAGTTTTTTGGAAGCTGGGCAACCCCTTTCAAACGAAAGTGTTTTTCGCCAGTCTCTGCATGGGGTACTTCAAGAGGAAACAAACCATAGAGATAGAACTTAGAACTACTTCATTTGGTCAAGTTTCAATGAGCTAGCACAAACCGTGTTTGATTTAGAATTCCAAACACAGCTATCTATGTAGGAGAAAACAGAGTGAAACCTAAAAATTCAAACTGTTACTGGGAACGAATGCTTCAACCTAGAAGAATAAAAATTCGGCAGCCAAGTGGGATTAGTGAACTGATCATTACCACCAAGTATCATCCAGATTTGGTGTAAAAATGTTTGCTGAGATTTCAGCAAACTAGTAGTTTTTTGGAAGCTTGGCAACCCCTTTCAAACGAAAGTGTGTTTCGCCAGTCTCTGCAAGGGGTACTTCAAGAGGAAACAAACCATAGAGATAGAACTTAGAACTACTTCATTTGGTCAAGTTTCAAGGAGCTAGCACAAACCGTGTTTGATTTAGAATTCCAAACACAGGTATCTATGTAGGAGAAAACAGAGTGAAACCCAAAAATTCAAACTGTTACTGGAAACGAATGCTTCAACCTAGAAGAATGAAAATTGGGCAGCCAAGTGGGATTAGTGAACTGATCATTACCACCAAGTATCATCAAGATTTGGTGAAAAAATGTTTGCTGAGATTTCAGCAAACTAGTAGTTTTTTGGAAGCTTTGCAACCCCTTTCAAACGAAAGTGTTTTTCGCCAGTCTCTGCATGGCGTACTTCAAGAGGAAACAAACCATAGAGATAGAACTTAGAACTACTTCATTTGGTCAAGTTTCAAGGAGCTAGCATAAACCGTGTTTGATTTAGAGTTTCAAACACATCTAACTATATAGCAGAAAACAGAGTGAAACCTAAAAATTCAAACTGTTACTGGAAACGAACGCTTCAACCTAGAAGAATAAAAATTGGGCATCCAAGTGGGATTAGTGAACTGATCATTACCACGAAGTATCATCAAGATTTGGTGAAAAAATGTTTGCTGAGATTTCAGCAAACTAGTAGTTTTTTGGAAGCTTGGCAACCCCTTTCAAACGAAAGTGTTTTTCGCCAGTCTCTGCATGGGGTACTTCAAGAGGAAACAAACCATAGAGATAGAACTTAGAACTACTTCATTTGGTCAAGTTTCAAGGAGCTAGCACAAACCGTGTTTGATTTAGAATTCCAAACACAGCTATCTATGTAGGAGAAAACAGAGTGAAACCTAAAAATTCAAACTGTTACTGGAAACGAATGCTTCAACCTAGAAGAATAAAAATTGTGCAGCCAAGTGGGATTCGTGTACTGATCATTACCACCAAGTATCATCAAGATTTGGTGAAAAAATATTTGCTGAGATTTCAGCAAACTAGTAGTTTTTTGGAAGCTTGGCAACCCCTTTCAAACGAAAGTGTTTTTCGCCAGTCTCTGCATGGGGTACTTCAAGAGAAAACAAACCATAGAGATAGAACCTAGAACTACTTCATTTGGTCAAGTTTCAAGGAGCTAGCACACACCGTGTTTGATTTAGAATTCCAAACACAGCTATCTATGTAGGAGAAAACAGAGTGAAACCTAAAATTTCAAACTGTTACTGGAAACGAATGCTTCAACTTGAAGAATGAAAATTGGGCAGCCAAGTGGGATTAGTGAACTGATCATTACCACCAAGTATCAACCAGATTTGGTGAAAAAATGTTTGTTGAGATTTCAGCAAACTAGTAGTTTTTTGGAAGCTTGGCAACCCCTTTCAAACGAAAGTGTTTTTCGCCAGTCTCTGCATGGGGTACTTCAAGAGGAAACAAACCATAGAGATAGAACTTAGAACTACTTCATTTGGTCAAGTTTCAAGGAGCTAGCACAAACCGTGTTTGATTTAGAATTCCAAACACAGCTATCTATGTAGGAGAAAACAGAGTGAAACCTAAAAATTCAAACTGTTACTGGAAACGAATGCTTCAACCTAGAAGAATAAAAATTGGGCAGCCAAGTGGGATTCGTGTACTGATCATTACCACCAAGTATCATCAAGATTTGGTGAAAAAATATTTGCTGAGATTTCAGCAAACTAGTAGTTTTTTTGAAGCTTGGCAACCCCTTTCAAACGAAAGTGTTTTTCGCCAGTCTCTGCATGGGGTACTTCAAGAGGAAACAAACCATAGAGATAGAACTTAGAACTACTTCATTTGGTCAAGTTTCAAGGAGCTAGCACAAACCGTGTTTGATTTAGAATTCCAAACACAGCTATCTATGTAGGAGAAAACAGAGTGAAACTTAAAAATTCAAACTGTTACTGGAAACGAATGCTTCAACCTAGAAGAATGAAAATTGGGCAGCCAAGTGGGATTAGTGAACTGATCATTACCACCAAGTATCAACCAGATTTGGTGAAAAAATGTTTGTTGAGATTTCAGCAAACTAGAAGTTTTTTGGAAGCTTGGCAACCCCTTTCAAACGAAAGTGTTTTTCACCAGTCTCTGCATGGGGTACTTCAAGAGGAAACAAACCATAGAGATAGAACTTAGAACTACTTCATTTGTTCAAGTTTCAACGAGCTAGCACAAACCGTGTTTGATTTAGAATTCCAAACACAGCAATCTATGTAGGAGAAAACAGAGTGAAACCTAAAAATTCAAACTGTTACTGGAAACGAATGCTTCAACCTAGAAGAATGAAAATTGGGCAGCCAAGTGGGATTAGTGAACTGATCATTACCACCAAGTATCAACCAGATTTGGTGAAAAAATGTTTGTTGAGATTTCAGCAAACTAGTAGTTTTTTGGAAGCTTGGCAACCCCTTTCAAACGAAAGTGTATTTCGCCAGTCTCTGCATGGGGTACTTCAAAAGGAAACAAACCATAGAGATAGAACTTAGAACTACTTCATTTGGTCAAGTTTCAAGGAGCTAGCACAAACCGTGTTTGATTTAGAATTCCAAACACAGCTATCTAAGTAGGAGAAAACAGAGTGAAACCTAAAAATTCAAACTGTTACTGGAAACGAATGCATCATCCTAGAAGAATAAAAATTGGGCAGCCAAGTGGGATTAGTGTACTGATCATTACCACCAAGTATCATCAAGATTTGGTGAAAAAATATTTGCTGAGATTTCAGCAAACTAGTAGTTTTTTGGAAGCTTGGCAACCCCTTTCATACGAAAGTGTTTTTCGCCAGTCTCTGCATGGGGTACTTCAAGAGGAAACAAACCATAGAGATAGAACTTAGAACTACTTCATTTGGTCAAGTTTCAAGGAGCTAGCACAAACCGTGTTTGATTTAGAATTCCAAACACAGCTATCTATGTAGGAGAAAACAGAGTGAAACCTAAAAATTCAAACTGTTACTGGAAACGAATGCTTCAACCTAGAAGAATAAAAATTGGGCAGCCAAGTGGGATTAGTGAACTGATCATTACCACCAAGTATCATCAAGATTTGGTGAAAAAATGTTTGCTGAGATTTCAGCAAACTAATAGTTTTTTGGAAGCTGGGCAACCCCTTTCAAACGAAAGTGTTTTTCGCCAGTCTCTGCATGGGGTACTTCAAGAGGAAACAAACCATAGAGATAGAACTTAGAACTACTTCATTTGGTCAAGTTTCAAGGAGCTAGCACAAACCGTGTTTGATTTAGAGTTTCAAACACTTCTAACTATATAGCAGAAAACAGAGTGAAACCTAAAATTTCAAACTGTTACTGGAAATGAACGCTTCAACCTAGATGAATTAAAATTGGGCATCCAAGTGGGATTAGTGAACTGATCATTACCACAAAGTATCATCAAGATTTGTTGAAAAAATGTTTGCCGAGATTTCAGCAAACTAGTAGTTTTTTGGAAGCTGGGCAACCCCTTTCAAACGAAAGTGTTTTTCGCCAGTCTCTGCATGGGGTACTTCAAGAGGAAACAAACCATAGAGATAGAACTTAGAACTACTTCATTTGGTCAAGTTTCAATGAGCTAGCACAAACCGTGTTTGATTTAGAATTCCAAACACAGCTATCTATGTAGGAGAAAACAGAGTGAAACCTAAAAATTCAAACTGTTACTGGGAACGAATGCTTCAACCTAGAAGAATAAAAATTCGGCAGCCAAGTGGGATTAGTGAACTGATCATTACCACCAAGTATCATCCAGATTTGGTGTAAAAATGTTTGCTGAGATTTCAGCAAACTAGTAGTTTTTTGGAAGCTTGGCAACCCCTTTCAAACGAAAGTGTGTTTCGCCAGTCTCTGCAAGGGGTACTTCAAGAGGAAACAAACCATAGAGATAGAACTTGGAACTACTTCATTTGGTCAAGTTTCAAGGAGCTAGCACAAACCGTGTTTGATTTAGAATTCCAAACACAGGTATCTATGTAGGAGAAAACAGAGTGAAACCCAAAAATTCAAACTGTTACTGGAAACGAATGCTTCAACCTAGAAGAATGAAAATTGGGCAGCCAAGTGGGATTAGTGAACTGATCATTACCACCAAGTATCATCAAGATTTGGTGAAAAAATGTTTGCTGAGATTTCAGCAAACTAGTAGTTTTTTGGAAGCTTTGCAACCCCTTTCAAACGAAAGTGTTTTTCGCCAGTCTCTGCATGGCGTACTTCAAGAGGAAACAAACCATAGAGATAGAACTTAGAACTACTTCATTTGGTCAAGTTTCAAGGAGCTAGCATAAACCGTGTTTGATTTAGAGTTTCAAACACATCTAACTATATAGCAGAAAACAGAGTGAAACCTAAAAATTCAAACTGTTACTGGAAACGAACGCTTCAACCTAGAAGAATAAAAATTGGGCATCCAAGTGGGATTAGTGAACTGATCATTACCACGAAGTATCATCAAGATTTGGTGAAAAAATGTTTGCTGAGATTTCAGCAAACTAGTAGTTTTTTGGAAGCTTGGCAACCCCTTTCAAACGAAAGTGTTTTTCGCCAGTCTCTGCATGGGGTACTTCAAGAGGAAACAAACCATAGAGATAGAACTTAGAACTACTTCATTTGGTCAAGTTTCAAGGAGCTAGCACAAACCGTGTTTGATTTAGAATTCCAAACACAGCTATCTATGTAGGAGAAAACAGAGTGAAACCTAAAAATTCAAACTGTTACTGGAAACGAATGCTTCAACCTAGAAGAATAAAAATTGTGCAGCCAAGTGGGATTCGTGTACTGATCATTACCACCAAGTATCATCAAGATTTGGTGAAAAAATATTTGCTGAGATTTCAGCAAACTAGTAGTTTTTTGGAAGCTTGGCAACCCCTTTCAAACGAAAGTGTTTTTCGCCAGTCTCTGCATGGGGTACTTCAAGAGAAAACAAACCATAGAGATAGAACCTAGAACTACTTCATTTGGTCAAGTTTCAAGGAGCTAGCACACACCGTGTTTGATTTAGAATTCCAAACACAGCTATCTATGTAGGAGAAAACAGAGTGAAACCTAAAATTTCAAACTGTTACTGGAAACGAATGCTTCAACTTGAAGAATGAAAATTGGGCAGCCAAGTGGGATTAGTGAACTGATCATTACCACCAAGTATCAACCAGATTTGGTGAAAAAATGTTTGTTGAGATTTCAGCAAACTAGTAGTTTTTTGGAAGCTTGGCAACCCCTTTCAAACGAAAGTGTTTTTCGCCAGTCTCTGCATGGGGTACTTCAAGAGGAAACAAACCATAGAGATAGAACTTAGAACTACTTCATTTGGTCAAGTTTCAAGGAGCTAGCACAAACCGTGTTTGATTTAGAATTCCAAACACAGCTATCTATGTAGGAGAAAACAGAGTGAAACCTAAAAATTCAAACTGTTACTGGAAACGAATGCTTCAACCTAGAAGAATAAAAATTGGGCAGCCAAGTGGGATTCGTGTACTGATCATTACCACCAAGTATCATCAAGATTTGGTGAAAAAATATTTGCTGAGATTTCAGCAAACTAGTAGTTTTTTTGAAGCTTGGCAACCCCTTTCAAACGAAAGTGTTTTTCGCCAGTCTCTGCATGGGGTACTTCAAGAGGAAACAAACCATAGAGATAGAACTTAGAACTACTTCATTTGGTCAAGTTTCAAGGAGCTAGCACAAACCGTGTTTGATTTAGAATTCCAAACACAGCTATCTATGTAGGAGAAAACAGAGTGAAACCTAAAATTTCAAACTGTTACTGGAAACGAATGCTTCAACCTAGAAGAAAGAAAATTGGGCAGCCAAGTGGGATTAGTGAACTGATCATTACCACCAAGTATCATCAAGTTTTGGTGAAAAAATATTTGCTGAGATTTCAGCAAACTAGTAGTTTTTTGGAAGCTTGGCAACCCCTTTCAAACGAAAGTGTGTTTCGCCCGTCTCTGCATGGGGTACTTCAAGAGGAAACAAACCATAGAGATAGAACTTAGAACTACTTCATTTGGTCAAGTTTCATGGAGCTATCACAAACCGTGTTTGATTTAGAGTTTCAAACACATCTAACAATATAGCAGAAAACAGAGTGAAACCTAAAAACTCAAACTGTTACTGGAAACGAACGCTTCAACGTAGAAGAATAAAAATTGGGCATCCAAGTGGGTTTAGTGAACTAATCATTAACATCAAGAATCATCAAGATTTGGTGAAAAAATGTTTGCTGAGATTTCAGCAAACTAGTAGTTTTTTGGAAGCTTGGCAACCCCTTTCAAACGAAAGTGTTTTTCGCCAGTCTCTGCATTGGGTACTTCAAGAAGAAACAAACCATAGAGATAGAACTTAGAACTACTTCATTTGGTCTAGATTCAAGGAGTAAGCACAAACCGTGTTTGATTTAGAATTCTAAAACAGCTATCTATGTAGGAGAAAACAGAGTGAATCCTAAAAATTCAAACTGTTACTGGAAACGAATGCTTCAATCTAGAAGAATGAAAATTGGGCAGCCAAGTGGGATTAGTGAACTGATCATTACCACCAAGTATCATCAAGATTTGGTGAAAAAATGTTTGCTGAGATTTCAGCAAACTAGTAGTTTTTTGGAAGCTTGGCAACCCCTTTCAAACGAAAGTGTTTTTCGCCAGTGTCTGCATGGGGTACTTCAAGAGGAAACAAACCATAGAGATAGAACTTAGAACTACTTCATTTGGTCAAGTTTCAAGGAGCTAGCACAAACCGTGTTTGATTTAGAGTTTCAAAAACATCTAACTATATAGCACAAACATCGTGAAACCTAAAAATTCAAACTGTTACTGGAAACGAATGCTTCAACATAGAAGAATGAAAATTGGGCAGCCAAGTGGGATTAGTGTACTGATCATTACCACCAAGTATCATCAAGATTTGGTGAAAAAATGTTTGCTGAGATTTCAGCAAACTAGTAGTTTTTTGGAAGCTTGGCAACCCCTTTCAAACGAAAGTGTTTTTCGCCAGTCTCTGCATGGGGTAGTTCAAGAGGAAACAAAGCATAGAGAGAGAACATAGAACTACTTCATTTGGTCAAGTTTCAAGGAGCTAGCACAAACCGTGTTTGATTTAGAATTCCAAACACACCTATCTATGTAGGAGAAAAAAGAGTGAAACCTAAAAATTCAAACTGTTACTGGAAACGAATGCTTCAACCTAGAAGAATGAAAATTGGGCAGCCAAGTGGGATTAGTGAACTGATCATTACCACCAAGTATCATCAAGATTTGGTGAAAAAATGTTTGCTGAGATTTCAGCAAACTAGTAATTTTTTGGAAGCTTGTCAACCCCTTTCAAACGAAAGTGTTTTTCGCCAGTGTCTGCATGGGGTACTTCAAGAGGAAACAAACCATAGAGATAGAACTTAGAACTACTTCATTTGGTCAAGTTTCAAGGAGCTAGCACAAACCGTGTTTGATTTAGAGTTTCAAAAACATCTAACTATATAGCAGAAAACAGAGTGAAACCTAAAAATTCAAACTGTTACTGGAAACAAATGCTTGAACCTAGAAGAATAAAAATTGGGCAGCCAAGTGGGATTAGTGTACTGATCATTACCACAAAGTATCATCAAGATTTGGTGAAAAAATGTTTGCTGAGATTTCAGCAAACTAGTAGTTTTTAGGAAGCTTGGCAACCCCTTTCAAACGAAAGTGTTTTTCGCCAGTCTCTGCATGGGGTACTTCAAGAGGAAACAAACCATAGAGATAGAACTTAGAACTACTTCATTTGGTCAAGTTTCAAGGAGCTAGCACAAACCGTGTTTGATTTAGAATTCCAAACACAGCTATCTATGTAGGAGAAAACAGAGTGAAAACCTAAAAATTCAAACTGTTACTGCAAACGAATGCTTCAACCTAGAAGAATGAAAATTGGGCAGCCAATGGGGATTAGTGAACTGATCATTACCACCAAGTATCATCAAGTTTTGTTGAAAAAAAATGTTTGCTGAGATTTCAGCAAACTAGTAGTTTTTTGGAAGCTTGGCAACCCCTTTCAAACGAAAGTGTTTTTCGCCAGTCTCTGCATGGGGTACTTCAAGAGGAAACAAACCATAGAGATAGAACTTAGAACTACTTCATTAGGTCAAGTTTCAAGGAGCTAGCACAAACCGTGTTTTATTTAGAATTACAAACACAGCTATCTATGTAGGAAAAAACAGAGTGAAACCTAAAAATTCAAACTGTTACTGGAAACGAATGCTTCAACCTAGAAGAATAAAAATTGGGCAGCCAAGTGGGATTAGTGTACTGATCATTACCACCAAGTATCATCAAGATTTGGTGAAAAATGTTTGCTGAGATTTCAGCAAACTAGTAGTTTTTTGGAAGCTTGGCAACCCCTTTCAAACGAAAGTGTTTTTCGCCAGTCTCTGCATGGGGTACTTCAAGAGAAAACAAACCATAGAGATAGAACCTAGAACTACTTCATTTGGTCAAGTTTCAAGGAGCTAGCACACACCGTGTTTGATTTAGAATTCCAAACACAGCTATCTATGTAGGAGAAAACAGAGTGAAACCTAAAATTTCAAACTGTTACTGGAAACGAATGCTTCAACTTGAAGAATGAAAATTGG